>NC_084734.1:19023345-19145845 GCF_033978785.1 Entelurus aequoreus
CCAAAAAAAGCATTTTATGCCATTTTTAGGTTTTGTAGGGACTCCTGGTGACGTTTTGAGACATCTCCTACAACTACAGCACCAGAATTGTACTGCTGAAGCAAGTCAGTTTTTTGGCATTTTTACGACAGGGTCCCTCCCCCCTTACGACATTTTAGCAAAAAATGTTTTTCTTAAAAAATGCATTTTCTTACATTTTCTTACATTTACGGGTTTAGTCGGGACTCCTGATGACGTTTTGAGACATCTCCTACAACTACAGCACCAGAATTGTGCTGCTGAAGCAAGTCTGTTTTTGAATTTTTTTTTGTAAAAAAAAAGTTTACCAAAAAAAGCATTTTATGCCATTTTTAGGTTTTGTAGGGACTCCTGATGACGTTTTGAGACATCTACTACAACTACAGCACCAGAATTGTACTGCTGAAGCAAGTCGGTTTTTTGGCATTTTTACGACAGGGTCCCCCCTTACGACATTTTAGCAAAAAATGTTTTTCTTAAAAAATGCATTTTCTTACATTTTCTTACATTTACGGGTTTAGTCGGGACTCCTGATGACGTTTTGAGACATCTCCTACAACTACAGCACCAGAATTGTGCTGCTGAAGAAAGTCCGTTTTTTGGAAAAAAATTTTGTAAAAAAAAAGGTTTCCCAAAAAAAGCATTTTATGCCATTTTTAGGTTTTGTAGGGACTCCTGATGACGTTTTGAGACATCTCCTACAACTACAGCACCAGAATTGTACTGCTGAAGCAAGTCCGTTTTTTGGCATTTTTACGACAGGGTCCCCCCTTACGACATTTTAGCAAAAAATGTTTTTCGTAAAAAATGCATTTTCTTACATTTTCTTACATTTACGGGTTTAGTCGGGACTCCTGATGACGTTTTGAGACATCTCCTACAACTACAGCACCAGAATTGTGCTGCTGAAGCAAGTCCGTTTTTTGGAATTTTTTTTTATAAAAAAAAAGTTTTCCCAAAAAAAGCATTTTATGCCATTTTTAGGTTTTGTAGGGACTCCTGATGACGTTTTGAGACATCTCCTACAACTACAGCACCAGAATTGTACTGCTGAAGCAAGTCAGTTTTTTGGCATTTTTACGACAGGGTCCCCCCTTACGACATTTTAGCAAAAAATGTTTTTCGTAAAAAATGCATTTTCTTACATTTTCGGGTTTAGTCGGGACTCCTGATGACGTTTTGAGACATCTCCTACAACTACAGCACCAGAATTGTGCTGCTGAAGCAAGTCTGTTTTTTGAATTTTTTTTTGTAAAAAAAAAAGTTTACCAAAAAAAGCATTTTATGCCATTTTTAGGTTTTTTAGGGACTCCTGATGACGTTTTGAGACATCTACTACAACTACAGCACCAGAATTGTACTGCTGAAGCAAGTCCGTTTTTTGGCATTTTTACGACAGGGTCCCCCCTTACGACATTTTAGCAAAAAATGTTTTTCTTAAAAAAAGCATTTTCTTACATTTTCTTACATTTACGGGTTTAGTCGGGACTCCTGATGACGTTTTGAGACATCTCCTACAACTACAGCACCAGAATTGTGCTGCTGAAGAAAGTCCGTTTTTTGGAATTTTTTTTTGTAAAAAAAAAGTTTTCCCAAAAAAAGCATTTTATGCCATTTTTAGGTTTTGTAGGGACTCCTGATGACGTTTTGAGACATCTCCTACAACTACAGCACCAGAATTGTGCTGCTGAAGCAAGTCTGTTTTTTGAATTTTTTTTTGTAAAAAAAAGTTTTCCCAAAAAAAGCATTTTATGCCATTTTTAGGTTTTGTAGGGACTCCTGATGACGTCTTAAGACATCTCCTACAACTACAGCACCAGAATTGTGCTGCTGAAGCAAGTCAGTTTTTTGGAATTTTTACGACAGGGTCCCCCCTTACGACATTTTAGCAAAAAATGTTTTTCGTAAAAAATGCATTTTCTTACATTTTCTTACATTTACGGGTTTAGTCGGGACTCCTGATGACGTTTTGAGACATCTCCTACAACTACAGCACCAGAATTGTGCTGCTGAAGCAAGTCTGTTTTTTGAATTTTTTTTTGTAAAAAAAAAGTTTCCCCCAAAAAAAGCATTTTATGCCATTTTTAGGTTTTGTAGGGACTCCTGATGACGTTTTAAGACATCTCCTACAACTACAGCACCAGAATTGTGCTGCTGAAGCAAGTCAGTTTTTTGGAATTTTTACGACAGGGTACCCCCTTACGACATTTTAGCAAAAAACGTTTTTCGTAAAAAATGCATTTTCTTACATTTTCTTACATTTACGGGTTTAGTCGGGACTCCTGATGACGTTTTGAGACATCTCCTACAACTACAGCACCAGAATTGTACTGCTGAAGCAAGTCGGTTTTTTGGCATTTTTACGACAGGGTCCCCCCTTACGACATTTTAGCAAAAAATGTTTTTCTTAAAAAATGCATTTTCTTACATTTTCTTACATTTACGGGTTTAGTCGGGACTCCTGATGACGTTTTGAGACATCTCCTACAACTACAGCACCAGAATTGTGCTGCTGAAGCAAGTCCGTTTTTTGGAATTTTTTTTTGTAAAAAAAAAGTTTTCCCAAAAAAAGCATTTTATGCCATTTTTAGGTTTTGTAGGGACTCCTGATGACGTTTTGAGACATCTCCTACAACTACAGCACCAGAATTGTACTGCTGAAGCAAGTCAGTTTTTTGGCATTTTTACGACAGGGTCCCCCCTTACGACATTTTAGCAAAAAATGTTTTTCTTAAAAAATGCATTTCCTTACATTTTCTTACATTTACGGGTTTAGTCGGGACTCCTGATGACGTTTTGAGACATCTCCTACAACTACAGCACCAGAATTGTGCTGCTGAAGCAAGTCCGTTTTTTAGAAATTTTTTTTGTAAATAAAAAGTTTTCCCAAAAAAAGCATTTTATGCCATTTTTAGGTTTTGTAGGGACTCCTGATGACGTTTTGAGACATCTCCTACAACTACAGCACCAGAATTGTACTGCTGAAGCAAGTCAGTTTTTTGGCATTTTCACGACAGGGTCCCCCCTTACGACATTTTAGCAAAAAATGTTTTTCTTAAAAAATGCATTTTCTTACATTTTCTTACATTTACGGGTTTAGTCGGGACTCCTGATGACGTTTTGAGACATCTCCTACAACTACAGCACCAGAATTGTGCTGCTGAAGCAAGTCTGTTTTTTGAATTTTTTTTTGTAAAAAAAAAGTTTACCAAAAAAAGCATTTTATGCCATTTTTAGGTTTTGTAGGGACTCCTGATGACGTTTTGAGACATCTACTACAACTACAGCACCAGAATTGTACTGCTGAAGCAAGTCCGTTTTTTGGCATTTTTACGACAGGGTCCCCCCTTACGACATTTTAGCAAAAAATGTTTTTCTTAAAAAATGCATTTTCTTACATTTTCTTACATTTACGGGTTTAGTCGGGACTCCTGATGACGTTTTGAGACATCTCCTACAACTACAGCACCAGAATTGTGCTGCTGAAGAAAGTCCGTTTTTTAGAATTTTTTTTTGTAAAAAAAAAGTTTTCCCAAAAAAAGCATTTTATGCCATTTTTAGGTTTTGTAGGGACTCCTGATGACGTTTTGAGACATCTCCTACAACTACAGCACCAAAATTGTGCTGCTGAAGCAAGTCAGTTTTTTGGAATTTTTACGACAGGGTCCCCCCTTACGACATTTTAGCAAAAAATGTTTTTCTTAAAAAATGCATTTTCTTACATTTTCTTACATTTACGGGTTTAGTCGGGACTCCTGATGACGTTTTGAGACATCTCCTACAACTACAGCACCAGAATTGTGCTGCTGAAGAAAGTCCGTTTTTTAGAATTTTTTTTTGTAAAAAAAAAGTTTTCCCAAAAAAAGCATTTTATGCCATTTTTAGGTTTTGTAGGGACTCCTGATGACGTTTTGAGACATCTCCTACAACTACAGCACCAGAATTGTGCTGCTGAAGAAAGTCCGTTTTTTGGAAAAAAAATTTGTAAAAAAAAAGTTTTCCCAAAAAAAGCATTTTATGCCATTTTTAGGTTTTGTAGGGACTCCTGATGACGTTTTGAGACATCTTCTACAACTACAGCACCAGAATTGTACTGCTGAAGCAAGTCGGTTTTTTGGCATTTTTACGACATTTTAGCAAAAAATGTTTTTCTTAAAAAATGCATTTTCTTACATTTTCTTACATTTACGGGTTTAGTCGGGACTCCTGATGACGTTTTGAGACATCTCCTACAACTACAGCACCAGAATTGTGCTGCTGAAGCAAGTCCGTTTTTTGGAATTTTTTTTTGTAAAAAAAAAGTTTTCCCAAAAAAAGCATTTTATGCCATTTTTAGGTTTTGTAGGGACTCCTGATGACGTTTTGAGACATCTCCTACAACTACAGCACCAGAATTGTACTGCTGAAGCAAGTCAGTTTTTGGCATTTTTACGACATTTTAGCAAAAAATGTTTTTCGTAAAAAATGCATTTTCTTACATTTTCTTACATTTACGGGTTTAGTCGGGACTCCTGATGACGTTTTGAGACATCTCCTACAACTACAGCACCAGAATTGTGCTGCTGAAGCAAGTCTGTTTTTTGAATTTTTTTTTGTAAAAAAAAAGTTTTCCCAAAAAAAGCATTTTATGCCATTTTTAGGTTTTGTAGGGACTCCTGGTGACGTTTTGAGACATCTCCTACAACTACAGCACCACAATTGTACTGCTGAAGCAAGTCAGTTTTTTGGCATTTTTACGACAGGGTCCCTCCCCCCTTACGACATTTTAGCAAAAAATGTTTTTCTTAAAAAATGCATTTTTTACATTTTCTTACATTTACGGGTTTAGTCGGGACTCCTGATGACGTTTTGAGACATCTCCTACAACTACAGCACCAGAATTGTGCTGCTGAAGCAAGTCTGTTTTTTGAATTTTTTTTTGTAAAAAAAAAGTTTACCAAAAAAAGCATTTTATGCCATTTTTAGGTTTTGTAGGGACTCCTTATGACGTTTTGAGACATCTACTACAACTACAGCACCAGAATTGTACTGCTGAAGCAAGTCCGTTTTTTGGCATTTTTACGACATTTTAGCAAAAAATGTTTTTCTTAAAAAATGCATTTTCTTACATTTTCTTACATTTACGGGTTTAGTCGGGACTCCTGATGACGTTTTGAGACATCTCCTACAACTACAGCACCAGAATTGTGCTGCTGAAGAAAGTCCGTTTTTTGGAAAAAAAATTTGTAAAAAAAAAGTTTTCCCAAAAAAAGCATTTTATGCCATTTTTAGGTTTTGTAGGGACTCCTGATGACGTTTTGAGACATCTCCTACAACTACAGCACCAGAATTGTACTGCTGAAGCAAGTCCGTTTTTTGGCATTTTTACGACAGGGTCCCCCCTTACGACATTTTAGCAAAAAATGTTTTTCGTAAAAAATGCATTTTCTTACATTTTCTTACATTTACGGGTTTAGTCGGGACTCCTGATGACGTTTTGAGACATCTCCTACAACTACAGCACCAGAATTGTGCTGCTGAAGCAAGTCTGTTTTTTGAATTTTTTTTTGTAAAAAAAAAGTTTACCAAAAAAAGCATTTCATGCCATTTTTAGGTTTTGTCGGGACTCCTGATGACGTTTTGAGACATCTACTACAACTACAGCACCAGAATTGTACTGCTGAAGCAAGTCCGTTTTTTGGCATTTTTACGACAGGGTCCCCCCTTACGACATTTTAGCAAAAAATGTTTTTCTTAAAAAATGCATTTTCTTACATTTTCTTACATTTACGGGTTTAGTCGGGACTCCTGATGACGTTTTGAGACATCTCCTAAAACTACAGCACCAGAATTGTGCTGCTGAAGAAAGTCCGTTTTTTGGAATTTTTTTTTGTAAAAAAAAAGTTTTCCCAAAAAAAGCATTTTATGCCATTTTTAGGTTTTGTAGGGACTCCTGATGACGTTTTGAGACATCTCCTACAACTACAGCACCAGAATTGTGCTGCTGAAGCAAGTCAGTTTTTTGGAATTTTTACGACAGGGTCCCCCCTTACGACATTTTAGCAAAAAATGTTTTTCGTAAAAAATGCATTTTCTTACATTTTCTTACATTTACGGGTTTAGTCGGGACTCCTGATGACGTTTTGAGACATCTCCTACAACTACAGCACCAGAATTGTGCTGCTGAAGCAAGTCCGTTTTTTAGAATTTTTTTTTGTAAAAAAAAAGTTTTCCCAAAAAAAGCATTTTATGTTATTTTTAGGTTTTGTAGGGACTCCTGATGACGTTTTGAGACATCTCCTACAACTACAGCACCAGAATTGTACTGCTGAAGCAAGTCCGTTTTTTGGCATTTTTACGACAGGGTCCCCCCTTACGACATTTTAGCAAAAAATGTTTTTCTTAAAAAATGCATTTTCTTACATTTTCTTACATTTACGGGTTTAGTCGGGACTCCTGATGACGTTTTGAGACATCTCCTACAACTACAGCACCAGAATTGTGCTGCTGAAGAAAGTCCGTTTTTTGGAAATTTTTTTTGTAAAAAAAAAGTTTTCCCAAAAAAAGCATTTTATGCCATTTTTAGGTTTTGTAGGGACTCCTGATGACGTTTTGAGACATCTCCTACAACTACAGCACCAGAATTGTGCTGCTGAAGCAAGTCAGTTTTTTGGAATTTTTACGACAGGGTCCCCCCTTACGACATTTTAGCAAAAAATGTTTTTCGTAAAAAATGCATTTTCTTACATTTACGGGTTTAGTCGGGACTCCTGATGACGTTTTGAGACATCTCCTACAACTACAGCACCAGAATTGTGCTGCTGAAGCAAGTCCGTTTTTTGGAATTTTTTTTTGTAAAAAAAAAGTTTTCCCAAAAAAAGCATTTTATGCCATTTTTAGGTTTTGTAGGGACTCCTGATGACGTTTTGAGACATCTCCTACAACTACAGCACCAGAATTGTACTGCTGAAGCAAGTCAGTTTTTTGGCATTTTGACGACAGGGTCCCCCCTTACGACATTTTAGCAAAAAATGTTTTTCGTAAAAAATGCATTTTCTTACATTTTCTTACATTTACGGGTTTAGTCGGGACTCCTGATGACGTTTTGAGACATCTCCTACAACTACAGCACCAGAATTGTGCTGCTGAAGCAAGTCTGTTTTTTGAATTTTTTTTTGTAAAAAAAAAGTTTTCCCAAAAAAAGCATTTTATGCCATTTTTAGGTTTTGTAGGGACTCCTGATGACGTTTTGAGACATCTCCTACAACTACAGCACCAGAATTGTACTGCTGAAGCAAGTCAGTTTTTTGGCATTTTTATGACAGGGTCCCCCCTTACGACATTTTAGCAAAAAATGTTTTTCTTAAAAAATGCATTTTCTTACATTTTCTTACATTTACGGGTTTAGTCGGGACTCCTGATGACGTTTTGAGACATCTCCTACAACTACAGCACCAGAATTGTGCTGCTGAAGCAAGTCCGTTTTTTGGAATTTTTTTTTGCAAAAAAAAAGTTTTCCCAAAAAAAGCATTTTATGCCATTTTTAGGTTTTGTAGGGACTCCTGATGACGTTTTGAGACATCTCCTACAACTACAGCACCAGAATTGTACTGCTGAAGCAAGTCCGTTTTTTGGCATTTTTACGACAGGGCCCCCCTTACGACATTTTAGCATAAAATGTTTTTCGTAAAAAATGCATTTTCTTACATTTTCTTACATTTACGGGTTTAGTCGGGACTCCTGATGACGTTTTGAGACATCTCCTACAACTACAGCACCAGAATTGTGCTGCTGAAGCAAGTCCGTTTTTTGGAATTTTTTTTTGCAAAAAAAAAGTTTTCCCAAAAAAAGCATTTTATGCCATTTTTAGGTTTTGTAGGGACTCCTGATGACGTTTTGAGACATCTCCTACAACTACAGCACCAGAATTGTACTGCTGAAGCAAGTCCGTTTTTTGGCATTTTTACGACAGGGCCCCCCTTACGACATTTTAGCATAAAATGTTTTTCGTAAAAAATGCATTTTCTTACATTTTCTTACATTTACGGGTTTAGTCGGGACTCCTGATGACGTTTTGAGACATATACTACAACTACAGCACCAGAATTGTACTGCTGAAGCAAGTCCGTTTTTTGGCATTTTTACGACAGGGTCCCCCCTTACGACATTTTAGCAAAAAATGTTTTTCGTAAAAAATGCATTTTCTTACATTTTCTTACATTTACGGGTTTAGTCGGGACTCCTGATGACGTTTTGAGACATCTCCTACAACTACAGCACCAGAATTGTGCTGCTGAAGCAAGTCTGTTTTTTGAATTTTTTTTTGTAAAAAAAAAGTTTTCCCAAAAAAAGCATTTTATGTTATTTTTAGGTTTTGTAGGGACTCCTGATGACGTTTTGAGACATCTCCTACAACTACAGCACCAGAATTGTACTGCTGAAGCAAGTCCGTTTTTTGGCATTTTTACGACAGGGTCCCCCCTTACGACATTTTAGCAAAAAATGTTTTTCTTAAAAAATGCATTTTCTTACATTTTCTTACATTTACGGGTTTAGTCGGGACTCCTGATGACGTTTTGAGACATCTCCTACAACTACAGCACCAGAATTGTGCTGCTGAAGAAAGTCCGTTTTTTGGAAATTTTTTTTGTAAAAAAAAAGTTTTCCCAAAAAAAGCATTTTATGCCATTTTTAGGTTTTGTAGGGACTCCTGATGACGTTTTGAGACATCTCCTACAACTACAGCACCAGAATTGTGCTGCTGAAGCAAGTCAGTTTTTTGGAATTTTTACGACAGGGTCCCCCCTTACGACATTTTAGCAAAAAATGTTTTTCGTAAAAAATGCATTTTCTTACATTTACGGGTTTAGTCGGGACTCCTGATGACGTTTTGAGACATCTCCTACAACTACAGCACCAGAATTGTGCTGCTGAAGCAAGTCCGTTTTTTGGAATTTTTTTTTGTAAAAAAAAAGTTTTCCCAAAAACAGCATTTTATGCCATTTTTAGGTTTTGTAGGGACTCCTGATGACGTTTTGAGACATCTCCTACAACTACAGCACCAGAATTGTACTGCTGAAGCAAGTCAGTTTTTTGGCATTTTGACGACAGGGTCCCCCCTTACGACATTTTAGCAAAAAATGTTTTTCGTAAAAAATGCATTTTCTTACATTTTCTTACATTTACGGGTTTAGTCGGGACTCCTGATGACGTTTTGAGACATATACTACAACTACAGCACCAGAATTGTACTGCTGAAGCAAGTCCGTTTTTTGGCATTTTTACGACAGGGTCCCCCCTTACGACATTTTAGCAAAAAATGTTTTTCGTAAAAAATGCATTTTCTTACATTTTCTTACATTTACGGGTTTAGTCGGGACTCCTGATGACGTTTTGAGACATCTCCTACAACTACAGCACCAGAATTGTGCTGCTGAAGCAAGTCTGTTTTTTGAATTTTTTTTTGTAAAAAAAAAGTTTTCCCAAAAAAAGCATTTTATGCCATTTTTAGGTTTTGTAGGGACTCCTGATGACGTTTTGAGACATCTCCTACAACTACAGCACCAGAATTGTACTGCTGAAGCAAGTCAGTTTTTTGGCATTTTTACGACAGGGTCCCCCCTTACGACATTTTAGCAAAAAATGTTTTTCGTAAAAAATGCATTTTCTTACATTTACGGGTTTAGTCGGGACTCCTGATGACGTTTTGAGACGTCTCCTACAACTACAGCACCAGAATTGTGCTGCTGAAGCAAGTCTGTTTTTTGTGTTTTTTTTTGTAAAAAAAAAGTTTTCCCAAAAAAAGCATTTTATGCCATTTTTAGGTTTTGTAGGGACTCCTGATGACGTTTTGAGACATCTCCTACAACTACAGCACCAGAATTGTACTGCTGAAGCAAGTCAGTTTTTTTGGCATTTTTACGACAGGGTCCCCCCTTACGACATTTTAGCAAAAAATGTTTTTCTTAAAAAATGCATTTTCTTACATTTTCTTACATTTACGGGTTTAGTCGGGACTCCTGATGACGTTTTGAGACATCTCCTACAACTACAGCACCAGAATTGTGCTGCTGAAGCAAGTCCGTTTTTTAGAATTTTTTTTTGTAAAAAAAAAGTTTTCCCAAAAAAAGCATTTTATGCCATTTTTAGGTTTTGTAGGGACTCCTGATGACGTTTTGAGACATCTCCTACAACTACAGCACCAGAATTGTACTGCTGAAGCAAGTCCGTTTTTTGGCATTTTTACGACAGGGTCCCCCCTTACGACATTTTAGCAAAAAATGTTTTTCGTAAAAAATGCATTTTCTTACATTTTCTTACATTTACGGGTTTAGTCGGGACTCCTGATGACGTTTTGAGACATCTCCTACAACTACAGCACCAGAATTGTGCTGCTGAAGCAAGTCTGTTTTTTGAATTTTTTTTTGTAAAAAAAAAGTTTCCCCAAAAAAAGCATTTTATGCCATTTTTAGGTTTTGTAGGGACTCCTGATGACGTTTTGAGACATCTCCTACAACTACAGCACCAGAATTGTACTGCTGAAGCAAGTCAGTTTTTTGGCATTTTGACGACAGGGTCCCCCCTTACGACATTTTAGCAAAAATGTTTTTCGTAAAAAATGCATTTTCTTACATTTACGGGTTTAGTCGGGACTCCTGATGACGTTTTGAGACGTCTCCTACAACTACAGCACCAGAATTGTGCTGCTGAAGCAAGTCTGTTTTTTGTGTTTTTTTTTGTAAAAAAAAAGTTTTCCCAAAAAAAGCATTTTATGCCATTTTTAGGTTTTGTAGGGACTCCTGATGACGTTTTGAGACATCTCCTACAACTACAGCACCAGAATTGTACTGCTGAAGCAAGTCAGTTTTTTTGGCATTTTTACGACAGGGTCCCCCCTTACGACATTTTAGCAAAAAATGTTTTTCTTAAAAAATGCATTTTCTTACATTTTCTTACATTTACGGGTTTAGTCGGGACTCCTGATGACGTTTTGAGACATCTCCTACAACTACAGCACCAGAATTGTGCTGCTGAAGCAAGTCCGTTTTTTAGAATTTTTTTTTGTAAAAAAAAAGTTTTCCCAAAAAAAGCATTTTATGCCATTTTTAGGTTTTGTAGGGACTCCTGATGACGTTTTGAGACATCTCCTACAACTACAGCACCAGAATTGTACTGCTGAAGCAAGTCCGTTTTTTGGCATTTTTACGACAGGGTCCCCCCTTACGACATTTTAGCAAAAAATGTTTTTCTTAAAAAATGCATTTTCTTACATTTTCTTACATTTACGGGTTTAGTCGGGACTCCTGATGACGTTTTGAGACATCTCCTACAACTACAGCACCAGAATTGTGTTGCTGAAGAAAGTCCGTTTTTTGGAATTTTTTTTTGTAAAAAAAAAAGTTTTCCCAAAAAAAGCATTTTATGCCATTTTTAGGTTTTGTAGGGACTCCTGATGACGTTTTGAGACATCTCCTACAACTACAGCACCAGAATTGTGCTGCTGAAGCAAGTCAGTTTTTTGGAATTTTTACGACAGGGTCCCCCCTTACGACATTTTAGCAAAAAATGTTTTTCGTAAAAAATGCATTTTCTTACATTTTCTTACATTTACGGGTTTAGTCGGGACTCCTGATGACGTTTTGAGACATCTCCTACAACTACAGCACCAGAATTGTGCTGCTGAAGCAAGTCCGTTTTTTGGAATTTTTTTTTGTACAAAAAAAGTTTTCCCAAAAAAAGCATTTTATACCATTTTTAGGTTTTGTAGGGACTCCTGATGACGTTTTGAGACATCTCCTACAACTACAGCACCAGAATTGTACTGCTGAAGCAAGTCAGTTTTTTGGCATTTTTACGACAGGGTCCCCCCTTACGACATTTTAGCAAAAAATGTTTTTCTTAAAAAATGCATTTTCTTACATTTTCTTACATTTACGGGTTTAGTCGGGACTCCTGATGACGTTTTGAGACATCTCCTACAACTACAGCACCAGAATTGTGCTGCTGAAGCAAGTCCGTTTTTTAGAATTTTTTTTTGTAAAAAAAAAGTTTTCCCAAAAAAAGCATTTTATGCCATTTTTAGGTTTTGTAGGGACTCCTGATGACGTTTTGAGACATCTCCTACAACTACAGCACCAGAATTGTACTGCTGAAGCAAGTCCGTTTTTTGGCATTTTTACGACAGGGTCCCCCCTTACGACATTTTAGCAAAAAATGTTTTTCGTAAAAAATGCATTTTCTTACATTTTCTTACATTTACGGGTTTAGTCGGGACTCCTGATGACGTTTTGAGACATCTCCTACAACTACAGCACCAGAATTGTGCTGCTGAAGCAAGTCTGTTTTTTGAATTTTTTTTTGTAAAAAAAAAGTTTCCCCAAAAAAAGCATTTTATGCCATTTTTAGGTTTTGTAGGGACTCCTGATGACGTTTTGAGACATCTCCTACAACTACAGCACCAGAATTGTACTGCTGAAGCAAGTCAGTTTTTTGGCATTTTGACGACAGGGTCCCCCCTTACGACATTTTAGCAAAAAATGTTTTTCGTAAAAAATGCATTTTCTTACATTTACGGGTTTAGTCGGGACTCCTGATGACGTTTTGAGACGTCTCCTACAACTACAGCACCAGAATTGTGCTGCTGAAGCAAGTCTGTTTTTTGTGTTTTTTTTTGTAAAAAAAAAGTTTTCCCAAAAAAAGCATTTTATGCCATTTTTAGGTTTTGTAGGGACTCCTGATGACGTTTTGAGACATCTCCTACAACTACAGCACCAGAATTGTACTGCTGAAGCAAGTCAGTTTTTTTGGCATTTTTACGACAGGGTCCCCCCTTACGACATTTTAGCAAAAAATGTTTTTCTTAAAAAATGCATTTTCTTACATTTTCTTACATTTACGGGTTTAGTCGGGACTCCTGATGACGTTTTGAGACATCTCCTACAACTACAGCACCAGAATTGTGCTGCTGAAGCAAGTCCGTTTTTTAGAATTTTTTTTTGTAAAAAAAAAGTTTTCCCAAAAAAAGCATTTTATGCCATTTTTAGGTTTTGTAGGGACTCCTGATGACGTTTTGAGACATCTCCTACAACTACAGCACCAGAATTGTACTGCTGAAGCAAGTCCGTTTTTTGGCATTTTTACGACAGGGTCCCCCCTTACGACATTTTAGCAAAAAATGTTTTTCTTAAAAAATGCATTTTCTTACATTTTCTTACATTTACGGGTTTAGTCGGGACTCCTGATGACGTTTTGAGACATCTCCTACAACTACAGCACCAGAATTGTGTTGCTGAAGAAAGTCCGTTTTTTGGAATTTTTTTTTGTAAAAAAAAAAGTTTTCCCAAAAAAAGCATTTTATGCCATTTTTAGGTTTTGTAGGGACTCCTGATGACGTTTTGAGACATCTCCTACAACTACAGCACCAGAATTGTGCTGCTGAAGCAAGTCAGTTTTTTGGAATTTTTACGACAGGGTCCCCCCTTACGACATTTTAGCAAAAAATGTTTTTCGTAAAAAATGCATTTTCTTACATTTTCTTACATTTACGGGTTTAGTCGGGACTCCTGATGACGTTTTGAGACATCTCCTACAACTACAGCACCAGAATTGTGCTGCTGAAGCAAGTCCGTTTTTTGGAATTTTTTTTTGTACAAAAAAAGTTTTCCCAAAAAAAGCATTTTATACCATTTTTAGGTTTTGTAGGGACTCCTGATGACGTTTTGAGACATCTCCTACAACTACAGCACCAGAATTGTACTGCTGAAGCAAGTCAGTTTTTTGGCATTTTTACGACAGGGTCCCCCCTTACGACATTTTAGCAAAAAATGTTTTTCTTAAAAAATGCATTTTCTTACATTTTCTTACATTTACGGGTTTAGTCGGGACTCCTGATGACGTTTTGAGACATCTCCTACAACTACAGCACCAGAATTGTGCTGCTGAAGCAAGTCCGTTTTTTGGAATTTTTTTTTGCAAAAAAAAAGTTTTCCCAAAAAAAGCATTTTATGCCATTTTTAGGTTTTGTAGGGACTCCTGATGACGTTTTGAGACATCTCCTACAACTACAGCACCAGAATTGTACTGCTGAAGCAAGTCCGTTTTTTGGCATTTTTACGACAGGGCCCCCCTTACGACATTTTAGCATAAAATGTTTTTCGTAAAAAATGCATTTTCTTACATTTTCTTACATTTACGGGTTTAGTCGGGACTCCTGATGACGTTTTGAGACATATACTACAACTACAGCACCAGAATTGTACTGCTGAAGCAAGTCCGTTTTTTGGCATTTTTACGACAGGGTCCCCCCTTACGACATTTTAGCAAAAAATGTTTTTCGTAAAAAATGCATTTTCTTACATTTTCTTACATTTACGGGTTTAGTCGGGACTCCTGATGACGTTTTGAGACATCTCCTACAACTACAGCACCAGAATTGTGCTGCTGAAGCAAGTCTGTTTTTTGAATTTTTTTTTGTAAAAAAAAAGTTTTCCCAAAAAAAGCATTTTATGCCATTTTTAGGTTTTGTAGGGACTCCTGATGACGTTTTGAGACATCTCCTACAACTACAGCACCAGAATTGTACTGCTGAAGCAAGTCAGTTTTTTGGCATTTTTACGACAGGGTCCCCCCTTACGACATTTTAGCAAAAAATGTTTTTCGTAAAAAATGCATTTTCTTACATTTTCTTACATTTACGGGTTTAGTCGGGACTCCTGATGACGTTTTGAGACATCTCCTACAACTACAGCACCAGAATTGTGCTGCTGAAGCAAGTCTGTTTTTTGAATTTTTTTTTGTAAAAAAAAAGTTTTCCCAAAAAAAGCATTTTATGCCATTTTTAGGTTTTGTAGGGACTCCTGATGACGTTTTGAGACATCTCCTACAACTACAGCACCAGAATTGTACTGCTGAAGCAAGTCAGTTTTTTGGCATTTTTACGACAGGGTCCCCCCTTACGACATTTTAGCAAAAAATGTTTTTCTTAAAAAATGCATTTTCTTACATTTTCTTACATTTACGGGTTTAGTCGGGACTCCTGATGACGTTTTGAGACATCTCCTACAACTACAGCACCAGAATTGTGCTGTTGAAGCAAGTCCGTTTTTTAGAATTTTTTTTTGTAAAAAAAAAGTTTTCCCAAAAAAAGCATTTTATGCCATTTTTAGGTTTTGTAGGGACTCCTGATGACGTTTTGAGACATCTCCTACAACTACAGCACCAGAATTGTACTGCTGAAGCAAGTCCGTTTTTTGGCATTTTTACGACAGGGTCCCCCCTTACGACATTTTAGCAAAAAATGTTTTTCGTAAAAAATGCATTTTCTTACATTTTCTTACATTTACGGGTTTAGTCGGGACTCCTGATGACGTTTTGAGACATCTCCTACAACTACAGCACCAGAATTGTGCTGCTGAAGCAAGTCTGTTTTTTGAATTTTTTTTTGTAAAAAAAAAGTTTCCCCAAAAAAAGCATTTTATGCCATTTTTAGGTTTTGTAGGGACTCCTGATGACGTTTTGAGACATCTCCTACAACTACAGCACCAGAATTGTACTGCTGAAGCAAGTCAGTTTTTTGGCATTTTGACGACAGGGTCCCCCCTTACGACATTTTAGCAAAAAATGTTTTTCGTAAAAAATGCATTTTCTTACATTTACGGGTTTAGTCGGGACTCCTGATGACGTTTTGAGACGTCTCCTACAACTACAGCACCAGAATTGTGCTGCTGAAGCAAGTCTGTTTTTTGTGTTTTTTTTTGTAAAAAAAAAGTTTTCCCAAAAAAAGCATTTTATGCCATTTTTAGGTTTTGTAGGGACTCCTGATGACGTTTTGAGACATCTCCTACAACTACAGCACCAGAATTGTACTGCTGAAGCAAGTCAGTTTTTTGGCATTTTTACGACAGGGTCCCCCCTTACGACATTTTAGCAAAAAATGTTTTTCTTAAAAAATGCATTTTCTTACATTTTCTTACATTTACGGGTTTAGTCGGGACTCCTGATGACGTTTTGAGACATCTCCTACAACTACAGCACCAGAATTGTGCTGCTGAAGCAAGTCCGTTTTTTAGAATTTTTTTTTGTAAAAAAAAAGTTTTCCCAAAAAAAGCATTTTATGCCATTTTTAGGTTTTGTAGGGACTCCTGATGACGTTTTGAGACATCTCCTACAACTACAGCACCAGAATTGTACTGCTGAAGCAAGTCCGTTTTTTGGCATTTTTACGACAGGGTCCCCCCTTACGACATTTTAGCAAAAAATGTTTTTCTTAAAAAATGCATTTTCTTACATTTTCTTACATTTACGGGTTTAGTCGGGACTCCTGATGACGTTTTGAGACATCTCCTACAACTACAGCACCAGAATTGTGTTGCTGAAGAAAGTCCGTTTTTTGGAATTTTTTTTTGTAAAAAAAAAAGTTTTCCCAAAAAAAGCATTTTATGCCATTTTTAGGTTTTGTAGGGTCTCCTGATGACGTTTTGAGACATCTCCTACAACTACAGCACCAGAATTGTGCTGCTGAAGCAAGTCAGTTTTTTGGAATTTTTACGACAGGGTCCCCCCTTACGACATTTTAGCAAAAAATGTTTTTCGTAAAAAATGCATTTTCTTACATTTTCTTACATTTACGGGTTTAGTCGGGACTCCTGATGACGTTTTGAGACATCTCCTACAACTACAGCACCAGAATTGTGCTGCTGAAGCAAGTCCGTTTTTTGGAATTTTTTTTTGTACAAAAAAAGTTTTCCCAAAAAAAGCATTTTATACCATTTTTAGGTTTTGTAGGGACTCCTGATGACGTTTTGAGACATCTCCTACAACTACAGCACCAGAATTGTACTGCTGAAGCAAGTCAGTTTTTTGGCATTTTTACGACAGGGTCCCCCCTTACGACATTTTAGCAAAAAATGTTTTTCTTAAAAAATGCATTTTCTTACATTTTCTTACATTTACGGGTTTAGTCGGGACTCCTGATGACGTTTTGAGACATCTCCTACAACTACAGCACCAGAATTGTGCTGCTGAAGCAAGTCCGTTTTTTAGAATTTTTTTTGTAAAAAAAAAGTTTTCCCAAAAAAAGCATTTTATGCCATTTTTAGGTTTTGTAGGGACTCCTGATGACGTTTTGAGACATCTCCTACAACTACAGCACCAGAATTGTGCTGCTGAAGCAAGTCAGTTTTTTGGAATTTTTACGACAGGGTCCCCCCTTACGACATTTTAGCAAAAAATGTTTTTCGTAAAAAATGCATTTTCTTACATTTACGGGTTTAGTCGGGACTCCTGATGACGTTTTGAGACATCTCCTACAACTACAGCACCAGAATTGTGCTGCTGAAGCAAGTCCGTTTTTTGGAATTTTTTTTTGTAAAAAAAAAGTTTTCCCAAAAAAAGCATTTTATGCCATTTTTAGGTTTTGTAGGGACTCCTGATGACGTTTTGAGACATCTCCTACAACTACAGCACCAGAATTGTACTGCTGAAGCAAGTCAGTTTTTTGGCATTTTTATGACAGGGTCCCCCCTTACGACATTTTAGCAAAAAATGTTTTTCTTAAAAAATGCATTTTCTTACATTTTCTTACATTTAAGGGTTTAGTCGGGACTCCTGATGACGTTTTGAGACATCTCCTACAACTACAGCACCAGAATTGTGCTGCTGAAGCAAGTCCGTTTTTTGGAATTTTTTTTTGTAAAAAAAAAGTTTTCCCAAAAAAAGCATTTTATGCCATTTTTAGGTTTTGTAGGGACTCCTGATGACGTTTTGAGACATCTCCTACAACTACAGCACCAGAATTGTGCTGCTGAAGCAAGTCCGTTTTTTGGCATTTTTACGACAGGGCCCCCCTTACGACATTTTAGCATAAAATGTTTTTCGTAAAAAATGCATTTTCTTACATTTTCTTACATTTACGGGTTTAGTCGGGACTCCTGATGACGTTTTGAGACATATACTACAACTACAGCACCAGAATTGTACTGCTGAAGCAAGTCCGTTTTTTGGCATTTTTACGACAGGGTCCCCCCTTACGACATTTTAGCAAAAAATGTTTTTCGTAAAAAATGCATTTTCTTACATTTTCTTACATTTACGGGTTTAGTCGGGACTCCTGATGACGTTTTGAGACATCTCCTACAACTACAGCACCAGAATTGTGCTGCTGAAGAAAGTCCGTTTTTTAGAATTTTTTTTTGTAAAAAAAAAGTTTTCCCAAAAAAAGCATTTTATGCCATTTTTAGGTTTTGTAGGGACTCCTGATGACGTTTTGAGACATCTCCTACAACTACAGCACCAGAATTGTGCTGCTGAAGCAAGTCAGTTTTTTGGAATTTTTACGACAGGGTCCCCCCTTACGACATTTTAGCAAAAAATGTTTTTCGTAAAAAATGCATTTTCTTACATTTTCTTACATTTACGGGTTTAGTCGGGACTCCTGATGACGTTTTGAGACATCTCCTACAACTACAGCACCAGAATTGTGCTGCTGAAGCAAGTCCGTTTTTTAGAATTTTTTTTGTAAAAAAAAAGTTTTCCCAAAAAAAGCATTTTATGCCATTTTTAGGTTTTGTAGGGACTCCTGATGACGTTTTGAGACATCTCCTACAACTACAGCACCAGAATTGTGCTGCTGAAGCAAGTCAGTTTTTTGGAATTTTTACGACAGGGTCCCCCCTTACGACATTTTAGCAAAAAATGTTTTTCGTAAAAAATGCATTTTCTTACATTTACGGGTTTAGTCGGGACTCCTGATGACGTTTTGAGACATCTCCTACAACTACAGCACCAGAATTGTGCTGCTGAAGCAAGTCCGTTTTTTGGAATTTTTTTTTGTAAAAAAAAAGTTTTCCCAAAAAAAGCATTTTATGCCATTTTTAGGTTTTGTAGGGACTCCTGATGACGTTTTGAGACATCTCCTACAACTACAGCACCAGAATTGTACTGCTGAAGCAAGTCAGTTTTTTGGCATTTTTATGACAGGGTCCCCCCTTACGACATTTTAGCAAAAAATGTTTTTCTTAAAAAATGCATTTTCTTACATTTTCTTACATTTAAGGGTTTAGTCGGGACTCCTGATGACGTTTTGAGACATCTCCTACAACTACAGCACCAGAATTGTGCTGCTGAAGCAAGTCCGTTTTTTGGCATTTTTACGACAGGGTCCCCCCTTACGACATTTTAGCAAAAAATGTTTTTCTTAAAAAATGCATTTTCTTACATTTTCTTACATTTACGGGTTTAGTCGGGACTCCTGATGACGTTTTGAGACATCTTCTACAACTACAGCACCAGAATTGTGCTGCTGAAGAAAGTCCGTTTTTTGGAATTTTTTTTTGTAAAAAAAAAGTTTTCCCAAAAAAAGCATTTTATGCCATTTTTAGGTTTTGTAGGGACTCCTGATGACGTTTTGAGACATCTCCTACAACTACAGCACCAGAATTGTACTGCTGAAGCAAGTCAGTTTTTTGGCATTTTTACGACAGGGTCCCCCCTTACGACATTTTAGCAAAAAATGTTTTTCTTAAAAAATGCATTTTCTTACATTTTCTTACATTTACGGGTTTAGTCGGGACTCCTGATGACGTTTTGAGACATCTCCTACAACTACAGCACCAGAATTGTGCTGCTGAAGCAAGTCTGTTTTTTGAAATTTTTTTTGTAAAAAAAAAGTTTTCCCAAAAAAAGCATTTTATGCCATTTTTAGGTTTTGTAGGGACTCCTGATGACGTTTTGAGACATCTCCTACAACTACAGCACCAGAATTGTGCTGCTGAAGCAAGTCTGTTTTTTGAATTTTTTTTTGTAAAAAAAAAGTTTTCCCAAAAAAAGCATTTTATGCCATTTTTAGGTTTTGTAGGGACTCCTGATGACGTTTTGAGACATCTCCTACAACTACAGCACCAGAATTGTACTGCTGAAGCAAGTCAGTTTTTTGGCATTTTTACGACAGGGTCCCCCCTTACGACATTTTAGCAAAAAATGTTTTTCTTAAAAAATGCATTTTCTTACATTTACGGGTTTAGTCGGGACTCCTGATGACGTTTTGAGACATCTCCTACAACTACAGCACCAGAATTGTACTGCTGAAGCAAGTCAGTTTTTTGGCATTTTTACGACAGGGTCCCCCCTTACGACATTTTAGCAAAAAATGTTTTTCGTAAAAAATGCATTTTCTTACATTTTCTTACATTTACGGGTTTAGTCGGGACTCCTGATGACGTTTTGAGACATCTCCTACAACTACAGCACCAGAATTGTGCTGCTGAAGCAAGTCCGTTTTTTAGAAAATTTTTTTGTAAAAAAAAAGTTTTCCCAAAAAAAGCATTTTATGCCATTTTTAGGTTTTGTAGGGACTGCTGATGACGTTTTGAGACATCTCCTACAACTACAGCACCAGAATTGTACTGCTGAAGCAAGTCCGTTTTTTGGCATTTTTACGACAGGGTCCCCCCTTACGACATTTTAGCAAAAAATGTTTTTCGTAAAAAATGCATTTTCTTACATTTTCTTACATTTACGGGTTTAGTCGGGACTCCTGATGACGTTTTGAGACATCTCCTACAACTACAGCACCAGAATTGTGCTGCTGAAGAAAGTCCGTTTTTTAGAAATTTTTTTTGTAAAAAAAAAGTTTTCCCAAAAAAAGCATTTTATGCCATTTTTAGGTTTTGTAGGGACTCCTGATGACGTTTTGAGACATCTCCTACAACTACAGCACCAGAATTGTGCTGCTGAAGCAAGTCAGTTTTTTGGAATTTTTACGACAGGGTCCCCCCTTACGACATTTTAGCAAAAAATGTTTTTCGTAAAAAATGCATTTTCTTACATTTTCTTACATTTACGGGTTTAGTCGGGACTCCTGATGACGTTTTGAGACATCTCCTACAACTACAGCACCAGAATTGTGCTGCTGAAGCAAGTCTGTTTTTTGGAATTTTTTTTTGTAAAAAAAAAGTTTTCCCAAAAAAAGCATTTTATGCCATTTTTAGGTTTTGTAGGGACTCCTGATGACGTTTTGAGACATCTCCTACAACTACAGCACCAGAATTGTACTGCTGAAGCAAGTCCGTTTTTTGGCATTTTTACGACAGGGCCCCCCTTACGACATTTTAGCATAAAATGTTTTTCGTAAAAAATGCATTTTCTTACATTTTCTTACATTTACGGGTTTAGTCGGGACTCCTGATGACGTTTTGAGACATATACTACAACTACAGCACCAGAATTGTACTGCTGAAGCAAGTCCGTTTTTTGGCATTTTTACGACAGGGTCCCCCCTTACGACATTTTAGCAAAAAATGTTTTTCGTAAAAAATGCATTTTCTTACATTTTCTTACATTTACGGGTTTAGTCGGGACTCCTGATGACGTTTTGAGACATCTCCTACAACTACAGCACCAGAATTGTGCTGCTGAAGCAAGTCTGTTTTTTGAATTTTTTTTTGTAAAAAAAAAGTTTCCCCAAAAAAAGCATTTTATGCCATTTTTAGGTTTTGTAGGGACTCCTGATGACATTTTAATACATCTCCTACAACTACAGCACCAGAATTGTGCTGCTGAAGCAAGTCAGTTTTTTGGAATTTTTACGACAGGGTCCCCCCTTACGACATTTTAGCAAAAAATGTTTTTCGTAAAAAATGCATTTTCTTACATTTTCTTACATTTACGGGTTTAGTCGGGACTCCTGATGACGTTTTGAGACATCTCCTACAACTACAGCACCAGAATTGTGCTGCTGAAGCAAGTCTGTTTTTTGAATTTTTTTTTGTAAAAAAAAAGTTTTCCCAAAAAAAGCATTTTATGCCATTTTTAGGTTTTGTAGGGACTCCTGATGACGTTTTGAGACATCTCCTACAACTACAGCACCAGAATTGTACTGCTGAAGCAAGTCAGTTTTTTGGCATTTTTACGACAGGGTCCCCCCTTACGACATTTTAGCAAAAAATGTTTTTCGTAAAAAATGCATTTTCTTACATTTTCTTACATTTACGGGTTTAGTCGGGACTCCTGATGACGTTTTGAGACATCTCCTACAACTACAGCACCAGAATTGTGCTGCTGAAGAAAGTCCGTTTTTTAGAATTTTTTTTTGTAAAAAAAAAGTTTTCCCAAAAAAAGCATTTTATGCCATTTTTAGGTTTTGTAGGGACTCCTGATGACGTTTTGAGACATCTCCTACAACTACAGCACCAGAATTGTGCTGCTGAAGCAAGTCAGTTTTTTGGAATTTTTACGACAGGGTCCCCCCTTACGACATTTTAGCAAAAAATGTTTTTCGTAAAAAATGCATTTTCTTACATTTTCTTACATTTACGGGTTTAGTCGGGACTCCTGATGACGTTTTGAGACATCTCCTACAACTACAGCACCAGAATTGTGCTGCTGAAGCAAGTCTGTTTTTTGAATTTTTTTTTGTAAAAAAAAAGTTTCCCCAAAAAAAGCATTTTATGCCATTTTTAGGTTTTGTAGGGACTCCTGATGACGTTTTAAGACATCTCCTACAACTACAGCACCAGAATTGTGCTGCTGAAGCAAGTCTGTTTTTTGAATTTTTTTTTGTAAAAAAAAAGTTTACCAAAAAAAGCATTTTATGCCATTTTTAGGTTTTGTAGGGACTCCTGATGACGTTTTGAGACATCTACTACAACTACAGCACCAGAATTGTACTGCTGAAGCAAGTCCGTTTTTTGGCATTTTTACGACAGGGTCCCCCCTTACGACATTTTAGCAAAAAATGTTTTTCTTAAAAAATGCATTTTCTTACATTTTCTTACATTTACGGGTTTAGTCGGGACTCCTGATGACGTTTTGAGACATCTTCTACAACTACAGCACCAGAATTGTGCTGCTGAAGAAAGTCCGTTTTTTGGAATTTTTTTTTGTAAAAAAATTTTTCCCAAAAAAAGCATTTTATGCCATTTTTAGGTTTTGTAGGGACTCCTGATGACGTTTTGAGACATCTCCTACAACTACAGCACCAGAATTGTACTGCTGAAGCAAGTCAGTTTTTTGGCATTTTTACGACAGGGTCCCCCCTTACGACATTTTAGCAAAAAATGTTTTTCTTAAAAAATGCATTTTCTTACATTTTCTTACATTTACGGGTTTAGTCGGGACTCCTGATGACGTTTTGAGACATCTCCTACAACTACAGCACCAGAATTGTGCTGCTGAAGCAAGTCTGTTTTTTGAAATTTTTTTTGTAAAAAAAAAGTTTTCCCAAAAAAAGCATTTTATGCCATTTTTAGGTTTTGTAGGGACTCCTGATGACGTTTTGAGACATCTCCTACAACTACAGCACCAGAATTGTGCTGCTGAAGCAAGTCTGTTTTTTGAATTTTTTTTTGTAAAAAAAAAGTTTTCCCAAAAAAAGCATTTTATGCCATTTTTAGGTTTTGTAGGGACTCCTGATGACGTTTTAAGACATCTCCTACAACTACAGCACCAGAATTGTGCTGCTGAAGCAAGTCAGTTTTTTGGAATTTTTACGACAGGGTCCCCCCTTACGACATTTTAGCAAAAAATGTTTTTCGTAAAAAATGCATTTTCTTACATTTTCTTACATTTACGGGTTTAGTCGGGACTCCTGATGACGTTTTGAGACATCTCCTACAACTACAGCACCAGAATTGTGCTGCTGAAGCAAGTCTGTTTTTTGAATTTTTTTTTGTAAAAAAAAAGTTTCCCCAAAAAAAGCATTTTATGCCATTTTTAGGTTTTGTAGGGACTCCTGATGACGTTTTAATACATCTCCTACAACTACAGCACCAGAATTGTGCTGCTGAAGAAAGTCCGTTTTTTGGAATTTTTTTTTGTAAAAAAAAAGTTTTCCCAAAAAAAGCATTTTATGCCATTTTTAGGTTTTGTAGGGACTCCTGATGACGTTTTGAGACATCTCCTACAACTACAGCACCAGAATTGTACTGCTGAAGCAAGTCAGTTTTTTGGCATTTTTACGACAGGGTCCCCCCTTACGACATTTTAGCAAAAAATGTTTTTCTTAAAAAATGCATTTTCTTACATTTTCTTACATTTACGGGTTTAGTCGGGACTCCTGATGACGTTTTGAGACATCTCCTACAACTACAGCACCAGAATTGTACTGCTGAAGCAAGTCAGTTTTTTGGCATTTTTACGACAGGGTCCCCCCTTACGACATTTTAGCAAAAAATGTTTTTCGTAAAAAATGCATTTTCTTACATTTTCTTACATTTACGGGTTTAGTCGGGACTCCTGATGACGTTTTGAGACATCTCCTACAACTACAGCACCAGAATTGTGCTGCTGAAGCAAGTCCGTTTTTTAGAAAATTTTTTTGTAAAAAAAAAGTTTTCCCAAAAAAAGCATTTTATGCCATTTTTAGGTTTTGTAGGGACTGCTGATGACGTTTTGAGACATCTCCTACAACTACAGCACCAGAATTGTACTGCTGAAGCAAGTCCGTTTTTTGGCATTTTTACGACAGGGTCCCCCCTTACGACATTTTAGCAAAAAATGTTTTTCGTAAAAAATGCATTTTCTTACATTTTCTTACATTTACGGGTTTAGTCGGGACTCCTGATGACGTTTTGAGACATCTCCTACAACTACAGCACCAGAATTGTGCTGCTGAAGAAAGTCCGTTTTTTAGAAATTTTTTTTGTAAAAAAAAAGTTTTCCCAAAAAAAGCATTTTATGCCATTTTTAGGTTTTGTAGGGACTCCTGATGACGTTTTGAGACATCTCCTACAACTACAGCACCAGAATTGTGCTGCTGAAGCAAGTCAGTTTTTTGGAATTTTTACGACAGGGTCCCCCCTTACGACATTTTAGCAAAAAATGTTTTTCGTAAAAAATGCATTTTCTTACATTTTCTTACATTTACGGGTTTAGTCGGGACTCCTGATGACGTTTTGAGACATCTCCTACAACTACAGCACCAGAATTGTGCTGCTGAAGCAAGTCCGTTTTTTGGAATTTTTTTTTGTAAAAAAAAAGTTTTCCCAAAAAAAGCATTTTATGCCATTTTTAGGTTTTGTAGGGACTCCTGATGACGTTTTGAGACATCTCCTACAACTACAGCACCAGAATTGTACTGCTGAAGCAAGTCCGTTTTTTGGCATTTTTACGACAGGGCCCCCCTTACGACATTTTAGCATAAAATGTTTTTCGTAAAAAATGCATTTTCTTACATTTTCTTACATTTACGGGTTTAGTCGGGACTCCTGATGACGTTTTGAGACATATACTACAACTACAGCACCAGAATTGTACTGCTGAAGCAAGTCCGTTTTTTGGCATTTTTACGACAGGGTCCCCCCTTACGACATTTTAGCAAAAAATGTTTTTCGTAAAAAATGCATTTTCTTACATTTTCTTACATTTACGGGTTTAGTCGGGACTCCTGATGACGTTTTGAGACATCTCCTACAACTACAGCACCAGAATTGTGCTGCTGAAGCAAGTCTGTTTTTTGAATTTTTTTTTGTAAAAAAAAAGTTTCCCCAAAAAAAGCATTTTATGCCATTTTTAGGTTTTGTAGGGACTCCTGATGACATTTTAATACATCTCCTACAACTACAGCACCAGAATTGTGCTGCTGAAGCAAGTCAGTTTTTTGGAATTTTTACGACAGGGTCCCCCCTTACGACATTTTAGCAAAAAATGTTTTTCGTAAAAAATGCATTTTCTTACATTTTCTTACATTTACGGGTTTAGTCGGGACTCCTGATGACGTTTTGAGACATCTCCTACAACTACAGCACCAGAATTGTGCTGCTGAAGCAAGTCTGTTTTTTGAATTTTTTTTTGTAAAAAAAAAGTTTTCCCAAAAAAAGCATTTTATGCCATTTTTAGGTTTTGTAGGGACTCCTGATGACGTTTTGAGACATCTCCTACAACTACAGCACCAGAATTGTACTGCTGAAGCAAGTCAGTTTTTTGGCATTTTTACGACAGGGTCCCCCCTTACGACATTTTAGCAAAAAATGTTTTTCTTAAAAAATGCATTTTCTTACATTTTCTTACATTTACGGGTTTAGTCGGGACTCCTGATGACGTTTTGAGACATCTCCTACAACTACAGCACCAGAATTGTGCTGCTGAAGCAAGTCTGTTTTTTGAATTTTTTTTGTAAAAAAAAAGTTTTCCCAAAAAAAGCATTTTATGCCATTTTTAGGTTTTGTAGGGACTCCTGATGACGTTTTAAGACATCTCCTACAACTACAGCACCAGAATTGTGCTGCTGAAGCAAGTCAGTTTTTTGGAATTTTTACGACAGGGTCCCCCCTTACGACATTTTAGCAAAAAATGTTTTTCGTAAAAAATGCATTTTCTTACATTTTCTTACATTTACGGGTTTAGTCGGGACTCCTGATGACGTTTTGAGACATCTCCTACAACTACAGCACCAGAATTGTGCTGCTGAAGCAAGTCTGTTTTTTGAATTTTTTTTGTAAAAAAAAAGTTTCCCCAAAAAAAGCATTTTATGCCATTTTTAGGTTTTGTAGGGACTCCTGATGACGTTTTAATACATCTCCTACAACTACAGCACCAGAATTGTGCTGCTGAAGCAAGTCAGTTTTTTGGAATTTTTACGACAGGGTCCCCCCTTACCACATTTTAGCAAAAAATGTTTTTCGTAAAAAATGCATTTTCTTACATTTTCTTACATTTACGGGTTTAGTCGGGACTCCTGATGACGTTTTGAGACATCTCCTACAACTACAGCACCAGAATTGTGCTGCTGAAGCAAGTCCGTTTTTTAGAAATTTTTTTTGTAAAAAAAAAGTTTTCCCAAAAAAAGCATTTTATGCCATTTTTAGGTTTTGTAGGGACTCCTGATGACGTTTTGAGACATCTCCTACAACTACAGCACCAGAATTGTACTGCTGAAGCAAGTCCGTTTTTTGGCATTTTTACGACAGGGTCCCCCCTTACGACATTTTAGCAAAAAATGTTTTTCGTAAAAAATGCATTTTCTTACATTTTCTTACATTTACGGGTTTAGTCGGGACTCCTGATGACGTTTTGAGACATCTCCTACAACTACAGCACCAGAATTGTGCTGCTGAAGAAAGTCCGTTTTTTAGAATTTTTTTTTGTAAAAAAAAAGTTTTCCCAAAAAAAGCATTTTATGCCATTTTTAGGTTTTGTAGGGACTCCTGATGACGTTTTGAGACATCTCCTACAACTACAGCACCAGAATTGTGCTGCTGAAGCAAGTCTGTTTTTTGAATTTTTTTTTGTAAAAAAAAAGTTTTCCCAAAAAAAGCATTTTATGCCATTTTTAGGTTTTGTAGGGACTCCTGATGACGTTTTAAGACATCTCCTACAACTACAGCACCAGAATTGTGCTGCTGAAGCAAGTCAGTTTTTTGGAATTTTTACGACAGGGTCCCCCCTTACGACATTTTAGCAAAAAATGTTTTTCGTAAAAAATGCATTTTCTTACATTTACGGGTTTAGTCGGGACTCCTGATGACGTTTTGAGACATCTCCTACAACTACAGCACCAGAATTGTGCTGCTGAAGCAAGTCTGTTTTTTGAATTTTTTTTTGTAAAAAAAAAGTTTCCCCAAAAAAAGCATTTTATGCCATTTTTAGGTTTTGTAGGGACTCCTGATGACGTTTTAATACATCTCCTACAACTACAGCACCAGAATTGTGCTGCTGAAGAAAGTCCGTTTTTTGGAATTTTTTTTTGTAAAAAAAAAGTTTTCCCAAAAAAAGCATTTTATGCCATTTTTAGGTTTTGTAGGGACTCCTGATGACGTTTTGAGACATCTCCTACAACTACAGCACCAGAATTGTACTGCTGAAGCAAGTCAGCTTTTTGGCATTTTTACGACAGGGTCCCCCCTTACGACATTTTAGCAAAAAATGTTTTTCTTAAAAAATGCATTTTCTTACATTTTCTTACATTTACGGGTTTAGTCGGGACTCCTGATGACGTTTTGAGACATCTCCTACAACTACAGCACCAGAATTGTACTGCTGAAGCAAGTCAGTTTTTTGGCATTTTTACGACAGGGTCCCCCCTTAAGACATTTTAGCAAAAAATGTTTTTCTTAAAAAATGCATTTTCTTACATTTTCTTACATTTACGGGTTTAGTCGGGACTCCTGATGACGTTTTGAGACATCTCCTACAACTACAGCACCAGAATTGTGCTGCTGAAGCAAGTCTGTTTTTTGAATTTTTTTTGTAAAAAAAAAGTTTTCCCAAAAAAAGCATTTTATGCCATTTTTAGGTTTTGTAGGGACTCCTGATGACGTTTTAAGACATCTCCTACAACTACAGCACCAGAATTGTGCTGCTGAAGCAAGTCAGTTTTTTGGAATTTTTACGACAGGGTCCCCCCTTACGACATTTTAGCAAAAAATGTTTTTCGTAAAAAATGCATTTTCTTACATTTTCTTACATTTACGGGTTTAGTCGGGACTCCTGATGACGTTTTGAGACATCTCCTACAACTACAGCACCAGAATTGTGCTGCTGAAGCAAGTCTGTTTTTTGAATTTTTTTTGTAAAAAAAAAGTTTCCCCAAAAAAAGCATTTTATGCCATTTTTAGGTTTTGTAGGGACTCCTGATGACGTTTTAATACATCTCCTACAACTACAGCACCAGAATTGTGCTGCTGAAGCAAGTCAGTTTTTTGGAATTTTTACGACAGGGTCCCCCCTTACCACATTTTAGCAAAAAATGTTTTTCGTAAAAAATGCATTTTCTTACATTTTCTTACATTTACGGGTTTAGTCGGGACTCCTGATGACGTTTTGAGACATCTCCTACAACTACAGCACCAGAATTGTGCTGCTGAAGCAAGTCCGTTTTTTAGAAATTTTTTTTGTAAAAAAAAAGTTTTCCCAAAAAAAGCATTTTATGCCATTTTTAGGTTTTGTAGGGACTCCTGATGACGTTTTGAGACATCTCCTACAACTACAGCACCAGAATTGTACTGCTGAAGCAAGTCCGTTTTTTGGCATTTTTACGACAGGGTCCCCCCTTACGACATTTTAGCAAAAAATGTTTTTCGTAAAAAATGCATTTTCTTACATTTTCTTACATTTACGGGTTTAGTCGGGACTCCTGATGACGTTTTGAGACATCTCCTACAACTACAGCACCAGAATTGTGCTGCTGAAGAAAGTCCGTTTTTTAGAATTTTTTTTTGTAAAAAAAAAGTTTTCCCAAAAAAAGCATTTTATGCCATTTTTAGGTTTTGTAGGGACTCCTGATGACGTTTTGAGACATCTCCTACAACTACAGCACCAGAATTGTGCTGCTGAAGCAAGTCTGTTTTTTGAATTTTTTTTTGTAAAAAAAAAGTTTTCCCAAAAAAAGCATTTTATGCCATTTTTAGGTTTTGTAGGGACTCCTGATGACGTTTTAAGACATCTCCTACAACTACAGCACCAGAATTGTGCTGCTGAAGCAAGTCAGTTTTTTGGAATTTTTACGACAGGGTCCCCCCTTACGACATTTTAGCAAAAAATGTTTTTCGTAAAAAATGCATTTTCTTACATTTTCTTACATTTACGGGTTTAGTCGGGACTCCTGATGACGTTTTGAGACATCTCCTACAACTACAGCACCAGAATTGTGCTGCTGAAGCAAGTCTGTTTTTTGAATTTTTTTTTGTAAAAAAAAAGTTTCCCCAAAAAAAGCATTTTATGCCATTTTTAGGTTTTGTAGGGACTCCTGATGACGTTTTAATACATCTCCTACAACTACAGCACCAGAATTGTGCTGCTGAAGAAAGTCCGTTTTTTAGAATTTTTTTTTGTAAAAAAAAAGTTTTCCCAAAAAAAGCATTTTATGCCATTTTTAGGTTTTGTAGGGACTCCTGATGACGTTTTGAGACATCTCCTACAACTACAGCACCAGAATTGTGCTGCTGAAGCAAGTCAGTTTTTTGGAATTTTTACGACAGGGTCCCCCCTTACGACATTTTAGCAAAAAATGTTTTTCGTAAAAAATGCATTTTCTTACATTTTCTTACATTTACGGGTTTAGTCGGGACTCCTGATGACGTTTTGAGACATCTCCTACAACTACAGCACCAGAATTGTGCTGCTGAAGCAAGTCTGTTTTTTGAATTTTTTTTTGTAAAAAAAAAGTTTCCCCAAAAAAAGCATTTTATGCCATTTTTAGGTTTTGTAGGGACTCCTGATGACGTTTTAAGACATTTCCTACAACTACAGCACCAGAATTGTGCTGCTGAAGCAAGTCAGTTTTTTGGAATTTTCACGACAGGGTCCCTTACGACATTTTAGCAAAAAATGTTTTTCGTAAAAAATGCATTTTCTTACATTTTCTTACATTTACGGGTTTAGTCGGGACTCCTGATGACGTTTTGAGACATCTCCTACAACTACAGCACCAGAATTGTGCTGCTGAAGCAAGTCTGTTTTTTGAATTTTTTTTTGTAAAAAAAAAGTTTCCCCAAAAAAAGCATTTTATGCCATTTTTAGGTTTTGTAGGGACTCCTGATGACGTTTTAAGACATCTCCTACAACTACAGCACCAGAATTGTGCTGCTGAAGCAAGTCAGTTTTTTGGAATTTTTACGACAGGGTCCCCCCTTACGACATTTTAGCAAAAAATGTTTTTCTTAAAAAATGCATTTTCTTACATTTTCTTACATTTACGGGTTTAGTCGGGACTCCTGATGACGTTTTGAGACATCTCCTACAACTACAGCACCAGAATTGTGCTGCTGAAGAAAGTCCGTTTTTTGGAATTTTTTTTTGTAAAAAAAAAGTTTTCCCAAAAAAAGCATTTTATGCCATTTTTAGGTTTTGTAGGGACTCCTGATGACGTTTTGAGACATCTCCTACAACTACAGCACCAGAATTGTGCTGCTGAAGCAAGTCAGTTTTTTGGAATTTTTACGACAGGGTCCCCCCTTACGACATTTTAGCAAAAAATGTTTTTCGTAAAAAATGCATTTTCTTACATTTTCTTACATTTACGGGTTTAGTCGGGACTCCTGATGACGTTTTGAGACATCTCCTACAACTACAGCACCAGAATTGTACTGCTGAAGCAAGTCAGTTATTTGGCATTTTTACGACAGGGTCCCCCCTTACGACATTTTAGCAAAAAATGTTTTTCGTAAAAAATGCATTTTCTTACATTTTCGGGTTTAGTCGGGACTCCTGATGACGTTTTGAGACATCTCCTACAACTACAGCACCAGAATTAAGCTGCTGAAGCAAGTCAGTTATTTGGCATTTTTACGACAGGGTCCCCCCTTACGACATTTTAGCAAAAAATGTTTTTCGTAAAAAATGCATTTTCTTACATTTTCGGGTTTAGTCGGGACTCCTGATGACGTTTTGAGACATCTCCTACAACTACAGCACCAGAATTGTGCTGCTGAAGCAAGTCTGTTTTTTGAATTTTTTTTTGTAAAAAAAAAGTTTACCAAAAAAAGCATTTTATGCCATTTTTAGGTTTTGTAGGGACTCCTGATGACGTTTTGAGACATCTACTACAACTACAGCACCAGAATTGTACTGCTGAAGCAAGTCCGTTTTTTGGCATTTTTACGACAGGGTCCCCCCTTACGACATTTTAGCAAAAAATGTTTTTCTTAAAAAATGCATTTTCTTACATTTTCTTACATTTACGGGTTTAGTCGGGACTCCTGATGACGTTTTGAGACATCTCCTACAACTACAGCACCAGAATTGTGCTGCTGAAGAAAGTCCGTTTTTTGGAATTTTTTTTTGTGAAAAAAAAGTTTTCCCAAAAAAAGCATTTTATGCCATTTTTAGGTTTTGTAGGGACTCCTGATGACGTTTTGAGACATCTCCTACAACTACAGCACCAGAATTGTACTGCTGAAGCAAGTCACTTTTTTGGCATTTTTACGACAGGGTCCCCCCTTACGACATTTTAGCAAAAAATGTTTTTCTTAAAAAATGCATTTTCTTACATTTTCTTACATTTACGGGTTTAGTCGGGACTCCTGATGACGTTTTGAGACATCTCCTACAACTACAGCACCAGAATTGTACTGCTGAAGCAAGTCAGTTTTTTGGCATTTTAACGACAGGGTCCCCCCTTACGACATTTTATCAAAAAATGTTTTTCTTAAAAAATGCATTTTCTTACATTTTCTTACATTTACGGGTTTAGTCGGGACTCCTGATGACGTTTTGAGACATCTCCTACAACTACAGCACCAGAATTGTGCTGCTGAAGCAAGTCTGTTTTTTGAATTTTTTTTTGTAAAAAAAAAGTTTTCCCAAAAAAAGCATTTTATGCCATTTTTAGGTTTTGTAGGGACTCCTGATGACGTTTTAAGACATCTCCTACAACTACAGCACCAGAATTGTGCTGCTGAAGCAAGTCAGTTTTTTGGAATTTTTACGACAGGGTCCCCCCTTACGACATTTTAGCAAAAAATGTTTTTCGTAAAAAATGCATTTTCTTACATTTTCTTACATTTACGGGTTTAGTCGGGACTCCTGATGACGTTTTGAGACATCTCCTACAACTACAGCACCAGAATTGTGCTGCTGAAGCAAGTCTGTTTTTTGAATTTTTTTTTGTAAAAAAAAAGTTTCCCCAAAAAAAGCATTTTATGCCATTTTTAGGTTTTGTAGGGACTCCTGATGACGTTTTAATACATCTCCTACAACTACAGCACCAGAATTGTGCTGCTGAAGCAAGTCAGTTTTTTGGAATTTTTACGACAGGGTCCCCCCTTACCACATTTTAGCAAAAAATGTTTTTCGTAAAAAATGCATTTTCTTACATTTTCTTACATTTACGGGTTTAGTCGGGACTCCTGATGACGTTTTGAGACATCTCCTACAACTACAGCACCAGAATTGTACTGCTGAAGCAAGTCGGTTTTTTGGCATTTTTACGACAGGGTCCCCCCTTACGACATTTTAGCAAAAAATGTTTTTCTTAAAAAATGCATTTTCTTACATTTTCTTACATTTACGGGTTTAGTCGGGACTCCTGATGACGTTTTGAGACATCTCCTACAACTACAGCACCAGAATTGTGCTGCTGAAGCAAGTCCGTTTTTTAGAAATTTTTTTTGTAAAAAAAAAGTTTTCCCAAAAAAAGCATTTTATGCCATTTTTAGGTTTTGTAGGGACTCCTGATGACGTTTTGAGACATCTCCTACAACTACAGCACCAGAATTGTACTCCTGAAGCAAGTCCGTTTTTTGGCATTTTTACGACAGGGTCCCCCCTTACGACATTTTAGCAAAAAATGTTTTTCGTAAAAAATGCATTTTCTTACATTTTCTTACATTTACGGGTTTAGTCGGGACTCCTGATGACGTTTTGAGACATCTCCTACAACTACAGCACCAGAATTGTGCTGCTGAAGAAAGTCCGTTTTTTAGAATTTTTTTTTGTAAAAAAAAAGTTTTCCCAAAAAAAGCATTTTATGCCATTTTTAGGTTTTGTAGGGACTCCTGATGACGTTTTGAGACATCTCCTACAACTACAGCACCAGAATTGTGCTGCTGAAGCAAGTCAGTTTTTTGGAATTTTTACGACAGGGTCCCCCCTTACGACATTTTAGCAAAAAATGTTTTTCGTAAAAAATGCATTTTCTTACATTTTCTTGCATTTACGGGTTTAGTCGGGACTCCTGATGACGTTTTGAGACATCTCCTACAACTACAGCACCAGAATTGTGCTGCTGAAGCAAGTCTGTTTTTTGAATTTTTTTTTGTAAAAAAAAAGTTTTCCCAAAAAAAGCATTTTATGCCATTTTTAGGTTTTGTAGGGACTCCTGATGACGTTTTAAGACATCTCCTACAACTACAGCACCAAAATTGTGCTGCTGAAGCAAGTCAGTTTTTTGGAATTTTCACGACAGGGTCCCTTACGACATTTTAGCAAAAAATGTTTTTCTTAAAAAATGCATTTTCTTACATTTTCTTACATTTACGGGTTTAGTCGGGACTCCTGATGACGTTTTGAGACATCTCCTATAACTACAGCACCAGAATTGTGCTGCTGAAGGAAGTCTGTTTTTTGAATTTTTTTTTGTAAAAAAAAAGTTTTCCCAAAAAAAGCATTTTATGCCATTTTTAGCTTTTGTAGGGACTCCTGATGACGTTTTGAGACATCTCCTACAACTACAGCACCAGAATTGTACTGCTGAAGCAAGTCCGTTTTTTGGCATTTTTACGACAGGGTCCCCCCTTACGACATTTTAGCAAAAAATGTTTTTCGTAAAAAATGCATTTTCTTACATTTTCTTACATTTACGGGTTTAGTCGGGACTCCTGATGACGTTTTGAGACATCTCCTACAACTACAGCACCAGAATTGTGCAGCTGAAGCAAGTCTGTTTTTTGAATTTTTTTTGTAAAAAAAAAGTTTTCCCAAAAAAAGCATTTTATGCCATTTTTAGGTTTTGTAGGGACTCCTGATGACGTTTTGAGACATCTCCTACAACTACAGCACCAGAATTGTACTGCTGAAGCAAGTCAGTTTTTTGGCATTTTTACGACATTTTTCTTAAAAAATGCATTTTCTTACATTTTCTTACATTTACGGGTTTAGTCGGGACTCCTGATGACGTTTTGAGACATCTCCTACAACTACAGCACCAGAATTGTGCTGCTGAAGGAAGTCCGTTTTTTGGAATTTTTTTTTGTAAAAAAAAAGTTTTCCCAAAAAAAGCATTTTATGCCATTTTTAGGTTTTGTAGGGACTCCTGATGACGTTTTGAGACATCTCCTACAACTACAGCACCAGAATTGTACTGCTGAAGCAAGTCCGTTTTTTGGCATTTTTACGACAGGGTCCCCCCTTACGACATTTTAGCAAAAAATGTTTTTCTTAAAAAATGCATTTTCTTACATTTTCTTACATTTACGGGTTTAGTCGGGACTCCTGATGACGTTTTGAGACATCTCCTATAACTACAGCACCAGAATTGTGCTGCTGAAGGAAGTCTGTTTTTTGAATTTTTTTTTGTAAAAAAAAAGTTTTCCCAAAAAAAGCATTTTATGCCGTTTTTAGGTTTTGTAGGGACTCCTGATGACGTTTTAAGACATCTCCTACAACTACAGCACCAGAATTGTGCTGCTGAAGCAAGTCAGTTTTTTGGCATTTTTAGGACAGGGTCCCCCCTTACGACATTTTAGCAAAAAATGTTTTTCGTAAAAAATGCATTTTCTTACATTTTCTTACATTTACGGGTTTAGTCGGGACTCCTGATGACGTTTTGAGACATCTCCTACAACTACAGCACCAGAATTGTACTGCTGAAGCAAGTCCGTTTTTTGGAATTTTTTTTTGTAAAAAAAAAGTTTTCCCAAAAAAAGCATTTTATGCCATTTTTAGGTTTTGTAGGGACTCCTGATGACGTTTTGAGACATCTCCTACAACTACAGCACCAGAATTGTACTGCTCAAGCAAGTCCGTTTTTTGGCATTTTTACGACAGGGTCCCCCCTTACGACATTTTAGCAAAAAATGTTTTTCTTAAAAAACGCATTTTCTTACATTTACGGGTTTAGTCGGGACTCCTGATGACGTTTTGAGACATCTCCTACAACTACAGCACCAGAATTGTTCTGCTGAAGCAAGTCCGTTTTTTTGAATTTTTTTTACAAATTTTCAAAATATTTTTTTCCCGTAAAATATGCATTTTCTTCTAATTTCTTCCATTTTCGGGTTTAGTCGGGACTCCTGATGACGTTTTGAGACATCTCCTACAACTACAGCACCAGAATTGTACTGCTGAAGCAAGTCAGTTTTTTGGCATTTTTACGACAGGGCCCTTACGACATTTTAGCAAAAAATGTTTTTCTTAAAAAATGCATTTTCTTACATTTTCTTACATTTACGGGTTTAGTCGGGACTCCTGATGACGTTTTGAGACATCTCCTACAACTACAGCACCAGAATTGTGCTGCTGAAGAAAGTCCGTTTTTTGGAATTTTTTTTTGTAAAAAAAAAGTTTTCCCGAAAAAATAGTTTTCCCAAAAAAAGCATTTTATGCCATTTTTAGGTTTTGTAGGGACTCCTGATGACGTTTTGAGACATCTCCTACAACTACAGCACCAGAATTGTACTGCTGAAGCAAGTCCGTTTTTTGGCATTTTTACGACAGGGTCCCCCCTTACGACATTTTAGCAAAAAATGTTTTTCTTAAAAAATGCATTTTCTTACATTTTCTTACATTTACGGGTTTAGTCGGGACTCCTGATGACGTTTTGAGACATCTCCTACAACTACAGCACCAGAATTGTTCTGCTGAAGCAAGTCCGTTTTTTTGAATTTTTTTTACGACATTTTGCAAAATATTTTTTTTCCGTGAAATATGCATTTTCTTCTAATTTCTTCCATTTTCGGGTTTAGTCGGGACTCCTGATGACGTTTTGAGACATCTACTACAACTACAGCACCAGAATTGTGCTGCTGAAGCAAGTCCGTTTTTTGGAATTTTTTTTTGTAAAAAAAAAGTTTTCCCAAAAAAAGCATTTTATGCCATTTTTAGGTTTTGTAGGGACTCCTGATGACGTTTTGAGACATCTCCTACAACTACAGCACCAGAATTGTACTGCTGAAGCAAGTCCGTTTTTTGGCATTTTTACGACAGGGTCCCCCCTTACGACATTTTAGCAAAAAATGTTTTTCGTAAAAAATGCATTTTCTTACATTTACGGGTTTAGTCGGGACTCCTGATGACGTTTTGAGACATCTCCTACAACTACAGCACCAGAATTGTGCTGCTGAAGCAAGTCCGTTTTTTGGAATTTTTTTTTGTAAAAAAAAAGTTTTCCCAAAAAAAGCATTTTATGCCATTTTTAGGTTTTGTAGGGACTCCTGATGACGTTTTGAGACATCTCCTACAACTACAGCACCAGAATTGTGCTGCTGAAGCAAGTCAGTTTTTTGGAATTTTTACGACAGGGTCCCCCCTTACGACATTTTAGCAAAAAACGTTTTTCGTAAAAAATGCATTTTCTTACATTTTCTTACATTTACGGGTTTAGTCGGGACTCCTGATGACGTTTTGAGACATCTCCTACAACTACAGCACCAGAATTGTGCTGCTGAAGCAAGTCTGTTTTTTGAATTTTTTTTTGTAAAAAAAAAGTTTTCCCAAAAAAAGCATTTTATGCCATTTTTAGCTTTTGTAGGGACTCCTGATGACGTTTTGAGACATCTACTACAACTAGAGCACCAGAATTGTACTGCTGAAGCAAGTCCGTTTTTTGGCATTTTTACGACAGGGTCCCCCCTTACGACATTTTAGCAAAAAATGTTTTTCTTAAAAAATGCATTTTCTTACATTTTCTTACATTTACGGGTTTAGTCGGGACTCCTGATGAAACTTTGAGACATCTCCTACAACTACAGCACCAGAATTGTGCTGCTGAAGCAAGTCCGTTTTTTGGAATTTTTTTTTGTAAAAAAAAAGTTTTCCCAAAAAAAGCATTTTATGCCATTTTTAGGTTTTGTAGGGACTCCTGATGACGTTTTGAGACATCTCCTACAACTACAGCACCAGAATTGTACTGCTGAAGCAAGTCCGTTTTTTGGCATTTTTACGACAGGGTCCCCCCTTACGACATTTTAGCAAAAAATGTTTTTCTTAAAAAATGCATTTTCTTACATTTTCTTACATTTACGGGTTTAGTCGGGACTCCTGATGACGTTTTGAGACATCTCCTACAACTACAGCACCAGAATTGTGCTGCTGAAGCAAGTCCATTTTTTGGAATTTTTTTTTGTAAAAAAAAAGTTTTCCCAAAAAAAGCATTTTATGCCATTTTTAGGTTTTGTAGGGACTCCTGATGACGTTTTGAGACATCTCCTACAACTACAGCACCAGAATTGTACTGCTGAAGCAAGTCCGTTTTTTGGCATTTTTACGACAGGGTCCCCCCTTACGACATTTTAGCAAAAAATGTTTTTCGTAAAAAATGCATTTTCTTACATTTTCTTACATTTACGGGTTTAGTCGGGACTCCTGATGACGTTTTGAGACATCTCCTACAACTACAGCACCAGAATTGTGCTGCTGAAGCAAGTCTGTTTTTTGAATTTTTTTTGTAAAAAAAAAGTTTTCCCAAAAAAAGCATTTTATGCCATTTTTAGGTTTTGTAGGGACTCCTGATGACGTTTTGAGACATCTCCTACAACTACAGCACCAGAATTGTACTGCTGAAGCAAGTCAGTTTTTTGGCATTTTTACGACATTTTTCTTAAAAAATGCATTTTCTTACATTTTCTTACATTTACGGGTTTAGTCGGGACTCCTGATGACGTTTTGAGACATCTCCTACAACTACAGCACCAGAATTGTGCTGCTGAAGGAAGTCCGTTTTTTGGAATTTTTTTTTGTAAAAAAAAAGTTTTCCCAAAAAAAGCATTTTATGCCATTTTTAGGTTTTGTAGGGACTCCTGATGACGTTTTGAGACATCTCCTACAACTACAGCACCAGAATTGTACTGCTGAAGCAAGTCCGTTTTTTGGCATTTTTACGACAGGGTCCCCCCTTACGACATTTTAGCAAAAAATGTTTTTCTTAAAAAATGCATTTTCTTACATTTTCTTACATTTACGGGTTTAGTCGGGACTCCTGATGACGTTTTGAGACATCTCCTATAACTACAGCACCAGAATTGTGCTGCTGAAGGAAGTCTGTTTTTTGAATTTTTTTTTGTAAAAAAAAAGTTTTCCCAAAAAAAGCATTTTATGCCATTTTTAGGTTTTGTAGGGACTCCTGATGACGTTTTAAGACATCTCCTACAACTACAGCACCAGAATTGTGCTGCTGAAGCAAGTCAGTTTTTTGGCATTTTTAGGACAGGGTCCCCCCTTACGACATTTTAGCAAAAAATGTTTTTCGTAAAAAATGCATTTTCTTACATTTTCTTACATTTACGGGTTTAGTCGGGACTCCTGATGACGTTTTGAGACATCTCCTACAACTACAGCACCAGAATTGTACTGCTGAAGCAAGTCCGTTTTTTGGAATTTTTTTTTGTAAAAAAAAAGTTTTCCCAAAAAAAGCATTTTATGCCATTTTTAGGTTTTGTAGGGACTCCTGATGACGTTTTGAGACATCTCCTACAACTACAGCACCAGAATTGTACTGCTCAAGCAAGTCCGTTTTTTGGCATTTTTACGACAGGGTCCCCCCTTACGACATTTTAGCAAAAAATGTTTTTCTTAAAAAACGCATTTTCTTACATTTACGGGTTTAGTCGGGACTCCTGATGACGTTTTGAGACATCTCCTACAACTACAGCACCAGAATTGTTCTGCTGAAGCAAGTCCGTTTTTTTGAATTTTTTTTACAAATTTTCAAAATATTTTTTTCCCGTAAAATATGCATTTTCTTCTAATTTCTTCCATTTTCGGGTTTAGTCGGGACTCCTGATGACGTTTTGAGACATCTCCTACAACTACAGCACCAGAATTGTACTGCTGAAGCAAGTCAGTTTTTTGGCATTTTTACGACAGGGCCCTTACGACATTTTAGCAAAAAATGTTTTTCTTAAAAAATGCATTTTCTTACATTTTCTTACATTTACGGGTTTAGTCGGGACTCCTGATGACGTTTTGAGACATCTCCTACAACTACAGCACCAGAATTGTGCTGCTGAAGAAAGTCCGTTTTTTGGAATTTTTTTTTGTAAAAAAAAAGTTTTCCCGAAAAAATAGTTTTCCCAAAAAAAGCATTTTATGCCATTTTTAGGTTTTGTAGGGACTCCTGATGACGTTTTGAGACATCTCCTACAACTACAGCACCAGAATTGTACTGCTGAAGCAAGTCCGTTTTTTGGCATTTTTACGACAGGGTCCCCCCTTACGACATTTTAGCAAAAAATGTTTTTCTTAAAAAATGCATTTTCTTACATTTTCTTACATTTACGGGTTTAGTCGGGACTCCTGATGACGTTTTGAGACATCTCCTACAACTACAGCACCAGAATTGTGCTGCTGAAGCAAGTCTGTTTTTTGAATTTTTTTTTGTAAAAAAAAAGTTTTCCCAAAAAAAGCATTTTATGCCATTTTTAGCTTTTGTAGGGACTCCTGATGACATTTTGAGACATCTACTACAACTACAGCACCAGAATTGTACTGCTGAAGCAAGTCCGTTTTTTGGCATTTTTACGACAGGGTCCCCCCTTACGACATTTTAGCAAAAAATGTTTTTCTTAAAAAATGCATTTTCTTACATTTACGGGTTTAGTCGGGACTCCTGATGACGTTTTGAGACATCTCCTACAACTACAGCACCAGAATTGTGCTGCTGAAGCAAGTCCGTTTTTTGGAATTTTTTTTTGTAAAAAAAAAGTTTTCCCAAAAAAAGCATTTTATGCCATTTTTAGGTTTTGTAGGGACTCCTGATGACGTTTTGAGACATCTCCTACAACTACAGCACCAGAATTGTACTGCTGAAGCAAGTCCGTTTTTTGGCATTTTTACGACAGGGTCCCCCTTACGACATTTTAGCAAAAAATGTTTTCCTTAAAAAATGCATTTTCTTACATTTTCTTACATTTACGGGTTTAGTCGGGACTCCTGATGACGTTTTGAGACATCTCCTACAACTACAGCACCAGAATTGTGCTGCTGAAGCAAGTCCGTTTTTTTGGAATTTTTTTTTGTAAAAAAAAAGTTTTCCCAAAAAAAGCATTTTATGCCATTTTTAGGTTTTGTAGGGACTCCTGATGACGTTTTGAGACATCTCCTACAACTACAGCACCAGAATTGTGCTGCTGAAGCAAGTCAGTTTTTTGGAATTTTTACGACAGGGTCCCCCCTTACGACATTTTAGCAAAAAATGTTTTTCTTAAAAAACACATTTTCTTACATTTACGGGTTTAGTCGGGACTCCTGATGACGTTTTGAGACATCTCCTACAACTACAGCACCAGAATTGTACTGCTCAAGCAAGTCCGTTTTTTGGCATTTTTACGACAGGGTCCCCCCTTACGACATTTTAGCAAAAAATGTTTTTCTTAAAAAACACATTTTCTTACATTTACGGGTTTAGTCGGGACTCCTGATGACGTTTTGAGACATCTCCTACAACTACAGCACCAGAATTGTTCTGCTGAAGCAAGTCCGTTTTTTTGAATTTTTTTTACAAATTTTCAAAATATTTTTTTCCCGTAAAATATGCATTTTCTTCTAATTTCTTCCATTTTCGGGTTTAGTCGGGACTCCTGATGACGTTTTGAGACATCTCCTACAACTACAGCACCAGAATTGTACTGCTGAAGCAAGTCAGTTTTTTGGCATTTTTACGACAGGGCCCTTAGGACATTTTAGCAAAAAATGTTTTTCCTAAAAAATGCATTTTCTTACATTTTCTTACATTTACGGGTTTAGTCGGGACTCCTGATGACGTTTTGAGACATCTCCTACAACTACAGCACCAGAATTGTGCTGCTGAAGAAAGTCCGTTTTTTGGAAATTTTTTTTGTAAAAAAAAAGTTTTCCCGAAAAAAAAGTTTTCCCAAAAAAAGAATTTTATGCCATTTTTAGGTTTTGTAGGGACTCCTGATGACGTTTTGAGACATCTCCTACAACTACAGCACCATAATTGTACTGCTGAAGCAATTCCGTTTTTTGGCATTTTTACGACAGGGTCCCCCCTTACGACATTTTAGCAAAAAATGTTTTTCTTAAAAAACGCATTTTCTTACATTTACGGGTTTAGTCGGGACTCCTGATGACGTTTTGAGACATCTCCTACAACTACAGCACCAGAATTGTTCTGCTGAAGCAAGTCCGTTTTTTTGAATTTTTTTTACAAATTTTCAAAATATTTTTTTCCCGTAAAATATGCATTTTCTTCTAATTTCTTCCATTTTCGGGTTTAGTCGGGACTCCTGATGACGTTTTGAGACATCTCCTACAACTACAGCACCAGAATTGTACTGCTGAAGCAAGTCAGTTTTTTGGCATTTTTACGACAGGGCCCTTACGACATTTTAGCAAAAAATGTTTTTCTTAAAAAATGCATTTTCTTACATTTTCTTACATTTACGGGTTTAGTCGGGACTCCTGATGACGTTTTGAGACATCTCCTACAACTACAGCACCAGAATTGTGCTGCTGAAGAAAGTCCGTTTTTTGGAATTTTTTTTTGTAAAAAAAAAGTTTTCCCGAAAAAATAGTTTTCCCAAAAAAAGCATTTTATGCCATTTTTAGGTTTTGTAGGGACTCCTGATGACGTTTTGAGACATCTCCTACAACTACAGCACCAGAATTGTACTGCTGAAGCAAGTCCGTTTTTTGGCATTTTTACGACAGGGTCCCCCCTTACGACATTTTAGCAAAAAATGTTTTTCTTAAAAAATGCATTTTCTTACATTTTCTTACATTTACGGGTTTAGTCGGGACTCCTGATGACGTTTTGAGACATCTCCTACAACTACAGCACCAGAATTGTTCTGCTGAAGCAAGTCCGTTTTTTTGAATTTTTTTTACGACATTTTGCAAAATATTTTTTTTCCGTGAAATATGCATTTTCTTCTAATTTCTTCCATTTTCGGGTTTAGTCGGGACTCCTGATGACGTTTTGAGACATCTACTACAACTACAGCACCAGAATTGTGCTGCTGAAGCAAGTCCGTTTTTTGGAATTTTTTTTTGTAAAAAAAAAGTTTTCCCAAAAAAAGCATTTTATGCCATTTTTAGGTTTTGTAGGGACTCCTGATGACGTTTTGAGACATCTCCTACAACTACAGCACCAGAATTGTACTGCTGAAGCAAGTCCGTTTTTTGGCATTTTTACGACAGGGTCCCCCCTTACGACATTTTAGCAAAAAATGTTTTTCGTAAAAAATGCATTTTCTTACATTTACGGGTTTAGTCGGGACTCCTGATGACGTTTTGAGACATCTCCTACAACTACAGCACCAGAATTGTGCTGCTGAAGCAAGTCCGTTTTTTGGAATTTTTTTTTGTAAAAAAAAAGTTTTCCCAAAAAAAGCATTTTATGCCATTTTTAGGTTTTGTAGGGACTCCTGATGACGTTTTGAGACATCTCCTACAACTACAGCACCAGAATTGTGCTGCTGAAGCAAGTCAGTTTTTTGGAATTTTTACGACAGGGTCCCCCCTTACGACATTTTAGCAAAAAACGTTTTTCGTAAAAAATGCATTTTCTTACATTTTCTTACATTTACGGGTTTAGTCGGGACTCCTGATGACGTTTTGAGACATCTCCTACAACTACAGCACCAGAATTGTGCTGCTGAAGCAAGTCTGTTTTTTGAATTTTTTTTTGTAAAAAAAAAGTTTTCCCAAAAAAAGCATTTTATGCCATTTTTAGCTTTTGTAGGGACTCCTGATGACGTTTTGAGACATCTACTACAACTAGAGCACCAGAATTGTACTGCTGAAGCAAGTCCGTTTTTTGGCATTTTTACGACAGGGTCCCCCCTTACGACATTTTAGCAAAAAATGTTTTTCTTAAAAAATGCATTTTCTTACATTTTCTTACATTTACGGGTTTAGTCGGGACTCCTGATGAAACTTTGAGACATCTCCTACAACTACAGCACCAGAATTGTGCTGCTGAAGCAAGTCCGTTTTTTGGAATTTTTTTTTGTAAAAAAAAAGTTTTCCCAAAAAAAGCATTTTATGCCATTTTTAGGTTTTGTAGGGACTCCTGATGACGTTTTGAGACATCTCCTACAACTACAGCACCAGAATTGTACTGCTGAAGCAAGTCCGTTTTTTGGCATTTTTACGACAGGGTCCCCCCTTACGACATTTTAGCAAAAAATGTTTTTCTTAAAAAATGCATTTTCTTACATTTTCTTACATTTACGGGTTTAGTCGGGACTCCTGATGACGTTTTGAGACATCTCCTACAACTACAGCACCAGAATTGTGCTGCTGAAGCAAGTCCATTTTTTGGAATTTTTTTTTGTAAAAAAAAAGTTTTCCCAAAAAAAGCATTTTATGCCATTTTTAGGTTTTGTAGGGACTCCTGATGACGTTTTGAGACATCTCCTACAACTACAGCACCAGAATTGTACTGCTGAAGCAAGTCCGTTTTTTGGCATTTTTACGACAGGGTCCCCCCTTACGACATTTTAGCAAAAAATGTTTTTCGTAAAAAATGCATTTTCTTACATTTTCTTACATTTACGGGTTTAGTCGGGACTCCTGATGACGTTTTGAGACATCTCCTACAACTACAGCACCAGAATTGTGCTGCTGAAGCAAGTCTGTTTTTTGAATTTTTTTTGTAAAAAAAAAGTTTTCCCAAAAAAAGCATTTTATGCCATTTTTAGGTTTTGTAGGGACTCCTGATGACGTTTTGAGACATCTCCTACAACTACAGCACCAGAATTGTACTGCTGAAGCAAGTCAGTTTTTTGGCATTTTTACGACATTTTTCTTAAAAAATGCATTTTCTTACATTTTCTTACATTTACGGGTTTAGTCGGGACTCCTGATGACGTTTTGAGACATCTCCTACAACTACAGCACCAGAATTGTGCTGCTGAAGGAAGTCCGTTTTTTGGAATTTTTTTTTGTAAAAAAAAAGTTTTCCCAAAAAAAGCATTTTATGCCATTTTTAGGTTTTGTAGGGACTCCTGATGACGTTTTGAGACATCTCCTACAACTACAGCACCAGAATTGTACTGCTGAAGCAAGTCCGTTTTTTGGCATTTTTACGACAGGGTCCCCCCTTACGACATTTTAGCAAAAAATGTTTTTCTTAAAAAATGCATTTTCTTACATTTTCTTACATTTACGGGTTTAGTCGGGACTCCTGATGACGTTTTGAGACATCTCCTATAACTACAGCACCAGAATTGTGCTGCTGAAGGAAGTCTGTTTTTTGAATTTTTTTTTGTAAAAAAAAAGTTTTCCCAAAAAAAGCATTTTATGCCATTTTTAGGTTTTGTAGGGACTCCTGATGACGTTTTAAGACATCTCCTACAACTACAGCACCAGAATTGTGCTGCTGAAGCAAGTCAGTTTTTTGGCATTTTTAGGACAGGGTCCCCCCTTACGACATTTTAGCAAAAAATGTTTTTCGTAAAAAATGCATTTTCTTACATTTTCTTACATTTACGGGTTTAGTCGGGACTCCTGATGACGTTTTGAGACATCTCCTACAACTACAGCACCAGAATTGTACTGCTGAAGCAAGTCCGTTTTTTGGAATTTTTTTTTGTAAAAAAAAAGTTTTCCCAAAAAAAGCATTTTATGCCATTTTTAGGTTTTGTAGGGACTCCTGATGACGTTTTGAGACATCTCCTACAACTACAGCACCAGAATTGTACTGCTCAAGCAAGTCCGTTTTTTGGCATTTTTACGACAGGGTCCCCCCTTACGACATTTTAGCAAAAAATGTTTTTCTTAAAAAACGCATTTTCTTACATTTACGGGTTTAGTCGGGACTCCTGATGACGTTTTGAGACATCTCCTACAACTACAGCACCAGAATTGTTCTGCTGAAGCAAGTCCGTTTTTTTGAATTTTTTTTACAAATTTTCAAAATATTTTTTTCCCGTAAAATATGCATTTTCTTCTAATTTCTTCCATTTTCGGGTTTAGTCGGGACTCCTGATGACGTTTTGAGACATCTCCTACAACTACAGCACCAGAATTGTACTGCTGAAGCAAGTCAGTTTTTTGGCATTTTTACGACAGGGCCCTTACGACATTTTAGCAAAAAATGTTTTTCTTAAAAAATGCATTTTCTTACATTTTCTTACATTTACGGGTTTAGTCGGGACTCCTGATGACGTTTTGAGACATCTCCTACAACTACAGCACCAGAATTGTGCTGCTGAAGAAAGTCCGTTTTTTGGAATTTTTTTTTGTAAAAAAAAAGTTTTCCCGAAAAAATAGTTTTCCCAAAAAAAGCATTTTATGCCATTTTTAGGTTTTGTAGGGACTCCTGATGACGTTTTGAGACATCTCCTACAACTACAGCACCAGAATTGTACTGCTGAAGCAAGTCCGTTTTTTGGCATTTTTACGACAGGGTCCCCCCTTACGACATTTTAGCAAAAAATGTTTTTCTTAAAAAATGCATTTTCTTACATTTTCTTACATTTACGGGTTTAGTCGGGACTCCTGATGACGTTTTGAGACATCTCCTACAACTACAGCACCAGAATTGTGCTGCTGAAGCAAGTCTGTTTTTTGAATTTTTTTTTGTAAAAAAAAAGTTTTCCCAAAAAAAGCATTTTATGCCATTTTTAGCTTTTGTAGGGACTCCTGATGACATTTTGAGACATCTACTACAACTACAGCACCAGAATTGTACTGCTGAAGCAAGTCCGTTTTTTGGCATTTTTACGACAGGGTCCCCCCTTACGACATTTTAGCAAAAAATGTTTTTCTTAAAAAATGCATTTTCTTACATTTACGGGTTTAGTCGGGACTCCTGATGACGTTTTGAGACATCTCCTACAACTACAGCACCAGAATTGTGCTGCTGAAGCAAGTCCGTTTTTTGGAATTTTTTTTTGTAAAAAAAAAGTTTTCCCAAAAAAAGCATTTTATGCCATTTTTAGGTTTTGTAGGGACTCCTGATGACGTTTTGAGACATCTCCTACAACTACAGCACCAGAATTGTACTGCTGAAGCAAGTCCGTTTTTTGGCATTTTTACGACAGGGTCCCCCTTACGACATTTTAGCAAAAAATGTTTTCCTTAAAAAATGCATTTTCTTACATTTTCTTACATTTACGGGTTTAGTCGGGACTCCTGATGACGTTTTGAGACATCTCCTACAACTACAGCACCAGAATTGTGCTGCTGAAGCAAGTCCGTTTTTTTGGAATTTTTTTTTGTAAAAAAAAAGTTTTCCCAAAAAAAGCATTTTATGCCATTTTTAGGTTTTGTAGGGACTCCTGATGACGTTTTGAGACATCTCCTACAACTACAGCACCAGAATTGTGCTGCTGAAGCAAGTCAGTTTTTTGGAATTTTTACGACAGGGTCCCCCCTTACGACATTTTAGCAAAAAATGTTTTTCTTAAAAAACACATTTTCTTACATTTACGGGTTTAGTCGGGACTCCTGATGACGTTTTGAGACATCTCCTACAACTACAGCACCAGAATTGTACTGCTCAAGCAAGTCCGTTTTTTGGCATTTTTACGACAGGGTCCCCCCTTACGACATTTTAGCAAAAAATGTTTTTCTTAAAAAACACATTTTCTTACATTTACGGGTTTAGTCGGGACTCCTGATGACGTTTTGAGACATCTCCTACAACTACAGCACCAGAATTGTTCTGCTGAAGCAAGTCCGTTTTTTTGAATTTTTTTTACAAATTTTCAAAATATTTTTTTCCCGTAAAATATGCATTTTCTTCTAATTTCTTCCATTTTCGGGTTTAGTCGGGACTCCTGATGACGTTTTGAGACATCTCCTACAACTACAGCACCAGAATTGTACTGCTGAAGCAAGTCAGTTTTTTGGCATTTTTACGACAGGGCCCTTAGGACATTTTAGCAAAAAATGTTTTTCCTAAAAAATGCATTTTCTTACATTTTCTTACATTTACGGGTTTAGTCGGGACTCCTGATGACGTTTTGAGACATCTCCTACAACTACAGCACCAGAATTGTGCTGCTGAAGAAAGTCCGTTTTTTGGAAATTTTTTTTGTAAAAAAAAAGTTTTCCCGAAAAAAAAGTTTTCCCAAAAAAAGAATTTTATGCCATTTTTAGGTTTTGTAGGGACTCCTGATGACGTTTTGAGACATCTCCTACAACTACAGCACCATAATTGTACTGCTGAAGCAATTCCGTTTTTTGGCATTTTTACGACAGGGTCCCCCCTTACGACATTTTAGCAAAAAATGTTTTTCTTAAAAAACGCATTTTCTTACATTTACGGGTTTAGTCGGGACTCCTGATGACGTTTTGAGACATCTCCTACAACTACAGCACCAGAATTGTTCTGCTGAAGCAAGTCCGTTTTTTTGAATTTTTTTTACAAATTTTCAAAATATTTTTTTCCCGTAAAATATGCATTTTCTTCTAATTTCTTCCATTTTCGGGTTTAGTCGGGACTCCTGATGACGTTTTGAGACATCTCCTACAACTACAGCACCAGAATTGTACTGCTGAAGCAAGTCAGTTTTTTGGCATTTTTACGACAGGGCCCTTACGACATTTTAGCAAAAAATGTTTTTCTTAAAAAATGCATTTTCTTACATTTTCTTACATTTACGGGTTTAGTCGGGACTCCTGATGACGTTTTGAGACATCTCCTACAACTACAGCACCAGAATTGTGCTGCTGAAGAAAGTCCGTTTTTTGGAATTTTTTTTTGTAAAAAAAAAGTTTTCCCGAAAAAATAGTTTTCCCAAAAAAAGCATTTTATGCCATTTTTAGGTTTTGTAGGGACTCCTGATGACGTTTTGAGACATCTCCTACAACTACAGCACCAGAATTGTACTGCTGAAGCAAGTCCGTTTTTTGGCATTTTTACGACAGGGTCCCCCCTTACGACATTTTAGCAAAAAATGTTTTTCTTAAAAAATGCATTTTCTTACATTTTCTTACATTTACGGGTTTAGTCGGGACTCCTGATGACGTTTTGAGACATCTCCTACAACTACAGCACCAGAATTGTTCTGCTGAAGCAAGTCCGTTTTTTTGAATTTTTTTTACGACATTTTGCAAAATATTTTTTTTCCGTGAAATATGCATTTTCTTCTAATTTCTTCCATTTTCGGGTTTAGTCGGGACTCCTGATGACGTTTTGAGACATCTACTACAACTACAGCACCAGAATTGTGCTGCTGAAGCAAGTCCGTTTTTTGGAATTTTTTTTTGTAAAAAAAAAGTTTTCCCAAAAAAAGCATTTTATGCCATTTTTAGGTTTTGTAGGGACTCCTGATGACGTTTTGAGACATCTCCTACAACTACAGCACCAGAATTGTACTGCTGAAGCAAGTCCGTTTTTTGGCATTTTTACGACAGGGTCCCCCCTTACGACATTTTAGCAAAAAATGTTTTTCGTAAAAAATGCATTTTCTTACATTTACGGGTTTAGTCGGGACTCCTGATGACGTTTTGAGACATCTCCTACAACTACAGCACCAGAATTGTGCTGCTGAAGCAAGTCCGTTTTTTGGAATTTTTTTTTGTAAAAAAAAAGTTTTCCCAAAAAAAGCATTTTATGCCATTTTTAGGTTTTGTAGGGACTCCTGATGACGTTTTGAGACATCTCCTACAACTACAGCACCAGAATTGTGCTGCTGAAGCAAGTCAGTTTTTTGGAATTTTTACGACAGGGTCCCCCCTTACGACATTTTAGCAAAAAACGTTTTTCGTAAAAAATGCATTTTCTTACATTTTCTTACATTTACGGGTTTAGTCGGGACTCCTGATGACGTTTTGAGACATCTCCTACAACTACAGCACCAGAATTGTGCTGCTGAAGCAAGTCTGTTTTTTGAATTTTTTTTTGTAAAAAAAAAGTTTTCCCAAAAAAAGCATTTTATGCCATTTTTAGCTTTTGTAGGGACTCCTGATGACGTTTTGAGACATCTACTACAACTAGAGCACCAGAATTGTACTGCTGAAGCAAGTCCGTTTTTTGGCATTTTTACGACAGGGTCCCCCCTTACGACATTTTAGCAAAAAATGTTTTTCTTAAAAAATGCATTTTCTTACATTTTCTTACATTTACGGGTTTAGTCGGGACTCCTGATGACGTTTTGAGACATCTCCTACAACTACAGCACCAGAATTGTGCTGCTGAAGCAAGTCCATTTTTTGGAATTTTTTTTTGTAAAAAAAAAGTTTTCCCAAAAAAAGCATTTTATGCCATTTTTAGGTTTTGTAGGGACTCCTGATGACGTTTTGAGACATCTCCTACAACTACAGCACCAGAATTGTACTGCTGAAGCAAGTCCGTTTTTTGGCATTTTTACGACAGGGTCCCCCCTTACGACATTTTAGCAAAAAATGTTTTTCGTAAAAAATGCATTTTCTTACATTTTCTTACATTTACGGGTTTAGTCGGGACTCCTGATGACGTTTTGAGACATCTCCTACAACTACAGCACCAGAATTGTGCTGCTGAAGCAAGTCTGTTTTTTGAATTTTTTTTGTAAAAAAAAAGTTTTCCCAAAAAAAGCATTTTATGCCATTTTTAGGTTTTGTAGGGACTCCTGATGACGTTTTGAGACATCTCCTACAACTACAGCACCAGAATTGTACTGCTGAAGCAAGTCAGTTTTTTGGCATTTTTACGACATTTTTCTTAAAAAATGCATTTTCTTACATTTTCTTACATTTACGGGTTTAGTCGGGACTCCTGATGACGTTTTGAGACATCTCCTACAACTACAGCACCAGAATTGTGCTGCTGAAGGAAGTCCGTTTTTTGGAATTTTTTTTTGTAAAAAAAAAGTTTTCCCAAAAAAAGCATTTTATGCCATTTTTAGGTTTTGTAGGGACTCCTGATGACGTTTTGAGACATCTCCTACAACTACAGCACCAGAATTGTACTGCTGAAGCAAGTCCGTTTTTTGGCATTTTTACGACAGGGTCCCCCCTTACGACATTTTAGCAAAAAATGTTTTTCTTAAAAAATGCATTTTCTTACATTTTCTTACATTTACGGGTTTAGTCGGGACTCCTGATGACGTTTTGAGACATCTCCTATAACTACAGCACCAGAATTGTGCTGCTGAAGGAAGTCTGTTTTTTGAATTTTTTTTTGTAAAAAAAAAGTTTTCCCAAAAAAAGCATTTTATGCCATTTTTAGGTTTTGTAGGGACTCCTGATGACGTTTTAAGACATCTCCTACAACTACAGCACCAGAATTGTGCTGCTGAAGCAAGTCAGTTTTTTGGCATTTTTAGGACAGGGTCCCCCCTTACGACATTTTAGCAAAAAATGTTTTTCGTAAAAAATGCATTTTCTTACATTTTCTTACATTTACGGGTTTAGTCGGGACTCCTGATGACGTTTTGAGACATCTCCTACAACTACAGCACCAGAATTGTACTGCTGAAGCAAGTCCGTTTTTTGGAATTTTTTTTTGTAAAAAAAAAGTTTTCCCAAAAAAAGCATTTTATGCCATTTTTAGGTTTTGTAGGGACTCCTGATGACGTTTTGAGACATCTCCTACAACTACAGCACCAGAATTGTACTGCTCAAGCAAGTCCGTTTTTTGGCATTTTTACGACAGGGTCCCCCCTTACGACATTTTAGCAAAAAATGTTTTTCTTAAAAAACGCATTTTCTTACATTTACGGGTTTAGTCGGGACTCCTGATGACGTTTTGAGACATCTCCTACAACTACAGCACCAGAATTGTTCTGCTGAAGCAAGTCCGTTTTTTTGAATTTTTTTTACAAATTTTCAAAATATTTTTTTCCCGTAAAATATGCATTTTCTTCTAATTTCTTCCATTTTCGGGTTTAGTCGGGACTCCTGATGACGTTTTGAGACATCTCCTACAACTACAGCACCAGAATTGTACTGCTGAAGCAAGTCAGTTTTTTGGCATTTTTACGACAGGGCCCTTACGACATTTTAGCAAAAAATGTTTTTCTTAAAAAATGCATTTTCTTACATTTTCTTACATTTACGGGTTTAGTCGGGACTCCTGATGACGTTTTGAGACATCTCCTACAACTACAGCACCAGAATTGTGCTGCTGAAGAAAGTCCGTTTTTTGGAATTTTTTTTTGTAAAAAAAAAGTTTTCCCGAAAAAATAGTTTTCCCAGAAAAAGCATTTTATGCCATTTTTAGGTTTTGTAGGGACTCCTGATGACGTTTTGAGACATCTCCTACAACTACAGCACCAGAATTGTACTGCTGAAGCAAGTCCGTTTTTTGGCATTTTTACGACAGGGTCCCCCCTTACGACATTTTAGCAAAAAATGTTTTTCTTAAAAAATGCATTTTCTTCCATTTTCTTACATTTACGGGTTTTGTCGGGACTCCTGATGACGTTTTGAGACATCTCCTACAACTACAGCACCAGAATTGTGCTGCTGAAGCAAGTCTGTTTTTTGAATTTTTTTTTGTAAAAAAAAAGTTTTCCCAAAAAAAGCATTTTATGCCATTTTTAGCTTTTGTAGGGACTCCTGATGACGTTTTGAGACATCTACTACAACTACAGCACCAGAATTGTACTGCTGAAGCAAGTCCGTTTTTTGGCATTTTTACGACAGGGTCCCCCCTTACGACATTTTAGCAAAAAATGTTTTTCTTAAAAAATGCATTTTCTTACATTTACGGGTTTAGTCGGGACTCCTGATGACGTTTTGAGACATCTCCTACAACTACAGCACCAGAATTGTGCTGCTGAAGCAAGTCCGTTTTTTGGAATTTTTTTTTGTAAAAAAAAAGTTTTCCCAAAAAAAGCATTTTATGCCATTTTTAGGTTTTGTAGGGACTCCTGATGACGTTTTGAGACATCTCCTACAACTACAGCACCAGAATTGTACTGCTGAAGCAAGTCCGTTTTTTGGCATTTTTACGACAGGGTCCCCCTTACGACATTTTAGCAAAAAATGTTTTTCTTAAAAAATGCATTTTCTTACATTTTCTTACATTTACGGGTTTAGTCGGGACTCCTGATGACGTTTTGAGACATCTCCTACAACTACAGCACCAGAATTGTGCTGCTGAAGCAAGTCCGTTTTTTGGAATTTTTTTTTGTAAAAAAAAAGTTTTCCCAAAAAAAGCATTTTATGCCATTTTTAGGTTTTGTAGGGACTCCTGATGACGTTTTGAGACATCTCCTACAACTACAGCACCAGAATTGTGCTGCTGAAGCAAGTCAGTTTTTTGGAATTTTTACGACAGGGTCCCCCCTTACGACATTTTAGCAAAAAATGTTTTTCTTAAAAAACACATTTTCTTACATTTACGGGTTTAGTCGGGACTCCTGATGACGTTTTGAGACATCTCCTACAACTACAGCACCAGAATTGTACTGCTCAAGCAAGTCCGTTTTTTGGCATTTTTACGACAGGGTCCCCCCTTACGACATTTTAGCAAAAAATGTTTTTCTTAAAAAACACATTTTCTTACATTTACGGGTTTAGTCGGGACTCCTGATGACGTTTTGAGACATCTCCTACAACTACAGCACCAGAATTGTTCTGCTGAAGCAAGTCCGTTTTTTGGAATTTTTTTTACAAATTTTCAAAATATTTTTTTCCCGTAAAATATGCATTTTCTTCTAATTTCTTCCATTTTCGGGTTTAGTCGGGACTCCTGATGACGTTTTGAGACATCTCCTACAACTACAGCACCAGAATTGTACTGCTGAAGCAAGTCAGTTTTTTGGCATTTTTACGACAGGGCCCTTAGGACATTTTAGCAAAAAATGTTTTTCCTAAAAAATGCATTTTCTTACATTTTCTTACATTTACGGGTTTAGTCGGGACTCCTGATGACGTTTTGAGACATCTCCTACAACTACAGCACCAGAATTGTGCTGCTGAAGAAAGTCCGTTTTTTGGAATTTTTTTTTGTAAAAAAAAAGTTTTCCCGAAAAAAAAGTTTTCCCAAAAAAAGAATTTTATGCCATTTTTAGGTTTTGTAGGGACTCCTGATGACGTTTTGAGACATCTCCTACAACTACAGCACCATAATTGTACTGCTGAAGCAATTCCGTTTTTTGGTATTTTTACGACAGGGTCCCCCCTTACGACATTTTAGCAAAAAATGTTTTTCGTAAAAAATGCATTTTCTTACATTTTCTTACATTTACGGGTTTAGTCGGGACTCCTGATGACGTTTTGAGACATCTCCTACAACTACAGCACCAGAATTGTGCTGCTGAAGAAAGTCCGTTTTTTGGAAAAAAAATTTGTAAAAAAAAAGTTTTCCCAAAAAAAGCATTTTATGCCATTTTTAGGTTTTGTAGGGACTCCTGATGACGTTTTGAGACATCTCCTACAACTACAGCACCAGAATTGTACTGCTGAAGCAAGTCCGTTTTTTGGCATTTTTACGACAGGGCCCCCCTTACGACATTTTAGCAAAAAATGTTTTTCGTAAAAAATGCATTTTCTTACATTTTCTTACATTTACGGGTTTAGTCGGGACTCCTGATGACGTTTTGAGACATCTCCTACAACTACAGCACCAGAATTGTGCTGCTGAAGCAAGTCTGTTTTTTGAATTTTTTTTTGTAAAAAAAAAGTTTACCAAAAAAAGCATTTTATGCCATTTTTAGGTTTTGTAGGGACTCCTGATGACGTTTTGAGACATCTCCTACAACTACAGCACCAGAATTGTGCTGCTGAAGCAAGTCTGTTTTTTGAAAAAATTTTTGTAAAAAAAAATTTTACCAAAAAAAGCATTTTATGCCATTTTTAGGTTTTGTAGGGACTCCTGATGACGTTTTAAGACATCTCCTACAACTACAGCACCAGAATTGTGCTGCTGAAGCAAGTCAGTTTTTTGGAATTTTTACGACAGGGTCCCCCCTTACGACATTTTAGCAAAAAATGTTTTTCGTAAAAAATGCATTTTCTTACATTTTCTTACATTTACGGGTTTAGTCGGGACTCCTGATGACGTTTTGAGACATCTCCTACAACTACAGCACCAGAATTGTGCTGCTGAAGCAAGTCCGTTTTTTTGAATTTTTTTTACGACATTTTGCAAAATATTTTTTTCCCGTAAAATATGCATTTTCTTCTAATTTCTTCCATTTTCGGGTTTAGTCGGGACTCCTGATGACGTTTTGAGACATCTCCTACAACTACAGCACCAGAATTGTGCTGCTGAAGCAAGTCCGTTTTTTGGAATTTTGCCCCCTTACGACATTTTAGCAAAAAATGTTTTTCGTAAAAAATGCATTTTCTTACATTTTCTTACATTTACGGGTTTAGTCGGGACTCCTGATGACGTTTTGAGACATCTCCTACAACTACAGCACCAGAATTGTGCTGCTGAAGCAAGTCCGTTTTTTGGAATTTTTTTTTGTAAAAAAAAAGTTTTCCCAAAAAAAGCATTTTATGCCATTTTTAGGTTTTATAGGGACTCCTGATGACGTTTTGAGACATCTCCTACAACTACAGCACCAGAATTGTGCTGCTGAAGCAAGTCAGTTTTTTGGAATTTTTACGACAGGGTCCCCCCTTACGACATTTTAGCAAAAAATGTTTTTCGTAAAAAATGCATTTTCTTACATTTTCTTACATTTACGGGTTTAGTCGGGACTCCTGATGACGTTTTGAGACATCTCCTACAACTACAGCACCAGAATTGTGCTGCTGAAGCAAGTCCGTTTTTTGGAATTTTTTTTTGTAAAAAAAAAGTTTTCCCAAAAAAAGCATTTTATGCCATTTTTAGGTTTTGTAGGGACTCCTGATGACGTTTTGAGACATCTCCTACAACTACAGCACCAGAATTGTACTGCTGAAGCAAGTCAGTTTTTTGGCATTTTGACGACAGGGTCCCCCCTTACGACATTTTAGCAAAAAATGTTTTTCGTAAAAAATGCATTTTCTTACATTTTCTTACATTTACGGGTTTAGTCGGGACTCCTGATGACGTTTTGAGACATCTCCTACAACTACAGCACCAGAATTGTGCTGCTGAAGCAAGTCTGTTTTTTGAATTTTTTTTTGTAAAAAAAAAGTTTTCCCAAAAAAAGCATTTTATGCCATTTTTAGGTTTTGTAGGGACTCCTGATGACGTTTTGAGACATCTCCTACAACTACAGCACCAGAATTGTACTGCTGAAGCAAGTCCGTTTTTTGGCATTTTTACGACAGGGCCCCCCTTACGACATTTTAGCAAAAAATGTTTTTCGTAAAAAAATGCATTTTCTTACATTTACGGGTTTAGTCGGGACTCCTGATGACGTTTTGAGACATCTCCTACAACTACAGCACCAGAATTGTGCTGCTGAAGCAAGTCTGTTTTTTGAATTTTTTTTTGTAAAAAAAAGTTTACCAAAAAAAGCATTTTATGCCATTTTTAGGTTTTGTAGGGACTCCTGATGACGTTTTGAGACATCTCCTACAACTACAGCACCAGAATTGTGCTGCTGAAGCAAGTCTGTTTTTTGAATTTTTTTTTGTAAAAAAAAAGTTTACCAAAAAAAGCATTTTATGCCATTTTTAGGTTTTGTAGGGACTCCTGATGACGTTTTAAGACATCTCCTACAACTACAGCACCAGAATTGTGCTGCTGAAGCAAGTCAGTTTTTTGGAATTTTTACGACATTTTAGCAAAAAATGTTTTTCTTAAAAAATGCATTTTCTTACATTTACGGGTTTAGTCGGGACTCCTGATGACGTTTTGAGACATCTCCTACAACTACAGCACCAGAATTGTGCTGCTGAAGCAAGTCTGTTTTTTGAATTTTTTTTTGTAAAAAAAAAGTTTTCCCAAAAAAAGCATTTTATGCCATTTTTAGGTTTTGTAGGGACTCCTGATGACGTTTTAAGACATCTCCTACAACTACAGCACCAGAATTGTGCTGCTGAAGCAAGTCAGTTTTTTGGAATTTTTACGACAGGGTCCCCCCTTACGACATTTTAGCAAAAAATGTTTTTCGTAAAAAATGCATTTTCTTACATTTTCTTACATTTACGGGTTTAGTCGGGACTCCTGATGACGTTTTGAGACATTTCCTACAACTACAGCACCAGAATTGTGCTGCTGAAGAAAGTCTGTTTTTTGAATTTTTTTTTGTAAAAAAAAAGTTTACCAAAAAAAGCATTTTATGCCATTTTTAGGTTTTGTAGGGACTCCTGATGACGTTTTGAGACATCTACTACAACTACAGCACCAGAATTGTACTGCTGAAGCAAGTCCGTTTTTTGGCATTTTTACGACAGGGTCCCCCCTTACGACATTTTAGCAAAAAATGTTTTTCTTAAAAAATGCATTTTCTTACATTTTCTTACATTTACGGGTTTAGTCGGGACTCCTGATGACGTTTTGAGACATCTCCTACAACTACAGCACCAGAATTGTGCTGCTGAAGAAAGTCCGTTTTTTGGAAAAAAATTTTGTAAAAAAAAAGTTTTCCCAAAAAAAGCATTTTATGCCATTTTTAGGTTTTGTAGGGACTCCTGATGACGTTTTGAGACATCTCCTACAACTACAGCACCAGAATTGTGCTGCTGAAGCAAGTCAGTTTTTTGGAATTTTTACGACAGGGTCCCCCCTTACGACATTTTAGCAAAAAATGTTTTTCGTAAAAAATGCATTTTCTTACATTTACGGGTTTAGTCGGGACTCCTGATGACGTTTTGAGACATCTCCTACAACTACAGCACCAGAATTGTACTGCTGAAGCAAGTCAGTTTTTTGGCATTTTTACGACAGGGTCCCCCCTTACGACATTTTAGCAAAAAATGTTTTTCTTAAAAAATGCATTTTCTTACATTTACGGGTTTAGTCGGGACTCCTGATGACGTTTTGAGACATCTCCTACAACTACAGCACCAGAATTGTGCTGCTGAAGCAAGTCCGTTTTTTAGAATTTTTTTTTGTAAAAAAAAAAGTTTTCCCAAAAAAAGCATTTTATGCCATTTTTAGGTTTTGTAGGGACTCCTGATGACGTTTTGAGACATCTCCTACAACTACAGCACCAGAATTGTACTGCTGAAGAAAGTCCGTTTTTTGGCATTTTTACGACAGGGTCCCCCCTTACGACATTTTAGCAAAAAATGTTTTTCGTAAAAAATGCATTTTCTTACATTTTCTTACATTTACGGGTTTAGTCGGGACTCCTGATGACGTTTTGAGACATCTCCTACAACTACAGCACCAGAATTGTACTGCTGAAGAAAGTCCGTTTTTTGGCATTTTTACGACAGGGTCCCCCCTTACGACATTTTAGCAAAAAATGTTTTTCGTAAAAAATGCATTTTCTTACATTTTCTTACATTTACGGGTTTAGTCGGGACTCCTGATGACGTTTTGAGACATCTCCTACAACTACAGCACCAGAATTGTGCTGCTGAAGCAAGTCTGTTTTTTGAATTTTTTTCTTGTAAAAAAAAAGTTTACCAAAAAAAGCATTTTATGCCATTTTTAGGTTTTGTAGGGACTCCTGATGACGTTTTGAGACATCTCCTACAACTACAGCACCAGAATTGTTCTGCTGAAGCAAGTCCGTTTTTTTGAATTTTTTTTACAAATTTTCAAAATATTTTTTTCCCGTAAAATATGCATTTTCTTCTAATTTCTTCCATTTTCGGGTTTAGTCGGGACTCCTGATGACGTTTTGAGACATCTCCTACAACTACAGCACCAGAATTGTACTGCTGAAGCAAGTCAGTTTTTTGGCATTTTTACGACAGGGCCCTTACGACATTTTAGCAAAAAATGTTTTTCTTAAAAAATGCATTTTCTTACATTTTCTTACATTTACGGGTTTAGTCGGGACTCCTGATGACGTTTTGAGACATCTCCTACAACTACAGCACCAGAATTGTGCTGCTGAAGCAAGTCTGTTTTTTGAATTTTTTTTTGTAAAAAAAAAGTTTTCCCAAAAAAAGCATTTTATGCCATTTTTAGGTTTTGTAGGGACTCCTGATGACGTTTTAAGACATCTCCTACAACTACAGCACCAGAATTGTGCTGCTGAAGCAAGTCAGTTTTTTGGAATTTTTACGACAGGGTCCCCCCTTACGACATTTTAGCAAAAAATGTTTTTCGTAAAAAATGCATTTTCTTACATTTTCTTACATTTACGGGTTTAGTCGGGACTCCTGATGACGTTTTGAGACATCTCCTACAACTACAGCACCATAATTGTGCTGCTGAAGCAAGTCTGTTTTTTGAATTTTTTTTTGTAAAAAAAAAGTTTACCAAAAAAAGCATTTTATGCCATTTTTAGGTTTTGTAGGGACTCCTGATGACGTTTTGAGACATCTACTACAACTACAGCACCAGAATTGTACTGCTGAAGCAAGTCCGTTTTTTGGCATTTTTACGACAGGGTCCCCCCTTACGACATTTTAGCAAAAAATGTTTTTCTTAAAAAATGCATTTTCTTACATTTTCTTACATTTACGGGTTTAGTCGGGACTCCTGATGACGTTTTGAGACATCTCCTACAACTACAGCACCAGAATTGTGCTGCTGAAGAAAGTCCGTTTTTTGGAAAAAATTTTTGTAAAAAAAAAGTTTTCCCAAAAAAAGCATTTTATGCCATTTTTAGGTTTTGTAGGGACTCCTGATGACGTTTTGAGACATCTCCTACAACTACAGCACCAGAATTGTGCTGCTGAAGCAAGTCAGTTTTTTGGAATTTTTACGACAGGGTCCCCCCTTACGACATTTTAGCAAAAAATGTTTTTCGTAAAAAATGCATTTTCTTACATTTTCTTACATTTACGGGTTTAGTCGGGACTCCTGATGACGTTTTGAGACATCTCCTACAACTACAGCACCAGAATTGTGCTGCTGAAGCAAGTCTGTTTTTTGAATTTTTTTTTGTAAAAAAAAAGTTTTCCCAAAAAAAGCATTTTATGCCATTTTTAGGTTTTGTAGGGACTCCTGATGACTTTTTAAGACATCTCCTACAACTACAGCACCAGAATTGTGCTGCTGAAGCAAGTCAGTTTTTTGGCATTTTTACGACAGGGTCCCCCCTTACGACATTTTAGCAAAAAATGTTTTTCTTAAAAAATGCATTTTCTTACATTTACGGGTTTAGTCGGGACTCCTGATGACGTTTTGAGACATCTCCTACAACTACAGCACCAGAATTGTACTGCTGAAGCAAGTCCGTTTTTTGGCATTTTTACGACAGGGTCCCCCCTTACGACATTTTAGCAAAAAATGTTTTTCTTAAAAAATGCATTTTCTTACATTTTCTTACATTTACGGGTTTAGTCGGGACTCCTGATGACGTTTTGAGACATCTCCTACAACTACAGCACCAGAATTGTGCTGCTGAAGCAAGTCCGTTTTTTGGAAGTTTTTTTTGTAAAAAAAAAAGTTTTCCCAAAAAAGCATTTTATGCCATTTTTAGGTTTTGTAGGGACTCCTGATGACGTTTTGAGACATCTCCTACAACTACAGCACCAGAATTGTACTGCTGAAGCAAGTCCGTTTTTTGGCATTTTTACGACAGGTCCCCCCTTACGACATTTTAGCAAAAAATGTTTTTCTTAAAAAATGCATTTTCTTACATTTTCTTACATTTACGGGTTTAGTCGGGACTCCTAATGACGTTTTGAGACATCTCCTACAACTACAGCACCAGAATTGTGCTGCTGAAGCAAGTCTGTTTTTTGAATTTTTTTTTGTAAAAAAAAAGTTTTCCCAAAAAAAGCATTTTATGCCATTTTTAGGTTTTGTAGGGACTCCTGATGACTTTTTAAGACATCTCCTACAACTACAGCACCAGAATTGTGCTGCTGAAGCAAGTCAGTTTTTTGGCATTTTTACGACAGGGTCCCCCCTTACGACATTTTAGCAAAAAATGTTTTTCTTAAAAAATGCATTTTCTTACATTTACGGGTTTAGTCGGGACTCCTGATGACGTTTTGAGACATCTCCTACAACTACAGCACCAGAATTGTACTGCTGAAGCAAGTCCGTTTTTTGGCATTTTTACGACAGGGTCCCCCCTTACGACATTTTAGCAAAAAATGTTTTTCTTAAAAAATGCATTTTCTTACATTTTCTTACATTTACGGGTTTAGTCGGGACTCCTGATGACGTTTTGAGACATCTCCTACAACTACAGCACCAGAATTGTGCTGCTGAAGCAAGTCCGTTTTTTGGAAGTTTTTTTTGTAAAAAAAAAAGTTTTCCCAAAAAAGCATTTTATGCCATTTTTAGGTTTTGTAGGGACTCCTGATGACGTTTTGAGACATCTCCTACAACTACAGCACCAGAATTGTACTGCTGAAGCAAGTCCGTTTTTTGGCATTTTTACGACAGGTCCCCCCTTACGACATTTTAGCAAAAAATGTTTTTCTTAAAAAATGCATTTTCTTACATTTTCTTACATTTACGGGTTTAGTCGGGACTCCTAATGACGTTTTGAGACATCTCCTACAACTACAGCACCAGAATTGTGCTGCTGAAGCAAGTCCGTTTTTTGGAATTTTTTTTTGTAAAAAAAAAAGTTTTCCCAAAAAAAGCATTTTATGCCATTTTTAGGTTTTGTAGGGACTCCTGATGACGTTTTGAGACATCTCCTACAACTACAGCACCAGAATTGTACTGCTGAAGCAAGTCCGTTTTTTGGCATTTTTACGACAGGGTCCCCCCTTACGACATTTTAGCAAAAAATGTTTTTCTTAAAAAATGCATTTTCTTACATTTTCTTACATTTACGGGTTTAGTCGGGACTCCTGATGACGTTTTGAGACATCTCCTACAACTACAGCACCAGAATTGTGCTGCTGAAGCAAGTCTGTTTTTTGAATTTTTTTTTGTAAAAAAAAAGTTTTCCCAAAAAAAGCATTTTATGCCATTTTTAGGTTTTGTAGGGACTCCTGATGACGTTCTGAGACATCTCCTACAACTACAGCACCAGAATTGTGCTGCTGAAGCAAGTCTGTTTTTTTAATTTTTTTTTGTTAAAAAAAAGTTTTCCCGAAAAAAAAGTTTTCCCAAAAAAAGAATTTTATGCCATTTTTAGGTTTTGTAGGGACTCCTGATGACGTTTTGAGACATCTCCTACAACTACAGCACCAGAATTGTACTGCTGAAGCAATTCCGTTTTTTGGCATTTTTACGACAGGGTCCCCCCTTACGACATTTTAGCAAAAAATGTTTTTCGTAAAAAATGCATTTTCTTACATTTTCTTACATTTACGGGTTTAGTCGGGACTCCTGATGACGTTTTGAGACATCTCCTACAACTACAGCACCAGAATTGTGCTGCTGAAGCAAGTCCGTTTTTTGGAATTTTTTTTTGTAAAAAAAATTTTTCCCAAAAAAAGCATTTTATGCCATTTTTAGGTTTTGTAGGGACTCCTGATGACGTTTTGAGACATCTCCTACAACTACAGCACCAGAATTGTACTGCTGAAGCAAGTCAGTTTTTTGGCATTTTGACGACAGGGTCCCCCCTTACGACATTTTAGCAAAAAATGTTTTTCGTAAAAAATGCATTTTCTTACATTTTCTTACATTTACGGGTTTAGTCGGGACTCCTGATGACGTTTTGAGACATCTCCTACAACTACAGCACCAGAATTGTGCTGCTGAAGCAAGTCTGTTTTTTGAATTTTTTTTTGTAAAAAAAAAGTTTTCCCAAAAAAAGCATTTTATGCCATTTTTAGGTTTTGTAGGGACTCCTGATGACGTTTTGAGACATCTCCTACAACTACAGCACCAGAATTGTGCTGCTGAAGCAAGTCTGTTTTTTGAATTTTTTTTTGTAAAAAAAAAGTTTACCAAAAAAAGCATTTTATGCCATTTTTAGGTTTTGTAGGGACTCCTGATGACGTTTTAAGACATCTCCTACAACTACAGCACCAGAATTGTGCTGCTGAAGCAAGTCAGTTTTTTGGAATTTTTACGACAGGGTCCCCCCTTACGACATTTTAGCAAAAAATGTTTTTCGTAAAAAATGCATTTTCTTACATTTTCTTACATTTACGGGTTTAGTCGGGACTCCTGATGACGTTTTGAGACATCTCCTACAACTACAGCACCAGAATTGTGCTGCTGAAGCAAGTCAGTTTTTTGGAATTTTTACGACAGGGTCCCCCCTTACGACATTTTAGCAAAAAATGTTTTTCGTAAAAAATGCATTTTCTTACATTTACGGGTTTAGTCGGGACTCCTGATGACGTTTTGAGACATCTCCTACAACTACAGCACCAGAATTGTACTGCTGAAGCAAGTCAGTTTTTTGGCATTTTTACGACAGGGTCCCCCCTTACGACATTTTAGCAAAAAATGTTTTTCTTAAAAAATGCATTTTCTTACATTTACGGGTTTAGTCGGGACTCCTGATGACGTTTTGAGACATCTCCTACAACTACAGCACCAGAATTGTGCTGCTGAAGCAAGTCCGTTTTTTAGAATTTTTTTTTGTAAAAAAAAAGTTTTCCCAAAAAAAGCATTTTATGCCATTTTTAGGTTTTGTAGGGACTCCTGATGACGTTTTGAGACATCTCCTACAACTACAGCACCAGAATTGTACTGCTGAAGAAAGTCCGTTTTTTGGCATTTTTACGACAGGGTCCCCCCTTACGACATTTTAGCAAAAAATGTTTTTCGTAAAAAATGCATTTTCTTACATTTTCTTACATTTACGGGTTTAGTCGGGACTCCTGATGACGTTTTGAGACATCTCCTACAACTACAGCACCAGAATTGTGCTGCTGAAGCAAGTCTGTTTTTTGAATTTTTTTTTGTAAAAAAAAAGTTTACCAAAAAAAGCATTTTATGCCATTTTTAGGTTTTGTAGGGACTCCTGATGACGTTTTGAGACATCTACTACAACTACAGCACCAGAATTGTACTGCTGAAGCAAGTCCGTTTTTTGGCATTTTTAGGACAGGGTCCCCCCTTACGACATTTTAGCAAAAAATGTTTTTCTTAAAAAATGCATTTTCTTACATTTTCTTACATTTACGGGTTTAGTCGGGACTCCTGATGACGTTTTGAGACATCTCCTACAACTACAGCACCAGAATTGTGCTGCTGAAGCAAGTCCGTTTTTTGGAATTTTTTTTTGTAAAAAAAAAGTTTTCCCAAAAAAAGCATTTTATGCCATTTTTAGGTTTTGTAGGGACTCCTGATGACGTTTTGAGACATCTCCTACAACTACAGCACCAGAATTGTACTGCTGAAGCAAGTCCGTTTTTTGGCATTTTTACGACAGGGTCCCCCCTTACGACATTTTACCAAAAAACGTTTTTCTTAAAAAATGCATTTTCTTACATTTTCTTACATTTACGGGTTTAGTCGGGACTCCTGATGACGTTTTGAGACATCTCCTACAACTACAGCACCAGAATTGTGCTGCTGAAGCAAGTCTGTTTTTTGAATTTCTTTTTTGTAAAAAAAAAGTTTTCCCAAAAAAAGCATTTTATGCCATTTTTAGGTTTTGTAGGGACTCCTGATGACGTTTTGAGACATCTCCTACAACTACAGCACCAGAATTGTACTGCTGAAGCAAGTCAGTTTTTTGGCATTTTTACGACAGGGTCCCCCCTTACGACATTTTAGCAAAAAATGTTTTTCTTAAAAAATGCATTTTCTTACATTTACGGGTTTAGTCGGGACTCCTGATGACGTTTTGAGACATCTCCTACAACTACAGCACCAGAATTGTGCTGCTGAAGCAAGTCCGTTTTTTAGAATTTTTTTTTGTAAAAAAAAAGTTTTCCCAAAAAAAGCATTTTATGCCATTTTTAGGTTTTGTAGGGACTCCTGATGACGTTTTGAGACATCTACTACAACTACAGCACCAGAATTGTACTGCTGAAGCAAGTCCGTTTTTTGGCATTTTTACGACAGGGTCCCCCCTTACGACATTTTAGCAAAAAATGTTTTTCTTAAAAAATGCATTTTCTTACATTTTCTTACATTTACGGGTTTAGTCGGGACTCCTGATGACGTTTTGAGACATCTCCTACAACTACAGCACCAGAATTGTGCTGCTGAAGCAAGTCTGTTTTTTGAATTTTTTTTTGTAAAAAAAAAGTTTCCCCAAAAAAAGCATTTTATGCCATTTTTAGGTTTTGTAGGGACTCCTGATGACGTTTTAATACATCTCCTACAACTACAGCACCAGAATTGTGCTGCTGAAGCAAGTCAGGTTTTTGGAATTTTTACGACAGGGTCCCCCCTTACGACATTTTAGCAAAAAATGTTTTTCGTAAAAAATGCATTTTCTTACATTTACGGGTTTAGTCGGGACTCCTGATGACGTTTTGAGACATCTCCTACAACTACAGCACCAGAATTGTGCTGCTGAAACAAGTCTGTTTTTTGAATTTTTTTTTGTAAAAAAAAAGTTTTCCCAAAAAAAGCATTTTATGCCATTTTTAGCTTTTGTAGGGACTCCTGATGACGTTTTGAGACATCTCCTACAACTACAGCACCAGAATTGTACTGCTGAAGCAAGTCAGTTTTTTGGCATTTTTACGACAGCGTCCCCCCTTACGACATTTTAGCAAAAAATGTTTTTCTTAAAAAATGCATTTTCTTACATTTTCTTACATTTACGGGTTTAGTCGGGACTCCTGATGACGTTTTGAGACATCTCCTACAACTACAGCACCAGAATTGTGCTGCTGAAGCAAGTCCGTTTTTTAGAATTTTTTTTTGTAAAAAAAAAGTTTTCCCAAAAAAAGCATTTTATGCCATTTTTAGGTTTTGTAGGGACTCCTGATGACGTTTTGAGACATCTCCTACAACTACAGCACCAGAATTGTACTGCTGAAGCAAGTCAGTTTTTTGGCATTTTTACGACAGCGTCCCCCCTTACGACATTTTAGCAAAAAATGTTTTTCTTAAAAAATGCATTTTCTTACATTTTCTTACATTTACGGGTTTAGTCGGGACTCCTGATGACGTTTTGAGACATCTCCTACAACTACAGCACCAGAATTGTGCTGCTGAAGCAAGTCCGTTTTTTAGAATTTTTTTTTGTAAAAAAAAAGTTTTCCCAAAAAAAGCATTTTATGCCATTTTTAGGTTTTGTAGGGACTCCTGATGACGTTTTGAGACATCTCCTACAACTACAGCACCAGAATTGTACTGCTGAAGCAAGTCCGTTTTTTGGCATTTTTACGACAGGGTCCCCCCTTACGACATTTTAGAAAAAAATGTTTTTCGTAAAAAATGCATTTTCTTACATTTTCTTACATTTACGGGTTTAGTCGGGACTCCTGATGACGTTTTGAGACATCTCCTACAACTACAGCACCAGAATTGTGCTGCTGAAGCAAGTCTGTTTTTTGAATTTTTTTTTGTAAAAAAAAAGTTTCCCCAAAAAAAGCATTTTATGCCATTTTTAGGTTTTGTAGGGACTCCTGATGACGTTTTAAGACATCTCCTACAACTACAGCACCAGAATTGTGCTGCTGAAGCAAGTCAGTTTTTTGGAATTTTTACGACAGGGTCCCCCCTTACGACATTTTAGCAAAAAATGTTTTTCGTAAAAAATGCATTTTCTTACATTTTCTTACATTTACGGGTTTAGTCGGGACTCCTGATGACGTTTTGAGACATCTCCTACAACTACAGCACCAGAATTGTGCTGCTGAAGCAAGTCCGTTTTTTAGAATTTTTTTTTGTAAAAAAAAAGTTTTCCCAAAAAAACATTTTATGCCATTTTTAGGTTTTGTAGGGACTCCTGATGACGTTTTGAGACATCTCCTACAACTACAGCACCAGAATTGTACTGCTGAAGCAAGTCCGTTTTTTGGCATTTTTACGACAGGGCCCCCCTTACGACATTTTAGCAAAAAATGTTTTTCGTAAAAAATGCATTTTCTTACATTTTCTTACATTTACGGGTTTAGTCGGGACTCCTGATGACGTTTTGAGACATCTCCTACAACTACAGCACCAGAATTGTGCTGCTGAAGCAAGTCTGTTTTTTGAATTTTTTTTTGTAAAAAAAAAGTTTACCAAAAAAAGCATTTTATGCCATTTTTAGGTTTTGTAGGGACTCCTGATGACGTTTTGAGACATCTACTACAACTACAGCACCAGAATTGTGCTGCTGAAGCAAGTCCGTTTTTTGGCATTTTTACGACAGGGTCCCCCCTTACGACATTTTAGCAAAAAATGTTTTTCGTAAAAAATGCATTTTCTTACATTTTCTTACATTTACGGGTTTAGTCGGGACTCCTGATGACGTTTTGAGACATCTCCTACAACTACAGCACCAGAATTGTGCTGCTGAAGCAAGTCTGTTTTTTGAATTTTTTTTTGTAAAAAAAAAGTTTCCCCAAAAAAAGCATTTTATGCCATTTTTAGGTTTTGTAGGGACTCCTGATGACGTTTTAATACATCTCCTACAACTACAGCACCAGAATTGTGCTGCTGAAGCAAGTCAGTTTTTTGGAATTTTTACGACAGGGTCCCCCCTTACGAAATTTTAGCAAAAAATGTTTTTCGTAAAAAATGCATTTTCTTACATTTTCTTACATTTACGGGTTTAGTCGGGACTCCTGATGACGTTTTGAGACATCTCCTACAACTACAGCACCAGAATTGTACTGCTGAAGCAAGTCGGTTTTTTGGCATTTTTACGACAGGGTCCCCCCTTACGACATTTTAGCAAAAAATGTTTTTCGTAAAAAATGCATTTTCTTACATTTTCTTACATTTACGGGTTTAGTCGGGACTCCTGATGACGTTTTGAGACATCTCCTACAACTACAGCACCAGAATTGTGCTGCTGAAGAAAGTCCGTTTTTAGGAATTTTTTTTTGTAAAAAAAAAGTTTTCCCAAAAAAAGCATTTTATGCCGTTTTTAGGTTTTGTAGGGACTCCTGATGACGTTTTGAGACATCTCCTACAACTACAGCACCAGAATTGTGCTGCTGAAGCAAGTCAGTTTTTTGGAATTTTTACGACAGGGTCCCCCCTTACGACATTTTAGCAAAAAATGTTTTTCGTAAAAAATGCATTTTCTTACATTTTCTTACATTTACGGGTTTAGTCGGGACTCCTGATGACGTTTTGAGACATCTCCTACAACTACAGCACCAGAATTGTGCTGCTGAAGCAAGTCCGTTTTTTGGAATTTTTTTTTGTAAAAAAAAAGTTTTCCCAAAAAAAGAATTTTATGCCATTTTTAGGTTTTGTAGGGACTCCTGATGACGTTTTGAGACATCTCCTACAACTACAGCACCAGAATTGTACTGCTGAAGCAAGTCAGTTTTTTGGCATTTTTACGACAGGGTCCCCCCTTACGACATTTTAGAAAAAAATATTTTTCGTAAAAAATGCATTTTCTTACATTTTCTTACATTTACGGGTTTAGTCGGGACTCCTGATGACGTTTTGAGACATCTCCTACAACTACAGCACCAGAATTGTGCTGCTGAAGCAAGTCTGTTTTTTGAATTTTTTTTTGTAAAAAAAAAGTTTCCCCAAAAAAAGCATTTTATGCCATTTTTAGGTTTTGTAGGGACTCCTGATGACGTTTTAAGACATCTCCTACAACTACAGCACCAGAATTGTGCTGCTGAAGCAAGTCAGTTTTTTGGAATTTTTACGACAGGGTCCCCCCTTACGACATTTTAGCAAAAAATGTTTTTCGTAAAAAATGCATTTTCTTACATTTTCTTACATTTACGGGTTTAGTCGGGACTCCTGATGACGTTTTGAGACATCTCCTACAACTACAGCACCAGAATTGTGCTGCTGAAGCAAGTCCGTTTTTTAGAATTTTTTTTTGTAAAAAAAAAGTTTTCCCAAAAAAAGCATTTTATGCCATTTTTAGGTTTTGTAGGGACTCCTGATGACGTTTTGAGACATCTCCTACAACTACAGCACCAGAATTGTACTGCTGAAGCAAGTCCGTTTTTTGGCATTTTTACGACAGGGCCCCCCTTACGACATTTTAGCAAAAAATGTTTTTCGTAAAAAATGCATTTTCTTACATTTTCTTACATTTACGGGTTTAGTCGGGACTCCTGATGACGTTTTGAGACATCTCCTACAACTACAGCACCAGAATTGTGCTGCTGAAGCAAGTCTGTTTTTTGAATTTTTTTTTGTAAAAAAAAAGTTTACCAAAAAAAGCATTTTATGCCATTTTTAGGTTTTGTAGGGACTCCTGATGACGTTTTGAGACATCTACTACAACTACAGCACCAGAATTGTGCTGCTGAAGCAAGTCCGTTTTTTGGCATTTTTACGACAGGGTCCCCCCTTACGACATTTTAGCAAAAAATGTTTTTCGTAAAAAATGCATTTTCTTACATTTTCTTACATTTACGGGTTTAGTCGGGACTCCTGATGACGTTTTGAGACATCTCCTACAACTACAGCACCAGAATTGTGCTGCTGAAGCAAGTCTGTTTTTTGAATTTTTTTTTGTAAAAAAAAAGTTTCCCCAAAAAAAGCATTTTATGCCATTTTTAGGTTTTGTAGGGACTCCTGATGACGTTTTAATACATCTCCTACAACTACAGCACCAGAATTGTGCTGCTGAAGCAAGTCAGTTTTTTGGAATTTTTACGACAGGGTCCCCCCTTACGAAATTTTAGCAAAAAATGTTTTTCGTAAAAAATGCATTTTCTTACATTTTCTTACATTTACGGGTTTAGTCGGGACTCCTGATGACGTTTTGAGACATCTCCTACAACTACAGCACCAGAATTGTACTGCTGAAGCAAGTCGGTTTTTTGGCATTTTTACGACAGGGTCCCCCCTTACGACATTTTAGCAAAAAATGTTTTTCGTAAAAAATGCATTTTCTTACATTTTCTTACATTTACGGGTTTAGTCGGGACTCCTGATGACGTTTTGAGACATCTCCTACAACTACAGCACCAGAATTGTGCTGCTGAAGAAAGTCCGTTTTTAGGAATTTTTTTTTGTAAAAAAAAAGTTTTCCCAAAAAAAGCATTTTATGCCGTTTTTAGGTTTTGTAGGGACTCCTGATGACGTTTTGAGACATCTCCTACAACTACAGCACCAGAATTGTGCTGCTGAAGCAAGTCAGTTTTTTGGAATTTTTACGACAGCGTCCCCCCTTACGACATTTTAGCAAAAAATGTTTTTCTTAAAAAATGCATTTTCTTACATTTTCTTACATTTACGGGTTTAGTCGGGACTCCTGATGACGTTTTGAGACATCTCCTACAACTACAGCACCAGAATTGTGCTGCTGAAGCAAGTCCGTTTTTTAGAATTTTTTTTTGTAAAAAAAAAGTTTTCCCAAAAAAAGCATTTTATGCCATTTTTAGGTTTTGTAGGGACTCCTGATGACGTTTTGAGACATCTCCTACAACTACAGCACCAGAATTGTACTGCTGAAGCAAGTCAGTTTTTTGGCATTTTTACGACAGCGTCCCCCCTTACGACATTTTAGCAAAAAATGTTTTTCTTAAAAAATGCATTTTCTTACATTTTCTTACATTTACGGGTTTAGTCGGGACTCCTGATGACGTTTTGAGACATCTCCTACAACTACAGCACCAGAATTGTGCTGCTGAAGCAAGTCCGTTTTTTAGAATTTTTTTTTGTAAAAAAAAAGTTTTCCCAAAAAAAGCATTTTATGCCATTTTTAGGTTTTGTAGGGACTCCTGATGACGTTTTGAGACATCTCCTACAACTACAGCACCAGAATTGTACTGCTGAAGCAAGTCCGTTTTTTGGCATTTTTACGACAGGGTCCCCCCTTACGACATTTTAGAAAAAAATGTTTTTCGTAAAAAATGCATTTTCTTACATTTTCTTACATTTACGGGTTTAGTCGGGACTCCTGATGACGTTTTGAGACATCTCCTACAACTACAGCACCAGAATTGTGCTGCTGAAGCAAGTCTGTTTTTTGAATTTTTTTTTGTAAAAAAAAAGTTTCCCCAAAAAAAGCATTTTATGCCATTTTTAGGTTTTGTAGGGACTCCTGATGACGTTTTAAGACATCTCCTACAACTACAGCACCAGAATTGTGCTGCTGAAGCAAGTCAGTTTTTTGGAATTTTTACGACAGGGTCCCCCCTTACGACATTTTAGCAAAAAATGTTTTTCGTAAAAAATGCATTTTCTTACATTTTCTTACATTTACGGGTTTAGTCGGGACTCCTGATGACGTTTTGAGACATCTCCTACAACTACAGCACCAGAATTGTGCTGCTGAAGCAAGTCCGTTTTTTAGAATTTTTTTTTGTAAAAAAAAAGTTTTCCCAAAAAAACATTTTATGCCATTTTTAGGTTTTGTAGGGACTCCTGATGACGTTTTGAGACATCTCCTACAACTACAGCACCAGAATTGTACTGCTGAAGCAAGTCCGTTTTTTGGCATTTTTACGACAGGGCCCCCCTTACGACATTTTAGCAAAAAATGTTTTTCGTAAAAAATGCATTTTCTTACATTTTCTTACATTTACGGGTTTAGTCGGGACTCCTGATGACGTTTTGAGACATCTCCTACAACTACAGCACCAGAATTGTGCTGCTGAAGCAAGTCTGTTTTTTGAATTTTTTTTTGTAAAAAAAAAGTTTACCAAAAAAAGCATTTTATGCCATTTTTAGGTTTTGTAGGGACTCCTGATGACGTTTTGAGACATCTACTACAACTACAGCACCAGAATTGTGCTGCTGAAGCAAGTCCGTTTTTTGGCATTTTTACGACAGGGTCCCCCCTTACGACATTTTAGCAAAAAATGTTTTTCGTAAAAAATGCATTTTCTTACATTTTCTTACATTTACGGGTTTAGTCGGGACTCCTGATGACGTTTTGAGACATCTCCTACAACTACAGCACCAGAATTGTGCTGCTGAAGCAAGTCTGTTTTTTGAATTTTTTTTTGTAAAAAAAAAGTTTCCCCAAAAAAAGCATTTTATGCCATTTTTAGGTTTTGTAGGGACTCCTGATGACGTTTTAATACATCTCCTACAACTACAGCACCAGAATTGTGCTGCTGAAGCAAGTCAGTTTTTTGGAATTTTTACGACAGGGTCCCCCCTTACGAAATTTTAGCAAAAAATGTTTTTCGTAAAAAATGCATTTTCTTACATTTTCTTACATTTACGGGTTTAGTCGGGACTCCTGATGACGTTTTGAGACATCTCCTACAACTACAGCACCAGAATTGTACTGCTGAAGCAAGTCGGTTTTTTGGCATTTTTACGACAGGGTCCCCCCTTACGACATTTTAGCAAAAAATGTTTTTCGTAAAAAATGCATTTTCTTACATTTTCTTACATTTACGGGTTTAGTCGGGACTCCTGATGACGTTTTGAGACATCTCCTACAACTACAGCACCAGAATTGTGCTGCTGAAGAAAGTCCGTTTTTAGGAATTTTTTTTTGTAAAAAAAAAGTTTTCCCAAAAAAAGCATTTTATGCCGTTTTTAGGTTTTGTAGGGACTCCTGATGACGTTTTGAGACATCTCCTACAACTACAGCACCAGAATTGTGCTGCTGAAGCAAGTCAGTTTTTTGGAATTTTTACGACAGGGTCCCCCCTTACGACATTTTAGCAAAAAATGTTTTTCGTAAAAAATGCATTTTCTTACATTTTCTTACATTTACGGGTTTAGTCGGGACTCCTGATGACGTTTTGAGACATCTCCTACAACTACAGCACCAGAATTGTGCTGCTGAAGCAAGTCCGTTTTTTGGAATTTTTTTTTGTAAAAAAAAAGTTTTCCCAAAAAAAGAATTTTATGCCATTTTTAGGTTTTGTAGGGACTCCTGATGACGTTTTGAGACATCTCCTACAACTACAGCACCAGAATTGTACTGCTGAAGCAAGTCAGTTTTTTGGCATTTTTACGACAGGGTCCCCCCTTACGACATTTTAGAAAAAAATATTTTTCGTAAAAAATGCATTTTCTTACATTTTCTTACATTTACGGGTTTAGTCGGGACTCCTGATGACGTTTTGAGACATCTCCTACAACTACAGCACCAGAATTGTGCTGCTGAAGCAAGTCTGTTTTTTGAATTTTTTTTTGTAAAAAAAAAGTTTCCCCAAAAAAAGCATTTTATGCCATTTTTAGGTTTTGTAGGGACTCCTGATGACGTTTTAAGACATCTCCTACAACTACAGCACCAGAATTGTGCTGCTGAAGCAAGTCAGTTTTTTGGAATTTTTACGACAGGGTCCCCCCTTACGACATTTTAGCAAAAAATGTTTTTCGTAAAAAATGCATTTTCTTACATTTTCTTACATTTACGGGTTTAGTCGGGACTCCTGATGACGTTTTGAGACATCTCCTACAACTACAGCACCAGAATTGTGCTGCTGAAGCAAGTCCGTTTTTTAGAATTTTTTTTTGTAAAAAAAAAGTTTTCCCAAAAAAAGCATTTTATGCCATTTTTAGGTTTTGTAGGGACTCCTGATGACGTTTTGAGACATCTCCTACAACTACAGCACCAGAATTGTACTGCTGAAGCAAGTCCGTTTTTTGGCATTTTTACGACAGGGCCCCCCTTACGACATTTTAGCAAAAAATGTTTTTCGTAAAAAATGCATTTTCTTACATTTTCTTACATTTACGGGTTTAGTCGGGACTCCTGATGACGTTTTGAGACATCTCCTACAACTACAGCACCAGAATTGTGCTGCTGAAGCAAGTCTGTTTTTTGAATTTTTTTTTGTAAAAAAAAAGTTTACCAAAAAAAGCATTTTATGCCATTTTTAGGTTTTGTAGGGACTCCTGATGACGTTTTGAGACATCTACTACAACTACAGCACCAGAATTGTGCTGCTGAAGCAAGTCCGTTTTTTGGCATTTTTACGACAGGGTCCCCCCTTACGACATTTTAGCAAAAAATGTTTTTCGTAAAAAATGCATTTTCTTACATTTTCTTACATTTACGGGTTTAGTCGGGACTCCTGATGACGTTTTGAGACATCTCCTACAACTACAGCACCAGAATTGTGCTGCTGAAGCAAGTCTGTTTTTTGAATTTTTTTTTGTAAAAAAAAAGTTTCCCCAAAAAAAGCATTTTATGCCATTTTTAGGTTTTGTAGGGACTCCTGATGACGTTTTAATACATCTCCTACAACTACAGCACCAGAATTGTGCTGCTGAAGCAAGTCAGTTTTTTGGAATTTTTACGACAGGGTCCCCCCTTACGAAATTTTAGCAAAAAATGTTTTTCGTAAAAAATGCATTTTCTTACATTTTCTTACATTTACGGGTTTAGTCGGGACTCCTGATGACGTTTTGAGACATCTCCTACAACTACAGCACCAGAATTGTACTGCTGAAGCAAGTCGGTTTTTTGGCATTTTTACGACAGGGTCCCCCCTTACGACATTTTAGCAAAAAATGTTTTTCGTAAAAAATGCATTTTCTTACATTTTCTTACATTTACGGGTTTAGTCGGGACTCCTGATGACGTTTTGAGACATCTCCTACAACTACAGCACCAGAATTGTGCTGCTGAAGAAAGTCCGTTTTTAGGAATTTTTTTTTGTAAAAAAAAAGTTTTCCCAAAAAAAGCATTTTATGCCGTTTTTAGGTTTTGTAGGGACTCCTGATGACGTTTTGAGACATCTCCTACAACTACAGCACCAGAATTGTGCTGCTGAAGCAAGTCAGTTTTTTGGAATTTTTACGACAGGGTCCCCCCTTACGACATTTTAGCAAAAAATGTTTTTCGTAAAAAATGCATTTTCTTACATTTTCTTACATTTACGGGTTTAGTCGGGACTCCTGATGACGTTTTGAGACATCTCCTACAACTACAGCACCAGAATTGTGCTGCTGAAGCAAGTCCGTTTTTTGGAATTTTTTTTTGTAAAAAAAAAGTTTTCCCAAAAAAAGAATTTTATGCCATTTTTAGGTTTTGTAGGGACTCCTGATGACGTTTTGAGACATCTCCTACAACTACAGCACCAGAATTGTACTGCTGAAGCAAGTCAGTTTTTTGGCATTTTTACGACAGGGTCCCCCCTTACGACATTTTAGAAAAAAATATTTTTCGTAAAAAATGCATTTTCTTACATTTTCTTACATTTACGGGTTTAGTCGGGACTCCTGATGACGTTTTGAGACATCTCCTACAACTACAGCACCAGAATTGTGCTGCTGAAGCAAGTCTGTTTTTTGAATTTTTTTTTGTAAAAAAAAAGTTTCCCCAAAAAAAGCATTTTATGCCATTTTTAGGTTTTGTAGGGACTCCTGATGACGTTTTAAGACATCTCCTACAACTACAGCACCAGAATTGTGCTGCTGAAGCAAGTCAGTTTTTTGGAATTTTTACGACAGGGTCCCCCCTTACGACATTTTAGCAAAAAATGTTTTTCGTAAAAAATGCATTTTCTTACATTTTCTTACATTTACGGGTTTAGTCGGGACTCCTGATGACGTTTTGAGACATCTCCTACAACTACAGCACCAGAATTGTGCTGCTGAAGCAAGTCCGTTTTTTGGAATTTTTTTTTGTAAAAAAAAAGTTTTCCCAAAAAAAGAATTTTATGCCATTTTTAGGTTTTGTAGGGACTCCTGATGACGTTTTGAGACATCTCCTACAACTACAGCACCAGAATTGTACTGCTGAAGCAAGTCAGTTTTTTGGCATTTTTACGACAGGGTTTATGACATTTTAGCAAAAAATGTTTTTCGTAAAAAATGCATTTTCTTACATTTTCTTACATTTACGGGTTTAGTCGGGACTCCTGATGACGTTTTGAGACATCTCCTACAACTACAGCACCAGAATTGTGCTGCTGAAGCAAGTCCGTTTTTTAGAATTTTTTTTTGTAAAAAAAAAGTTTTCCCAAAAAAAGCATTTTATGCCATTTTTAGGTTTTGTAGGGACTCCTGATGACGTTTTGAGACATCTCCTACAACTACAGCACCAGAATTGTACTGCTGAAGCAAGTCCGTTTTTTGGCATTTTTACGACAGGGCCCCCCTTACGACATTTTAGCAAAAAATGTTTTTCGTAAAAAATGCATTTTCTTACATTTTCTTACATTTACGGGTTTAGTCGGGACTCCTGATGACGTTTTGAGACATCTCCTACAACTACAGCACCAGAATTGTGCTGCTGAAGCAAGTCTGTTTTTTGAATTTTTTTTTGTAAAAAAAAAGTTTACCAAAAAAAGCATTTTATGCCATTTTTAGGTTTTGTAGGGACTCCTGATGACGTTTTGAGACATCTACTACAACTACAGCACCAGAATTGTGCTGCTGAAGCAAGTCCGTTTTTTGGCATTTTTACGACAGGGTCCCCCCTTACGACATTTTAGCAAAAAATGTTTTTCGTAAAAAATGCATTTTCTTACATTTTCTTACATTTACGGGTTTAGTCGGGACTCCTGATGACGTTTTGAGACATCTCCTACAACTACAGCACCAGAATTGTGCTGCTGAAGCAAGTCTGTTTTTTGAATTTTTTTTGTAAAAAAAAAGTTTCCCCAAAAAAAGCATTTTTATGCCATTTTTAGGTTTTGTAGGGACTCCTGATGACGTTTTAATACATCTCCTACAACTACAGCACCAGAATTGTGCTGCTGAAGCAAGTCAGTTTTTTGGAATTTTTACGACAGGGTCCCCCTTACGAAATTTTAGCAAAAAATGTTTTTCGTAAAAAATGCATTTTCTTACATTTTCTTACATTTACAGGTTTAGTCGGGACTCCTGATGACGTTTTGAGACATCTCCTACAACTACAGCACCAGAATTGTACTGCTGAAGCAAGTCGGTTTTTTGGCATTTTTACGACAGGGTCCCCCCTTACGACATTTTAGCAAAAAATGTTTTTCGTAAAAAATGCATTTTCTTACATTTTCTTACATTTACGGGTTTAGTCGGGACTCCTGATGACGTTTTGAGACATCTCCTACAACTACAGCACCAGAATTGTGCTGCTGAAGCAAGTCCGTTTTTTGGAATTTTTTTTTGTAAAAAAAAAGTTTTCCAAAAAAAGAATTTTATGCCATTTTTAGGTTTTGTAGGGACTCCTGATGACGTTTTGAGACATCTCCTACAACTACAGCACCAGAATTGTACTGCTGAAGCAAGTCAGTTTTTTGGCATTTTTACGACAGGGTCCCCCCTTACGACATTTTAGAAAAAAATATTTTTCGTAAAAAATGCATTTTCTTACATTTTCTTACATTTACGGGTTTAGTCGGGACTCCTGATGACGTTTTGAGACATCTCCTACAACTACAGCACCAGAATTGTGCTGCTGAAGCAAGTCTGTTTTTTGAATTTTTTTTTGTAAAAAAAAAGTTTCCCCAAAAAAAGCATTTTATGCCATTTTTAGGTTTTGTAGGGACTCCTGATGACGTTTTAAGACATCTCCTACAACTACAGCACCAGAATTGTGCTGCTGAAGCAAGTCAGTTTTTTGGAATTTTTACGACAGGGTCCCCCCTTACGACATTTTAGCAAAAAATGTTTTTCGTAAAAAATGCATTTTCTTACATTTTCTTACATTTACGGGTTTAGTCGGGACTCCTGATGACGTTTTGAGACATCTCCTACAACTACAGCACCAGAATTGTGCTGCTGAAGCAAGTCTGTTTTTTGAATTTTTTTTTGTAAAAAAAAAGTTTCCCCAAAAAAAGCATTTTATGCCATTTTTAGGTTTTGTAGGGACTCCTGATGACGTTTTAAGACATCTCCTACAACTACAGCACCAGAATTGTGCTGCTGAAGCAAGTCAGTTTTTTGGAATTTTTACGACAGGGTCCCCCCTTACGACATTTTAGCAAAAAATGTTTTTCGTAAAAAATGCATTTTCTTACATTTTCTTACATTTACGGTTTAGTCGGGACTCCTGATGACGTTTTGAGACATCTCCTACAACTACAGCACCAGAATTGTGCTGCTGAAGCAAGTCCGTTTTTTGGAATTTTTTTTTGTAAAAAAAAAGTTTTCCCAAAAAAAGAATTTTATGCCATTTTTAGGTTTTGTAGGGACTCCTGATGACGTTTTGAGACATCTCCTACAACTACAGCACCAGAATTGTACTGCTGAAGCAAGTCAGTTTTTTGGCATTTTTACGACAGGGTTTATGACATTTTAGCAAAAAATGTTTTTCGTAAAAAATGCATTTTCTTACATTTTCTTACATTTACGGGTTTAGTCGGGACTCCTGATGACGTTTTGAGACATCTCCTACAACTACAGCACCAGAATTATGCTGCTGAAGCAAGTCCGTTTTTTGGAAAAAAAATTTGTAAAAAAAAAGTTTTCCCAAAAAAAGCATTTTATGCCATTTTTAGGTTTTGTAGGGACTCCTGATGACGTTTTGAGACATCTCCTACAACTACAGCACCAAAATTGTACTGCTGAAGCAAGTCAGTTTTTTGGCATTTTTACGACAGGGTCCCCCCTTACGACATTTTAGCAAAAATGTTTTTCGTAAAAAATGCATTTTCTTACATTTTCTTACATTTACGGGTTTAGTCGGGACTCCTGATGACGTTTTGAGACATCTCCTACAACTACAGCACCAGAATTGTGCTGCTGAAGCAAGTCCGTTTTTAGAATTTTTTTTGTAAAAAAAAAGTTTCCCAAAAAAAGCATTTTATGCCATTTTTAGGTTTTGTAGGGACTCCTGATGACGTTTTGAGACATCTCCTACAACTACAGCACCAGAATTGTACTGCTGAAGCAAGTCCGTTTTTTGGCATTTTTACGACAGGGCCCCCCTTACGACATTTTAGCAAAAAATGTTTTCGTAAAAAATGCATTTTCAATCCAATCCAATCCACTTTATTTATATAGCACATTTACACAACAAGAATGTTCCAAAGTGCTGCACAGCCATGTTAAAAACAATATTAAAAACAATATTAAAAACTATATTAAAAACAATATTAAAAACAATATTATGCTACACCAATGACTGAATAAAAACAAAGAATAAATGAATAGAAAACCAATACAGAGACAATATAAAAAATAAATATGATTAAAAACGATTTTAAAGGGTGAAACCAATTAAAACAGTAAAATAGACATCAAAATTTATAACCCTAACCCTAACCACACAGGACAACAGAGGACAGAAGACCACACAACTCACGTAGTGTTAAAAGCCAAAGAATAAAAGTGGGTCTTTAGACGAGACTTAAAACACTCCACTGTGGGAGCAGTTTGAACATGGAGGGGCAGAGTGTTCCAGAGTTTAGGGCCGACCACAGAGAAGGCCCTGTCTCCCCTGGTTTTAAGTCTCGTCCTGGGCACCACGAGCTGGAGCTGGCTCTCGGACCTCAGAGCGCGCGCAGGAGTGTAAATTTGGATGAGGTCCGAGATATACTGAGGTGCCAGTCCATGTAAAGCTTTAAAAACAAACAGCAAGGATTTAAAATCAATTCTAAAATGAACAGGGAGCCAGTGCAAACTCCGAAGAATTGGGGTTATATGCTCACGTTTCCTGGCCCCTGTTAAAAGTCGTGCTGCCGCGTTCTGGACTAACTGCAACCGGGAGAGAGTTTTTTGGCTAATGCCAGCATAAAGTGCATTGCAGTAGTCCAGGCGACTTGAAATAAAAGCATGCACGACTTGTTCAAAAAGGTTAAAAGATAAAAATGGTTTTACCTTTGCTAAAAGACGAAGATGATAAAAACACGATTTAAAACGCCATTGACTTGTTTGTCAAATTTAAAATCGCTGTCTATAGTGACGCCAAGGCTGGTGAATTTTCTTACATTTTCTTACATTTACGGGTTTAGTCGGGACTCCTGATGACGTTTTGAGACATCTCCTACAACTACAGCACCAGAATTGTGCTGCTGAAGCAAGTCTGTTTTTTGAATTTTTTTTTGTAAAAAAAAAGTTTACCAAAAAAAGCATTTTATGCCATTTTTAGGTTTTGTAGGGACTCCTGATGACGTTTTGAGACATCTACTACAACTACAGCACCAGAATTGTGCTGCTGAAGCAAGTCCGTTTTTGGCATTTTTACGACAGGGTCCCCCCTTACGACATTTTAGCAAAAAATGTTTTTCGTAAAAAATGCATTTTCTTACATTTTCTTACATTTACGGGTTTAGTCGGGACTCCTGATGACGTTTTGAGACATCTCCTACAACTACAGCACCAGAATTGTGCTGCTGAAGCAAGTCTGTTTTTTGAATTTTTTTTTGTAAAAAAAAAGTTTCCCCAAAAAAAGCATTTTATGCCATTTTTAGGTTTTGTAGGGACTCCTGATGACGTTTTAATACATCTCCTACAACTACAGCACCAGAATTGTGCTGCTGAAGCAAGTCAGTTTTTTGGAATTTTTACGACAGGGTCCCCCCTTACGAAATTTTAGCAAAAAATGTTTTCGTAAAAAATGCATTTTCTTACATTTTCTTACATTTACGGGTTTAGTCGGGACTCCTGATGACGTTTTGAGACATCTCCTACAACTACAGCACCAGAATTGTACTGCTGAAGCAAGTCGGTTTTTTGGCATTTTTACGACAGGGTCCCCCCTTACGACATTTTAGCAAAAAATGTTTTTCGTAAAAAATGCATTTTCTTACATTTTCTTACATTTACGGGTTTAGTCGGGACTCCTGATGACGTTTTGAGACATCTCCTACAACTACAGCACCAGAATTGTGCTGCTGAAGAAAGTCCGTTTTTAGGAATTTTTTTTTGTAAAAAAAAAGTTTTCCCAAAAAAAGCATTTTATGCCATTTTTAGGTTTTGTAGGGACTCCTGATGACGTTTTGAGACATCTCCTACAACTACAGCACCAGAATTGTGCTGCTGAAGCAAGTCAGTTTTTTGGAATTTTTACGACAGGGTCCCCCCTTACGACATTTTAGCAAAAAATGTTTTTCGTAAAAAATGCATTTTCTTACATTTTCTTACATTTACGGGTTTAGTCGGGACTCCTGATGACGTTTTGAGACATCTCCTACAACTACAGCACCAGAATTGTGCTGCTGAAGCAAGTCCGTTTTTTGGAAATTTTTTTTGTAAAAAAAAAGTTTTCCCAAAAAAAGAATTTTATGCCATTTTTAGGTTTTGTAGGGACTCCTGATGACGTTTTGAGACATCTCCTACAACTACAGCACCAGAATTGTACTGCTGAAGCAAGTCAGTTTTTTGGCATTTTTACGACAGGGTCCCCCCTTACGACATTTTAGAAAAAATATTTTTCGTAAAAAATGCATTTTCTTACATTTTCTTACATTTACGGGTTTAGTCGGGACTCCTGATGACGTTTTGAGACATCTCCTACAACTACAGCACCAGAATTGTGCTGCTGAAGCAAGTCTGTTTTTTGAATTTTTTTTGTAAAAAAAAAGTTTTCCCAAAAAAAGCATTTTATGCCATTTTTAGGTTTTGTAGGGACTCCTGATGACGTTTTGAGACATCTCCTACAACTACAGCACCAGAATTGTGCTGCTGAAGCAAGTCAGTTTTTTGGAATTTTTACGACAGGGTCCCCCCTTACGAAATTTTAGCAAAAAATGTTTTTCGTAAAAAATGCATTTTCTTACATTTTCTTACATTTACGGGTTTAGTCGGGACTCCTGATGACGTTTTGAGACATCTCCTACAACTACAGCACCAGAATTGTACTGCTGAAGCAAGTCGGTTTTTTGGCATTTTTACGACAGGGTCCCCCCTTACGACATTTTAGCAAAAAATGTTTTTCGTAAAAAATGCATTTTCTTACATTTTCTTACATTTACGGGTTTAGTCGGGACTCCTGATGACGTTTGAGACATCTCCTACAACTACAGCACCAGAATTGTGCTGCTGAAGAAAGTCCGTTTTTAGGAATTTTTTTTTGTAAAAAAAAAGTTTTCCCAAAAAAAGCATTTTATGCCATTTTTAGGTTTTGTAGGGACTCCTGATGACGTTTTGAGACATCTCCTACAACTACAGCACCAGAATTGTGCTGCTGAAGCAAGTCAGTTTTTTGGAATTTTTACGACAGGGTCCCCCCTTACGACATTTTAGCAAAAAATGTTTTTCGTAAAAAATGCATTTTCTTACATTTTCTTACATTTACGGGTTTAGTCGGGACTCCTGATGACGTTTTGAGACATCTCCTACAACTACAGCACCAGAATTGTGCTGCTGAAGCAAGTCCGTTTTTTGGAAATTTTTTTTGTAAAAAAAAAGTTTTCCCAAAAAAAGAATTTTATGCCATTTTTAGGTTTTGTAGGGACTCCTGATGACGTTTTGAGACATCTCCTACAACTACAGCACCAGAATTGTACTGCTGAAGCAAGTCAGTTTTTTGGCATTTTTACGACAGGGTCCCCCCTTACGACATTTTAGAAAAAAATATTTTTCGTAAAAAATGCATTTTCTTACATTTTCTTACATTTACGGGTTTAGTCGGGACTCCTGATGACGTTTTGAGACATCTCCTACAACTACAGCACCAGAATTGTGCTGCTGAAGCAAGTCTGTTTTTTGAATTTTTTTTGTAAAAAAAAAGTTTTCCCAAAAAAAGCATTTTATGCCATTTTTAGGTTTTGTAGGGACTCCTGATGACGTTTTGAGACATCTCCTACAACTACAGCACCAGAATTGTGCTGCTGAAGCAAGTCAGTTTTTTGGAATTTTTACGACAGGGTCCCCCCTTACGACATCTTAGCAAAAAATGTTTTTCGTAAAAAATGCATTTTCTTACATTTTCTTACATTTACGGGTTTAGTCGGGACTCCTGATGACGTTTTGAGACATCTCCTACAACTACAGCACCAGAATTGTGCTGCTGAAGCAAGTCCGTTTTTTGGAATTTCTTTTTTGTAAAAAAAAAGTTTTCCCAAAAAAAGCATTTTATGCCATTTTTAGGTTTTGTAGGGACTCCTGATGACGTTTTGAGACATCTCCTACAACTACAGCACCAGAATTGTACTGCTGAAGCAAGTCCGTTTTTTGGCATTTTTACGACAGGGTCCCCCCTTACGACATTTTAGCAAAAAATGTTTTTCGTAAAAAATGCATTTTCTTACATTTTCTTACATTTACGGGTTTAGTCGGGACTCCTGATGACGTTTTGAGACATCTTCTACAACTACAGCACCAGAATTGTGCTGCTGAAGCAAGTCTGTTTTTTTGAATTTTTTTTTGTAAAAAAAAAGTTTTCCCAAAAAAAGCATTTTATGCCATTTTTAGGTTTTGTAGGGACTCCTGATGACGTTTTGAGAGGTCTCCTACAACTACAGCACCAGAATTGTGCTGCTGAAGCAAGTCCGTTTTTTGGAATTTTTACGACAGGGTCCCCCCTTACGACATTTTAGCAAAAAATGTTTTTCGTAAAAAATGCATTTTCTTACATTTTCTTACATTTAATGGTTTAGTCGGGACTCCTGATGACGTTTTGAGACATCTCCTACAACTACAGCACCAGAATTGTGCTGCTGAAGCAAGTCAGTTTTTTGGAATTTTTACGACAGGGTCCCCCCTTACGATATTTTAGCAAAAAATGTTTTTCGTAAAATATGCATTTTCTTACATTTTCGGGTTTAGTCGGGACTCCTGATGACGTTTTGAGACATCTCCTACAACTACAGCACCAGAATTGTGCTGCTGAAGGAAGTCCGTTTTTTGGAATTTTTACGACAGGGTCCCCCCTTACGACATTTTAGCAAAAAATGTTTTGCGTAAAAAATGCATTTTCTTACATTTTCTTACATTTACGGGTTTAGTCGGGACTCCTGATGACGTTTTGAGACAGCTCCTACAACTACAGCACCAGAATTGTGCTGCTGAAACAAGACCGTTTTTTTAATTTTTTTTGTAAAAAAAAAGTTTTCCCAAAAAAAGCATTTTATGCCATTTTTAGGTTTTGTCGGGACTCCTGATGACGTTTTAAGACATCTCCTACAACTACAGCACCAGAATTGTGCTGCTGAAGCAAGTCGGTTTTTTGGCATTTTTACGACAGGGTCCCCCCTTACGACATTTTAGCAAAAAATGTTTTTCTTAAAAAATGCATTTTCTTACATTTTCTTACATTTACGGGTTTAGTCGGGACTCCTGATGACGTTTTGAGACATCTCCTACAACTACAGCACCAGAATTGTGCTGCTGAAGCAAGTCCGTTTTTTGGAAAAAATTTTTGTAAAAAAAAAGTTTTCCCAAAAAAAGCATTTTATGCCATTTTTAGGTTTTGTAGGGACACCTGATGACGTTTTGAGACATCTCCTACAACTACAGCACCAGAATTGTACTGCTGAAGCAAGTCGGTTTTTTGGCATTTTTACGACAGGGTCCCCCCTTACGACATTTTAGCAAAAAATGTTTTTCTTAAAAAATGCATTTTCTTACATTTACGGGTTTAGTCGGGACTCCTGATGACGTTTTGAGACATCTCCTACAACTACAGCACCAGAATTATGCTGCTGAAGCAAGTACGTTTTTTGGAATTTTTTTTTGTAAAAAAAAAGTTTTCCCAAAAAAAGCATTTTATGCCATTTTTAGGTTTTGTAGGGACTCCTGATGACGTTTTGAGACATCTCCTACAACTACAGCACCAGAATTGTACTGCTGAAGCAAGTCGGTTTTTTGGCATTTTTACGACAGGGTCCCCCCTTACGACATTTTAGCAAAAAATGTTTTTCGTAAAAAATGCATTTTCTTACATTTTCTTACATTTACGGGTTTAGTCGCGACTCCTGATGACGTTTTGAGACATCTCCTACAACTACAGCACCAGAATTGTGCTGCTGAAGCAAGTCTGTTTTTTTGAATTTTTTTTTGTAAAAAAAAAGTTTTCCCAAAAAAAGCATTTTATGCCATTTTTAGGTTTTGTAGGGACTCCTGATGACGTTTTGAGACGTCTCCTACAACTACAGCACAAGAATTGTGCTGCTGAAGCAAGTCCGTTTTTTGGAATTTTTACGACAGGGTCCCCCCTTACGACATTTTAGCAAAAAATGTTTTTCGTAAAAAATGCATTTTCTTACATTTTCTTACATTTACGGGTTTAGTCGGGACTCCTGATGACGTTTTGAGACATCTCCTACAACTACAGCACCAGAATTGTGCTGCTGAAGCAAGTCTGTTTTTTGAATTTTTTTTTTGTAAAAAAAAAGTTTTCCCAAAAAAAGCATTTTATGCCATTTTTAGGTTTTGTAGGGACTCCTGATGACGTTTTGAGACATCTCCTACAACTACAGCACCAGAATTGTGCTGCTGAAGCAAGTCAGTTTTTTGGAATTTTTACGACAGGGTCCCCCCTTACGACATTTTAGCAAAAAATGTTTTTCTTAAAAAATGCATTTTCTTACATTTTCTTACATTTACGGGTTTAGTCGGGACTCCTGATGACGTTTTGAGACATCTCCTACAACTACAGCACCAAAATTGTGCTGCTGAAGCAAGTCCGTTTTTTGAATTTTTTTTTGTAAAAAAAAAGTTTTCCCAAAAAAAGCATTTTATGCCATTTTTAGGTTTTGTAGGGACTCCTGATGACGTTTTGAGACAACTCCTACAACTACAGCACCAGAATTGTGCTGTTGAAGCAAGTCAGTTTTTTGGAATTTTTACGACAGGGTCCCCCCTTACGACATTTTAGCAAAAAATGTTTTTCGTAAAAAATGCATTTTCTTACATTTTCTTACATTTACGGGTTTAGTCGGGACTCCTGATGACGTTTTGAGACATCTCCTACAACTACAGCACCAGAATTGTGCTGCTGAAGCAAGTCTGTTTTTTGAATTTTTTTTGTAAAAAAAAAGTTTTCCCAAAAAAAGCATTTTATGCCATTTTTAGGTTTTGTAGGGACTCCTGATGACGTTTTGAGACATCTCCTACAACTACAGCACCAGAATTGTGCTGCTGAAGCAAGTCAGTTTTTTGGAATTTTTACGACAGGGTCCCCCCTTACGACATTTTAGCAAAAAATGTTTTTCTTAAAAAAAGCATTTTCTTACATTTTCTTACATTTACGGGTTTAGTCGGGACTCCTGATGACGTTTTGAGACATCTCCTACAACTACAGCACCAGAATTGTGCTGCTGAAGCAAGTCCGTTTTTTGGAATTTCTTTTTTGTAAAAAAAAAGTTTTCCCAAAAAAAGCATTTTATGCCATTTTTAGGTTTTGTAGGGACTCCTGATGACGTTTTGAGACATCTCCTACAACTACAGCACCAGAATTGTACTGCTGAAGCAAGTCCGTTTTTTGGCATTTTTACGACAGGGTCCCCCCTTACGACATTTTAGCAAAAAATGTTTTTCGTAAAAAATGCATTTTCTTACATTTTCTTACATTTACGGGTTTAGTCGGGACTCCTGATGACGTTTTGAGACATCTTCTACAACTACAGCACCAGAATTGTGCTGCTGAAGCAAGTCTGTTTTTTTGATTTTTTTTTTGTAAAAAAAAAGTTTTCCCAAAAAAAGCATTTTATGCCATTTTTAGGTTTTGTAGGGACTCCTGATGACCTTTTGAGACGTCTCCTACAACTACAGCACCAGAATTGTGCTGCTGAAGCAAGTCCGTTTTTTGGAATTTTTACGACAGGGTCCCCCCTTACGACATTTTAGCAAAAAATGTTTTTCTTAAAAAATGCATTTTCTTACATTTTCTTACATTTACCGGTTTAGTCGGGACTCCTGATGACGTTTTGAGACATCTCCTACAACTACAGCACCAGAATTGTGCTGCTGAAGCAAGTCCGTTTTTTGGAATTTTTTTTACGACATTTTGCAAAATATTTTTTTTTCGTAAAATATGCATTTTCTTCTAATTTCTTCCATTTTCGGGTTTAGTCGGGACTCCTGATGACGTTTTGAGACATCTCCTACAACAACAGCACCAGAATTGTGCTGCTGAAGCAAGTCCGTTTTTTGGAATTTTTACGACAGGGTCCCCCCTTACGACATTTTAGCAAAAAATGTTTTTCTTAAAAAATGCATTTTCTTACATTTTCTTACATTTACCGGTTTAGTCGGGACTCCTGATGACGTTTTGAGACATCTCCTACAACTACAGCACCAGAATTGTGCTGCTGAAGCAAGTCCGTTTTTTGGAATTTTTACGACAGGGTCCCCCCTTACGACATTTTAGCAAAAAATGTTTTTCTTAAAAAATGCATTTTCTTACATTTTCTTACATTTACGGGTTTAGTCGGGACTCCTGATGACGTTTTGAGACATCTCCTACAACTACAGCACCAGAATTGTGCTGCTGAAGCAAGTCTGTTTTTTGAATTTTTTTTTGTAAAAAAAAAGTTTTCCCCAAAAAAGCATTTTATGCCATTTTTAGGTTTTGTAGGGACTCCTGATGACGTTTTGAGACATCTCCTACAACTACAGCACCAGAATTGTACTGCTGAAGCAAGTCCGTTTTTTGGCATTTTTACAACAGGGTCCCCCCTTACGACATTTTAGCAAAAAATGTTTTCCTTAAAAAATGCATTTTCTTACATTTTCTTACATTTACGGGTTTAGTCGGGACTCCTGATGACGTTTTGAGACATCTCCTACAACTACAGCACCAGAATTGTTCTGCTGAAGCAAGTCCGTTTTTTTGAATTTTTTTTACGACATTTTGCAAAATATTTTTTTTCCGTAAAATATGCATTTTCTTCTAATTTCTTCCATTTTCGGGTTTAGTCGGGACTCCTGATGACGTTTTGAGACATCTCCTACAACTACAGCACCAGAATTGTACTGCTGAAGCAAGTCCGTTTTTTGGAATTTTTACGACATTGTAGCAAAAAATGTTTTTCGTAAAAAATGCATTTTCTTACATTTTCTTACATTTACGGGTTTAGTCGGGAATCCTGATGACGTTTTGAGACATCTCCTACAACTACAGCACCAGAATTGTGCTGCTGAAGCGAATCTGTTTTTTGAATTTTTTTTTGTAAAAAAAAAGTTTTCCCAAAAAAAGCATTTTATGCCATTTTTAGGTTTTGTAGGGACTCCTGATGACGTTTTAAGACATCTCCTACAACTACAGCACCAGAATTGTGCTGCTGAAGCAAGTCCGTTTTTTGGCATTTTTACGACAGGGTCCCCCCTTACGACATTTTAGCAAAAAATGTTTTTCTTAAAAAATGCATTTTCTTACATTTTCTTACATTTACGGGTTTAGTCGGGACTCCTGTTGACGTTTTGAGACATCTCCTACAACTACAGCACCAGAATTGTGCTGCTGAAGCAAGTCTGTTTTTTGAATTTTTTTTTGTAAAAAAAAAGTTTTCCCAAAAAAAGCATTTTATGCCATTTTTAGGTTTTGTAGGGACTCCTGATGACGTTTTGAGACATCTCCTACAACTACAGCACCAGAATTGTACTGCTGAAGCAAGTCAGTTTTTGGGCATTTTTACGACAGGGTCCCCCCTTACGACATTTTAGCAAAAAAATTTTTTCTTAAAAAATGCATTTTCTTACATTTTCTTACATTTACGGGTTTAGTCGGGACTCCTGATGACGTTTTGAGACATCTCCTACAACTACAGCACCAGAATTGTGCTGCTGAAGCAAGTCTGTTTTTTGAATTTTTTTTTGTAAAAAAAAAGTTTTCCCAAAAAAAGCATTTTATGCCATTTTTAGGTTTTGTAGGGACTCCTGATGACGTTTTAAGACATCTCCTACAACTACAGCACCAGAATTGTGCTGCTGAAGCAAGTCCGTTTTTTGGAATTTTTTTTTGTAAAAAAAAAGTTTTCCCAAAAGAAGCATTTTATGCCATTTTTAGGTTTTGTAGGGACTCCTGATGACGTTTTGAGACATCTCCTACAACTACAGCACCAGAATTGTACTGCTGAAGCAAGTCCGTTTTTTGGCATTTTTACGACAGGGTCCCCCCTTACAACATTTTAGCAAAAAATGTTTTGCGTAAAAAATGCATTTTCTTACATTTTCTTACATTTACGGGTTTAGTCGGGACTCCTGATGACGTTTTCAGACATCTCCTACAACTACAGCACCAGAATTGTGCTGCTGAAGCAAATCCGTTTTTTGGAATTTTTTTTGGTAAAAAAAAAGTTTTCCCAAAAAAACCATTTTATGCCATTTTTAGGTTTTGTAGGGACTCCTGATGACGTTTTAAGACATCTCCTACAACTACAGCACCAGAATTGTGCTGCTGAAGCAAGTCCGTTTTTTGGAATTTTTACGACAGGGTCCCCCCTTACGACATTTTAGCAAAAAATGTTTTTCTTAAAAAATGCATTTTCTTACATTTTCTTACATTTACGGGTTTTGTCGGGACTCCTGATGACATTTTGAGACATCTCCTACAACTACAGCACCAGAATTGTGCTGCTGAAGCAAGTCTGTTTTTTTATTTTTTTTTTGTAAAAAAAAAGTTTTCCCAAAAAAAGCATTTTATGCCATTTTTAGGTTTTGTAGGGACTCCTGGTGACGTTTTAAGACATCTCCTACAACTACAGCACCAGAATTGTGCTGCTGAAGCAAGTCAGTTTTTTGGAATTTTTACGACAGGGCCCTTACGACATTTTAGCAAAAAATGTTTTTCGTAAAAAATGCATTTTCTAACATTTTCTTACATTTACGGGTTTAGTCGGGACTCCTGATGACGTTTTGAGACATCTCCTACAACTACAGCACCAGAATTGTGCTGCTGAAGCAAGTCCGTTTTTTGGAAAAAAAATTTGTAAAAAAAAAGTTTTCCCAAAAAAAGCATTTTATGCCATTTTTAGGTTTTGTAGGGACTCCTGATGACGTTTTGAGACATCTCCTACAACTACAGCACCAGAATTGTACTGCTGAAGCAAGTCGGTTTTTTGGCATTTTTACGACAGGGTCCCCCCTTACGACATTTTAGCAAAAAATGTTTTGCGTAAAAAATGCATTTTCTTACATTTTCTTACATTTACGGGTTTAGTCGGGACTCCTGATGACGTTTTGAGACATCTCCTACAACTACAGCACCAGAATTGTGCTGCTGAAGCAAGTCTGATTTTTGAATTTTTTTTTGTAAAAAAAAAGTTTTCCCAAAAAAAGCATTTTATGCCCTTTTTAGGTTTTGTCGGGACTCCTGATGACGTTTTGAGACATCTCCTACAACTACAGCACCAGAATTGTACTGCTGAAGCAAGTCGGTTTTTTGGCATTTTTACGACAGGGTCCCCCCTTGCGACATTTTAGCAAAAAATGTTTTGCGTAAAAAATGCATTTTCTTACATTTTCTTACATTTACGGGTTTAGTCGGGACTCCTGATGACGTTTTGAGACATCTCCTACAACTACAGCACCAGAATTGTGCTGCTGAAGCAAGTCTGATTTTTGAATTTTTTTTTGTAAAAAAAAAGTTTTCCCAAAAAAAGCATTTTATGCCCTTTTTAGGTTTTGTCGGGACTCCTGATGACGTTTTGAGACATCTCCTACAACTACAGCACCAGAATTGTGCTGCTGAAGGAAGTCCGTTTTTTGGAATTTTTACGACAGGGTCCCCCCTTACGACATTTTAGCAAAAAATGTTTTGCGTAAAAAATGCATTTTCTTACATTTTCTTACATTTACGGGTTTAGTCGGGACTCCTGATGACGTTTTGAGACATCTCCTACAACTACAGCACCAGAATTGTGCTGCTGAAAAAAGTCCGTTTTTTGGAATTTTTACGACAGGGTTCCCCCTTACGATATTTTAGCAAAAAATGTTTTTCGTAAAATATGCATTTTCTTACATTTTCTTACATTTACGGGTTTAGTCGGGACTCCTGATGACGTTTTGAGACATCTCCTACAACTACAGCACGAGAATTGTGCTGCTGAAGCAAGTCCGTTTTTTTGAATTTTTACGACAGGGTCCCCCCTTACGACATTTTAGCAAAAAATGTTTTGCGTAAAAAATGCATTTTCTTACACTTTCTTACATTCACGGGTTTAGTCGGGACTCCTGCTGACGTTTTGAGACATCTCCTACAACTACAGCACCAGAATTGTGCTGCTGAAGGAAGTCCGTTTTTTGGAATTTTTACGACAGGGTCCCCCCTTACGATATTTTAGCAATAAATGTTTTTCGTAAAATATGCATTTTCTTACATTTTCGGGTTTAGTCGGGACTCCTGATGACGTTTTGAGACATCTCCTACAACTACAGCACCAGAATTGTGCTGCTGAAGGAAGTCCGTTTTTTGGAATTTTTACGACAGGGTCCCCCCTTACGACATTTTAGCAAAAAATGTTTTGCGTAAAAAATGCATTTTCTTACATTTTCTTACATTTACGGGTTTAGTCGGGACTCCTGATGACGTTTTGAGACAGCTCCTACAACTACAGCACCAGAATTGTGCTGCTGAAACAAGACCGTTTTTTAAATTTTTTTTGTAAAAAAAAAGTTTTCCCAAAAAAAGCATTTTATGCCATTTTTAGGTTTTGTCGGGACTCCTGATGACGTTTTAAGACATCTCCTACAACTACAGCACCAGAATTGTGCTGCTGAAGCAAGTCGGTTTTTTGGCATTTTTACGACAGGGTCCCCCCTTACGACATTTTAGCAAAAAATGTTTTTCTTAAAAAATGCATTTTCTTACATTTTCTTACATTTACGGGTTTAGTCGGGACTCCTGATGACGTTTTGAGACATCTCCTACAACTACAGCACCAGAATTGTGCTGCTGAAGCAAGTCCGTTTTTTGGAAAAAAAATTTGTAAAAAAAAAGTTTTCCCAAAAAAAGCATTTTATGCCATTTTTAGGTTTTGTAGGGACACCTGATGACGTTTTGAGACATCTCCTACAACTACAGCACCAGAATTGTACTGCTGAAGCAAGTCGGTTTTTTGGCATTTTTACGACAGGGTCCCCCCTTACGACATTTTAGCAAAAAATGTTTTTCTTAAAAAATGCATTTTCTTACATTTACGGGTTTAGTCGGGACTCCTGATGACGTTTTGAGACATCTCCTACAACTACAGCACCAAAATTGTGCTGCTGAAGCAAGTCCGTTTTTTGAATTTTTTTTTGTAAAAAAAAAGTTTTCCCAAAAAAAGCATTTTATGCCATTTTTAGGTTTTGTAGGGACTCCTGATGACGTTTTGAGACAACTCCTACAACTACAGCACCAGAATTGTGCTGCTGAAGCAAGTCAGTTTTTTGGAATTTTTACGACAGGGTCCCCCCTTACGACATTTTAGCAAAAAATGTTTTTCGTAAAAAATGCATTTTCTTACATTTTCTTACATTTACGGGTTTAGTCGGGACTCCTGATGACGTTTTGAGACATCTCCTACAACTACAGCACCAGAATTGTGCTGCTGAAGCAAGTCTGTTTTTTGAATTTTTTTTGTAAAAAAAAAGTTTTCCCAAAAAAAGCATTTTATGCCATTTTTAGGTTTTGTAGGGACTCCTGATGACGTTTTGAGACATCTCCTACAACTACAGCACCAGAATTGTGCTGCTGAAGCAAGTCAGTTTTTTGGAATTTTTACGACAGGGTCCCCCCTTACGACATCTTAGCAAAAAATGTTTTTCGTAAAAAATGCATTTTCTTACATTTTCTTACATTTACGGGTTTAGTCGGGACTCCTGATGACGTTTTGAGACATCTCCTACAACTACAGCACCAGAATTGTGCTGCTGAAGCAAGTCCGTTTTTTGGAATTTCTTTTTTGTAAAAAAAAAGTTTTCCCCAAAAAAGCATTTTATGCCATTTTTAGGTTTTGTAGGGACTCCTGATGACGTTTTGAGACATCTCCTACAACTACAGCACCAGAATTGTACTGCTGAAGCAAGTCCGTTTTTTGGCATTTTTACGACAGGGTCCCCCCTTACGACATTTTAGCAAAAAATGTTTTTCGTAAAAAATGCATTTTCTTACATTTTCTTACATTTACGGGTTTAGTCGGGACTCCTGATGACGTTTTGAGACATCTCCTACAACTACAGCACCAAAATTGTGCTGCTGAAGCAAGTCCGTTTTTTGAATTTTTTTTTGTAAAAAAAAAGTTTTCCCAAAAAAAGCATTTTATGCCATTTTTAGGTTTTGTAGGGACTCCTGATGACGTTTTGAGACAACTCCTACAACTACAGCACCAGAATTGTGCTGCTGAAGCAAGTCAGTTTTTTGGAATTTTTACGACAGGGTCCCCCCTTACGACATTTTAGCAAAAAATGTTTTTCGTAAAAAATGCATTTTCTTACATTTTCTTACATTTACGGGTTTAGTCGGGCCTCCTGATGACGTTTTGAGACATCTCCTACAACTACAGCACCAGAATTGTGCTGCTGAAGCAAGTCTGTTTTTTGAATTTTTTTTGTAAAAAAAAAGTTTTCCCAAAAAAAGCATTTTATGCCATTTTTAGGTTTTGTAGGGACTCCTGATGACGTTTTGAGACATCTCCTACAACTACAGCACCAGAATTGTGCTGCTGAAGCAAGTCAGTTTTTTGGAATTTTTACGACAGGGTCCCCCCTTACGACATTTTAGCAAAAAATGTTTTTCGTAAAAAATGCATTTTCTTACATTTTCTTACATTTACGGGTTTAGTCGGGACTCCTGATGACGTTTTGAGACATCTTCTACAACTACAGCACCAGAATTGTGCTGCTGAAGCAAGTCTGTTTTTTTGAATTTTTTTTTGTAAAAAAAAAGTTTTCCCAAAAAAAGCATTTTATGCCATTTTTAGGTTTTGTAGGGACTCCTGATGACGTTTTGAGAGGTCTCCTACAACTACAGCACCAGAATTGTGCTGCTGAAGCAAGTCCGTTTTTTGGAATTTTTACGACAGGGTCCCCCCTTACGACATTTTAGCAAAAAATGTTTTTCGTAAAAAATGCATTTTCTTACATTTTCTTACATTTAATGGTTTAGTCGGGACTCCTGATGACGTTTTGAGACATCTCCTACAACTACAGCACCAGAATTGTGCTGCTGAAGCAAGTCTGTTTTTTGAATTTTTTTTTGTAAAAAAAAAGTTTTCCCAAAAAAAGCATTTTATGCCATTTTTAGGTTTTGTAGGGACTCCTGATGACGTTTTGAGAGGTCTCCTACAACTACAGCACCAGAATTGTGCTGCTGAAGCAAGTCCGTTTTTTGGAATTTTTACGACAGGGTCCCCCCTTACGACATTTTAGCAAAAAATGTTTTTCGTAAAAAATGCATTTTCTTACATTTTCTTACATTTAATGGTTTAGTCGGGACTCCTGATGACGTTTTGAGACATCTCCTACAACTACAGCACCAGAATTGTGCTGCTGAAGCAAGTCTGTTTTTTGAATTTTTTTTTGTAAAAAAAAAGTTTTCCCAAAAAAAGCATTTTATGCCATTTTTAGGTTTTGTAGGGACTCCTGATGACGTTTTGAGACAACTCCTACAACTACAGCACCAGAATTGTGCTGCTGAAGCAAGTCAGTTTTTTGGAATTTTTACGACAGGGTCCCCCCTTACGACATTTTAGCAAAAAATGTTTTTCGTAAAAAATGCATTTTCTTACATTTTCTTACATTTACGGGTTTAGTCGGGACTCCTGATGACGTTTTGAGACATCTCCTACAACTACAGCACCAGAATTGTGCTGCTGAAGCAAGTCTGTTTTTTGAATTTTTTTTGTAAAAAAAAGTTTTCCCAAAAAAAGCATTTTATGCCATTTTTAGGTTTTGTAGGGACTCCTGATGACGTTTTGAGACATCTCCTACAACTACAGCACCAGAATTGTACTGCTGAAGCAAGTCAGTTTTTTGGCATTTTTACGACAGGGTCCCCCCTTACGACATTTTAGCAAAAAATGTTTTTCTTAAAAAATGCATTTTCTTACATTTCTTACATTTACGGGTTTAGTCGGGACTCCTGATGACGTTTTGAGACATCTCCTACAACTACAGCACCAGAATTGTGCTGCTGAAGCAAGTCAGTTTTTCGTAAAAAATGCATTTTCTTACATTTTCTTACATTTACGGGTTTAGTCGGGACTCCTGATGACGTTTTGAGACATCTCCTACAACTACAGCACCAGAATTGTGCTGCTGAAGCAAGTCTGTTTTTTGAATTTTTTTTTGTTAAAAAAAAGTTTTCCCAAAAAAAGCATTTTATGCCATTTTTAGGTTTTGTAGGGACTCCTGATGACGTTTTGAGACATCTCCTACAACTACAGCACCAGAATTGTACTGCTGAAGCAAGTCCGTTTTTTGGCATTTTTACGACAGGGTTCCCCCCTTACGACATTTTAGCAAAAAATGTTTTTCGTAAAAAATGCATTTTCTTACATTTACGGGTTTAGTCGGGACTCCTGATGACGTTTTGAGACATCTCCTACAACTACAGCACCAGAATTGTGCTGCTGAAGCAAATCTGTTTTTTGAATTTTATTTTGTTAAAAAAAAGTTTTCCCAAAAAAAGCATTTTATGCCATTTTTAGGTTTTGTAGGGACTCCTGATGACGTTTTGAGACAACTCCTACAACTACAGCACCAGAATTGTGCTGCTGAAGCAAGTCAGTTTTTTGGAATTTTTACGACAGGGTCCCCCCTTACGACATTTTAGCAAAAAATGTTCTTCGTAAAAAATGCATTTTCTTACATTTTCTTACATTTACGGGTTTAGTCGCGACTCCTGATGACGTTTTGAGACATCTCCTACAACTACAGCACCAGAATTGTGCTGCTGAAGCAAGTCTGTTTTTTGAATTTTTTTTTGTAAAAAAAAAGTTTTCCCAAAAAAAGCATTTTATGCCATTTTTAGGTTTTGTAGGGACTCCTGATGACGTTTTGAGACATCTCCTACAACTACAGCACCAGAATTGTGCTGCTGAAGCAAGTCCGTTTTTTGGAATTTTTATTACGACATTTTGCAAAATATTTTTTTTTCCGTAAAATATGCATTTTCTTCTAATTTCTTCCATTTTCGGGTTTAGTCGGGACTCCTGATGACGTTTTGAGACATCTCCTACAACTACAGCACCAGAATTGTGCTGCTGAAGCAAGTCCGTTTTTTGGAATTTTTACGACAGGGTCCCCCCTTACGACATTTTAGCAAAAAATGTTTTTCTTCAAAAATGCATTTTCTTACATTTTCTTACATTTACGGGTTTAGTCGGGACTCCTGGTGACGTTTTGAGACATCTCCTACAACTACAGCACCAGAATTGCGCTGCTGAAGCAAGTCTGTTTTTTGAATTTTTTTTGGTAAAAAAATAGTTTTCCCAAAAAAAGCATTTTATGCCATTTTTAGGTTTTGTAGGGACTCCTGATGACGTTTTAAGACATCTCCTACAACTACAGCACCAGAATTGTACTGCTGAAGCAAGTCGTTTTTTTGGAATTTTTATGACATTTTAGCAAAAAATGTTTGTCTTAAAAAAATGCATTTTCTTACATTTACGGGTTTAGTCGGGACTCCTGATGACGTTTTGAGACATCTCCTACAACTACAGCACCAGAATTGTGCTGCTGAAGCAAGTCCGTTTTTTGGAATTTTTACGACATTTTAGCAAAAAATGTTTGTCTTAAAAAAATGCATTTTCTTACATTTACGGGTTTAGTCGGGACTCCTGATGACGTTTTGAGACATCTCCTACAACTACAGCACCAGAATTGTGCTGCTGAAGCAAGTCCGTTTTTTGGAATTTTTACGACATTTTAGCAAAAAATGTTTGTCTTAAAAAAATGCATTTTCTTACATTTACGGGTTTAGTCGGGACTCCTGATGACGTTTTGAGACATCTCCTACAACTACAGCACCAGAATTGTGTTGCTGAAGCAAGTCGTTTTTTTTTAATTTTTTTTACGACATTTTAGCAAAAAAAAATTTTTTTTTGTAAAATATACATTTTCTTACATTTACGGGTTTAGTCAGGACTCCTGATGACGTTTTGATACATCTCCTACAACTACAGCACCAGAATTGTGCTGCTGAAGCAAGTCCGTTTTTTTGAATTTTTTTTTGCGAAAAAAAGGTTTCCCAAAAAAAGCATTTTCTGCCAATTTCGGGTTTGTCGGGACTCCTGATGACCTTTTTTAGACATCTCCTAAAACTACAGCACCAGAATTGTGCTGCTGAAGCAAGTCCGTTTTTTGGAATTTTTTGTAAGGGTCCCCCCTTACGACATTTTAGCAAAACATTTTTTGTTTGTAATTTAGTGTTAAAAAGGTAATAATGTACTGTACTGTACATATTAATTTGCCACCGCCATCATCACCACCGTGCACCTACATTATGCGAGGGTGCTCTCGGTCCATTTGAACTTTTAATAGGATCCAAAGTGCACGACCTTTGACTGAACATCACACTGTGAAATTGGATTGTGGACTTTTTTTATGTTATTATCAAATCACACAGCATGTGAGAGTTAGCAGGCACACTTCCACTTTTCCCACTGCTCTATATCTAAGGGTGACCAGATCCCAATTCAGCAGGGGCCTCGTGTTATGTTGTGCTTATGCACAAAAACCTGGCGTACGTCCTTTTTTCCATGGTAAAGATGAAAGGTATCGAGACCGAACTTGACGTTGAATTGTGCGCTGTTTCACTCCAGGTTCGTTCTTCACATACTCACATTTGCTTTGCCGACATTTCAACAATGTAAAATAGATCGCGGCGAGGACACACAATGCACTTTTTGGCCAATGCGTTTACCGTAATTTCCGGACTATAAGGCGCATTTAAAATCCTTTTTTATTTCTCAGTGCGCCTTACACAGTTGCGCCTAATGTAATGAACAAGTTTGGTTGAGCTTACCCACCTCGAGGCTATTTTATTTGGTACATGGTGTAATTATAAGTGTGAGCAGTAGATGGCAGTCAAACATAAGAGATACGTGTAGCCTGCACTATGATGGGTTTTAAGTAAACAACAGCAACATTTTAAATGTTCCGTTGAAAATATAGAACATTAGACACGGCGCTCAAAAATCTATCAAAATGTTTTAGCACGACTTTGGTCAGCTATGAAGCCGCACCGCTTGAAGGATTGTCGGCGCATTAAACATACGACTATTATTATGGTGTGTGTATAAGGTAAGACATTATCTGGCGTTTTGTTTCGCAATATTATGCAATTTTTCTTAACTTCTGGTACCTGCTGATCTGTATTTGGGATCTGCATGAGTCCTGAAAAATTGTGTGTCCGCCTTTGTAGTTAATAAGCTTCTTCTTTTTCTCTATCTTCTTGTTATGTGACATTCATCCTCCGCTGTTGCCATTTCTAATATAAAGTAGTGTCAAGTTCTCACTTATATCTGTCAGTAAACTTGCCATGAAAGCGCTAAAACATACCGGTGTAGTGAGTTTACATTATTCACCCAAGGAAGTTTAGTTATTAGAGAGTTCCGGTTGAACGGTTTTTCACGGGACACATTTCCGGTGTGGTTGTTTCCGGATGAGGAGATGCTGCTCCATTATTGATTTGATTTGATTTCGTGTAGACCGCAATATGACTCAAGTAAACAACACCAACATTGTATATGCTCCCTTGAAAATATAGAACATTACACACGGCGCTCAAAAATCTATCAAAATGTTTTAGTAGGACTTTGGTCAGCTATGAAACTGCACCGCTTGATGGATTGTACTGTGCTTCAACATAGGAGTATTATTATGGTGTGTGTATAAGGTAAGACATATTTTCTGGTGTTTTGTTTCGCAATATTATGCAAAAGAAACTTTTCTTACCTTCTGGTACCTGAAAATTTGTGCAGGTCCGCCTTTGTAGTCCGTGCCGACACCGTAGTCGATAAGCTTCTTCTTTTTCTCCACCTTCTTGTTATGGGACATCCATCCTCTGCTGTTGCCATTTCTAATAAAAAGCAGTGTAAAGTTATGACTTATTTCAATCAATCAATCAATCAATGTTTAACTCGCCATGAAAGCCCTAAAACATACCGGTGTAGTGAGTTACCATTATTCACCCAAGGAACTTTAGTTATTAGAGTTCTGGTCGGACGGTTTTTCACGGGACACATTTCTGGTGTTGTTGTTTCTGGATGAGGAGATGCTGCTCCGTTATTGATTGAAGTAAAGTCTGAATGTCATTAAAACAGTTAGCTCCATCTTTTGACACTTCACAACAAAGATGACGGGGAGAAGACGCTGCCGAAGGTGAGCCACGTAAATAAGACCGCCCACAAAACGGCGCACCCGGAAGCGGCTTGAAGATGATGTGTAAAACATCATCTATGCAACATTTTGAGCAAAGAACCACCATTACATGTTATGTAGACCCCAAGGAAGTCTTTTACATTTAGAAAAAAATATATATATTATGACTCCTTTAATGCGCCTTATAATCCGGTGCGCCTTATATATGAAAAAAAGATCAAAAATAGACCATTCATCGGCAGTGCTCCTTATAATCCGGTGTGCCCTATGGTCCGGAAAATACGGTAATGCTTTATATCAATATTTGTGAGGATGTTTACCAATTTATCTAGGCCAGAGGTGTCAAACTCATTTTAGATCGGGGGCCACATTGAGAAAAATCTACTCCCAAGTGGGCCGGACTGGTAAAATCACGGCACGATAACTTAAAAATAAAGACAACTTCAGATTGTTTTCTTGGTTTAAAAATAGAATTTCTCAAAAATAAACAAATCATGTTGTTTTTTTACACTTACATGTTGCAGTTAATAGTGTTCTACCTTTAATTGTCGTTATTTATACTTTCTGAATAAATGACGTGATAATGTTCATCAGTCAACTCATTGGTGTTCATTTTCAATCTAACAAGATAAAAAAAAAAATATCAAAATCAAATTACAGGATGTTATTTATGTAGTTTGCTAATTTTCTTCGACTGTTGCACTAACATCATGTGTTTTATTTTTTTTGTACATACTGTATGTAGCATCATCTACAAAGATACAAAGAATTGCCATTGCCACATCTAGTGGACACATTTAAAACAGCAGTTTTTTTCATAGAAAAATTTCAGCTCATTTGTATACTTAGCAAATTCATCCGGATAGAACCTGTTCACGGGCCTGATCCCTTTCATCTCAGCGATCGTATTTGTCACGTTTCATGTGTCAGGTAAAGCGCAATGAATGACTCCGCTTCCTAGTGTAAGAGTGAGCTTTTATAAGTGTGCCATGACAGCAGACTCTCTAATCGGTGATTAAAACAGCTGAAAAAAAATCAAGTCTTCCAGAGATGGGCACAGTCTACACTACCTGCTGTCTGAGGCGAGTGCACAGCATCCTGCGTGACCAACAACACCCTGCTCCTCACCTGCGGCCCTCAGGTAGAAGGAACAGGTCTATACGTGCCAGGACAACTTGCCAACAGCTCGTCTGTATCCTCAGGCAGTGACCCTCTCTCACATCCCACCCATGAACTGCAACGTCTAATTATCACTTCTATTGATCTGCCCTTTATACTGTACACTGCATCCGGAAAGTATTCACAGCGCTTCATTTTTTGCCACATTTTGCTATGTTACCGCCTTATTCTAAAATGGTATCAATTCATTTTCGTCCTCAAAACTCTGCGTTTCTGGGTGTTGTTGATAAATGCAACAACACCCAGAAACGCCGCTGGCTTCGCTCGGCCCGAGCTCATCTAAGATGGACTGATTGGTTGGAATCTGCGCTTTTGCATGATATACTAGTTACTACGGTAATCTTCTCAGAAAGCACGTAGTTTCAAAGTTGTATTTGTGTTGGTACTGCATCAAAAAGCGACATCAGTGTGTAAAGGATATCACCACATGGACTCAGGAACACTTCAGAAAACCACTGTCAGTAACTACAGTTGGTCGCTACATCTGTAAGTGCAAGTTAAAACTCTACAATGCAAAGCGAATGCCATTTATCAACAACACCCACAAACGCCGCCGGCTTCGCTCGGCCCGAGCTCATCTAAGATGTACTGATGCAAACTGGAAAAGTGTTCTGTGGTCTGACAAGTCCACATTTCAAATTGTTTTTGGAAACTGTGGACGTCGTGTCCTCCGGTCCAAAGAGGAAAAGAACCATCCGGATTGTTCTAGGCGCAAAGTTGAAAACCCAGCGTCTGTAATTGTATGGAAAACTTGTTTTGTTTTGTTTTTAATGTATGTTTTTATTGTTTTGTTTTTTAATGTATTATATTCTGTTTTTATATGTTTAAATGGATCTTAAGGTCTGCAATAAAGATTGATGATATGGGGGTGTATTAGTGGGTAACTTACACGTTTGTGAAGGCACCATTAATGCTGAAAGGTACATACAGGTTTTGGAGCAACAAAAGTTGCCATCCAAGCGACGTCTTTTTCATGGCCGCCCCTGCTTATTTCAGTAAGATATCGCCGAGCCACATTCTGCACGTGTTACAACAGCGTGGCTTCGTAGTAAAAGAGTGCGGGTACTAGACTGGCCTGCCTGTAGTACGAACTGTGCTCTGTAAATAAACTCGCCTTGCCGACCGTTTTCTGTCGTGGACAACGACAATTTCAATAAACTACAAGTTAAAAAAAAGGCATGAACATTTCCCTCTTTTGGGTATTGAAAAAATGTATGGAACGGCGCCGCTCAAGTACCGATCCATACCAGACTGTGAATTTTGTGCATCGTTCGTGGCACCCTTTGTGTTTACGCGTTTCATGGGTCAGGATTGCACCACCTAACGCATTTTTGATACATGGTTACTATGCAGTGTGTGTGTTATTCACTATGACAATGACAATAAATGCATTGAACTGAATAAAAATCATGTTAGAGTAAATGAATACTTCTCTGATTTGAGGGCGAAGGCTTGTTCATGTGTCCTGTGATGAACTGGCGGCCAGTCTAGGGTGTAGGCCGGGGGTCAGCAACCCGCGTCTCTTTAGCACCGCCCTCGTGGCTCCCTGGACCTCTTTCAGAGATGTGTGAAAATGGAAAAAGATGAAGAACATTTTTATTGGAATATATTTTCTGTAGGAGAACAAACATGACACAAACCTTCCTAATTGTTAGAAGTCCCACTGTTTATGTTAAACATGCTTCACTGATGAGAGTATTTAGCAAGCACTGTTTTGTCCTACTAATTTCAGCGATCCTTGAACTCATTGTTGTTTGTTTACATGTACAACTTTCTCCGACGCTGCCACAGAAAGACGTGTTTTATGCCACTTCTTCTTTGTCTCATTTTGTCCACCAAACGTTCTACGCTGTGCGCGAATGCACAAAAGGTGAGCTTTGTTGATGTTATTGACTTGTTGGAGTGCTAATCAGGCATATTTGGTCAGAGCATGACTGCAAGCTAATCAATGCTAACATGCTATTTAAGCTAGCTGTATGTACATATTGCATCATTATGACTCGTTTGTAGGAATATTTGAGCTCATTTAATTTCCTTTACTTATGTCCTCTGTGCATTTCATTTATATTTGCATGTCTCATGACACATTATCTGTACGTAATATTGGCTGCATTTCTGACAGTTGTTTGTGCGCCATGTTGTTCCAGACCACAGCAAACGTTACCCAGCTTGTAAAGATTGTAATAAATCCATTAGAAGACAGCCTGCCTTTTCCTTTAACTTGGACACACACATTTATACCTTTGACCCTTATGAGCCAGTCATTTCCAGAAGTTATCTCATCATGTGAGAAGCCTCCATTTAAATAACATATTATTATTTGATCTTAATAGATTAAAAATGAACACCAATGAGTTGACTGATGAACATTATCACATCATTTAATCAGAAAGTATACATATCGACAAATAAAGGTAGAATACTATTAACCGCAACATGTAAGTGTAAAAAAAAAAAAAACAACATTATGATTTGTACATTTTCAGAATGTGCTTGCTCTATTTTTAACAAAGAAAAAAACAAACAATCTGAAGTTGTCTTTATTTTTAAGTTATCGTGCCTTGATTTTACCAGTCCGGCCCACTTGGGAGTAGATTTTTGTCCATGTGGCCCCCGATCTAAAATGAGTTTGACACCTCTACATTAGAACTTACGAATAATGGATTGGTAGGTTCATCGTAGCCAGCCTTGTGTATTATTCTAATGACCCTTTTTTCAAGTTGAATTATTGAGCCTGTGTTTGTTCTATAAACATTTCCCCAAAGTTCAACACAGTATGTTAGATATGGAAAAATAAAAGAATAATATAACTACAGCTGCAGCTATCGAATATTTTAGTAATCGAGTATTCTATCGAATATCCCGATCGATTAATCGAATAAATCATAATTTTGTTTAATTATACACGTTAAGATGTGCCCTCAATTATTGTGGTTGGCCTAATCGTCTTATTTCCTAAACGCCTGTTTTCATTATTGAAGGCTGACACGCACAGCTAAAAATGTGTATGTGCTAATAAAAACAGGTGCGCTCACAGCCCTATATGCTGTGTGGTGTGACCGCATAAACAAAGTTCTTGTCTCTCGTGCGTTTTTGATGATTATCATACGGTGCCGTTTAAACGTTTTCTAAACTCGAGCGTACTTAAAAGAGCGGTGTCGTGCAGTGCAAGGGGGGGATGATCTGTGACGTAAACACGCTGTGCAACACCTAAACAGTCTGTGCGAAACGTGAGCTTTGACTACTGTTTAGTGAACCAGGCAAAATGCCGTAAAAAAAAATATGTACGACACCTCGAGGCAGCAACAATTCCTCGAATGTATTTTGTAATCGAATTACTCAAGGAATCATGTGCAGATATTTCTTATTCAGCATGTGTCTTACTTTATATAAAGAATAGCAATGGATTTGGATGTTTTTAGAATAGAATAGAATAGAATAGAAAGTACTTTATTGATCCCTCGGGGAAATTCAGCACCACAGTTCGCTCACAATAAAAATAAACACTAAGGTATTTTTTACATGTGAATAATATAAATACAGTCTATTATACAGCATTATTCACTTGTGAATAATATAAATACAGTCTATTATACACAGTGTTGGGTTAGTTACTGAAAACCAGTAACTAGTTACAGTTACTAGTTACTTTATTTCAAAAGCAACTCAGTTACTAACTCAGTTACTTACACCAAAAAGTAATGCGTTATTGTGAAAAGTAACTATTTAGTTACTTGTTTTTTTCTTCTTCTTTTTTTAAAGCTACCATTAATGCCCTTTAAGCCTTCATTTAAGTACTGTTATTGCACTGGAGAATAATACAATCTGTTGAGCAGCGCTAGGAATTTTCAAAATGGGGTCCCAGGGACCCCATCAAGTCATAAAAATGGGGTCCTACAGTAAATTTTTGGGGTCCCACTTTTTGGTAAGCGTTTTGACAACAAAAAAGATAAACGTATGCATTATCCTGTTATATCTCACATTATATATTGTGTTTTGGAAAAAGGTTGTCATAAACGTTACTTAATTCATAAAAAAAAATAATAAAGAAAGAAAACAAATTTGTATACATATGTAAATGTATTCAGTTATAAACATTCATTCACTTTCTTCTTTCCTTCATGGATCTAAACTTTACCGCTGCTGGTAGTTGTTTCTATGTTTTTATTGAATAAGTTGTAGGTGTATTTATTTCAGTATAAAAGTGTAAAAAGTGTTTTGCTTGGGTCATGAAATGATGATAATGGTGCGCCAGGGCATACAAACATTTTATATTTAACGCTTAAATCTCTGGAGTCTACATCAACTTCAGATCTATCCCTCATTTCAAAATGTTTTAGTTATGTTGTTTTTTTGTCTGTTTGTTTTCCGCCCTTTTTTGTCAAACAAAACTATGTTTTTAATGGCAAACACACAAAATATGCAATATCTTCCACCAAAAATATTTTTCAAAGTGGAATATTTGATGTGAAGTAATGGGAACCTTGGATAGGTCAATAATTCATAATAACATTGATTTTGATTCAATATTATGTTTTGAGCAATGACAGTTTGAAATAAATTGATTAATGTGGACCCCGATTTAAACAAGTTGAAAAACTTATTCGGGTGTTACCATTTAGTGGTCAATTGTACGGAATATGTACTGTACTGTGCAATCTATTAATAAAAGTCTCAATCAATCAATCCACTCCCTCGCTCTCTCTGTCCCTCCCTCACGAATGCTGCTGCGTGTGCACAATTAGTTTTGTTTTTAACCCCATCTTAACCCTGAACGTACATTGAAAATATACGCAACCCTGCCGGACATTTGAGGCATTTAAGAAACTCCGCCCGGACAGCCCCGCAAAAGAAGACACATGGTCAGTCTAGAATATCTCCATGTTAAGAAACTCGGCTTCAGCTCCACCATGATGTCTTGTAAGTAAACACAGACACGCCCCCCCCCTCCCCCACCCCTCTCCACACCCACACACAGACACACACACACACACACACTCACACACACACAGCGCCTCTTCTCTTGTCCCCGTTGTGACACAGGAAGAATTAAGTTAAGTTAAAGTTAAAGTACCAATGATTGTCACACACACACACTAGGCGTGGTGAAATTTGTCCTCTGCATTTGACCCATCCCCTTGGGGAGCAGTGGGCAGCAGCGGCGCCGCGCCCGGGAATCATTCAGAAGGACGACACTGCAACTCTCCAATAAAACACACTCAGATCTTCTGTTTTTAGCCGATACTACATAAGAAATGACATCAAATAACGCAGCAACGCATCATGTAGTAACGGTAACTGAGTTACTAAATATAAAAAATAACGCGTTAGACTACTAGTTACTTTGTAACGCGTTAGTCCCAACACTGATTATACAGCATTATTCACATGTCAATAACATAAATACAGTCTATTATACAGCATAATTCACATTTGAATAATATAAAAACATTTAAGCACAGTTAAGTATTGTTTTCCCTTTAACATCACAAATGAGTTTGACATTTGAAGTTAATTGCTGACATGAATGGACTTTTCCAGCATATTATGTGTGTATGACTTTCACCTGTGTAATAGAATGACTTCATGCAACTTTTCTCGGAGGACAATTGAACACTCACCTACCGAAAATGCAAACTTCGTCGCTGCTCGGTGACCTTTGTCTAGCGGCAGAATGTCTCTCTCGTCGTGTTGATCTAAATGAGAAGGAATGAATGACATTGGAACAAATAACAGCGCTGACATGATAGGAGGCGTGTTAGTTAGCAACCTGTTGTATTCTGATGACGTGCTAGCGTCACTTCCGCTGGGACGAGACCGGAGCGGTTAAAAAACGTGACTTTCATTTATAATAATTGAATGGTGTGTGTTCAAATAACCCTCCTCGGCCTTATAATTGTTACAAGTCGCGCTGTTGACATCTTTTCTTGGGAAATGGAGTCGACTCCAGGGGGTCTTTCCGCGGGCTCTGCCATTTTGAAATATGACGTCACGACGCGACGTCATCACCACCCGGAAGTGTGGATCTTCTTCTTCTTCTTTTGTTTTTATAGCAGGTTGGCAAGCAACCTTCTGGTGTGCATTACCGCCACCTACTGACATGGAGTGTGGACCACTTCTAGAGATCACCTTAGCACAGACCTGGGCAAATGAACGTCCGGGGGCCACATGCGGCCCCTTAAGCTTTTCAATCTGAATAATATGAATAACATCATTAAAAGTTAAGTTAAAGTGCCAATGATTGTCACACACACACACACTAGGTGTGGCGAAATTATTCTCTGCATTTGAACCATCACCCTTGATCACCCCCAGGGAGGTGAGGGGAGCAGTGAGCAGCAACGGTGGCCGCGCCCGGGAATCATTTTGGTGATTCAACCCCCAATTCCAACCCTTGATGCTGAGTGCCAAGCAGGGAGGTAATGGCTCCCATTTTTATATAATAAAATACATGAATAAATCTTATTCATACACTCTTATTCATACACTCTTAGTCATCCACTCTTATTCATGCACTCTTATTCATGCACTCTTATTCATACACTCTTATTCATACACTCTTAGTCATCCACTCTTATTCATCCACTCTTATTCATACACTCTTATTCGTACATTCTTATTTATACACTCTTAGTCATCCACTCTTATTCATACACTCTTAGTCATACACTCTTATTCATACACTCTTATTCATACACTCTTATTCGTACATTCTTATTCATACACTCTTAGTCATACACTCTTATTCGTACATTCTTATTCATCCACTCTTATTCATCCACTCTTATTCATACACTCTTAGTCATGCACTCTTATTCATGCACTCTTATTCATGCACTCTTATTCATACACTCTTATTCATACACTCTTAGTCATACACTCTTATTCATACACTCTTAGTCATCCACTCTTATTCATATACTCTTATTCATACACTCTTATTCATACACTCTTAGTCATCCACTCTTATTCATATACTCTTATTCATCCACTCTTATTCATCCACTCTTATTCATACACTCTTATTCATACACTCTTATTCATACACTCTTAGTCATCCACTCTTATTCATATACTCTTATTCATACACTCTTATTCATACACTCTTATTCATACACTCTTAGTCATCCACTCTTATTCATCCACTCTTATTCATACACTCTTATTCATACACTCTTATTCATGCATTCTTATTCATATAATCTTATTCATACACTCTTATTCGTACATTCTTATTTATACACTCTTATTCATCCACTCTTAGTCATCCACTCTTAGTCATCCACTCTTATTCATATACTCTTATTCATACACTCTTATTCATACACTCTTATTCATACACTCTTAGTCATCCACTCTTATTCATATAATCTTATTCATACACTCTTATTTGTACATTCTTATTCATACACTCTTATTCATACACTCCTAGTCATCCACTCTTATTCATATACTCTTATTCATACACTCTTATTCATACACTCTTATTCATACACTCTTAGTCATCCACTCTTATTCATATACTCTTATTCATACACTCTTATCCATACACTCTTAGTCATCCACTCTTATTCATACACTCTTATTCATACACTCTTATTCATACACTCTTAGTCATCCACTCTTATTCATATACTCTTATTCATACACTCTTATTCATACACTCTTATTCATACACTCTTAGTCATCCACTCTTATTCATATACTCTTATTCTTTTTTTTAAATGTTTATTTATATAGCCCTAAATCACAAGTGTCTCAAAGGGCTGTACAAGCCACAACGACATCTTCGGTACAGAGCCCACATACGGGCAAGGAAAAACTCACCCCAGTGGGACGTCGGTGAATGACTATGAGAAACCTTGGAGAGGACCGCATATGTGGGTAACCCCCCCCCTCTAGGGGAGACCGAAAGCAACGGATGTCGAGTGGGTCTGACATAACATTGTGAAAGTCCAGTCCACAGTGGATCCAACACATCAGCGGGAGTCCAGTCCACAGCGGGGCCAACAGGAAACCATCCCGAGCGGAGACGGGTCAGCAGCGCAGAGATGTCCCCAACCGATGCACAGGCTAGTGGTCCACCCGGGGTCCCGGCTCTGGACAGCCAGCACTTCATCCATGGCCACCGGACCTATGCAACTCCCCCTCGCAAGGGACAGGGGAGAAGAGGAGAGAAGAAAAGAAACGGCAGATCAACTGGTCTAAAAAAGGGGGGGTCTATTTAAAGGCTAGATTATACAAATGAGTTTTAAGATGGGACTTAAATGCTTCTACTGAGGTAGCATCTCTAACTGTTACCGGGAGGGCATTCCAGAGTATTGGAGCCCGAATAGAAAACGCTCTATAGCCCGCAGACTTTTTTTTGGCTCTGGGAATCACTAATAAGCCGGAGTTCTTTGAACGCAGATTTCTTGTCGGGACATATGGTACAATACAATCGGCGAGATAGGCTGGAGCTAAACCGTGTAATATTTTATACGTAAGTAGTAAAACCTTAAAGTCGCATCTTAAGTGCACAGGAAGCCAGTGCAAGTGAGCCAGTATAGGCGTAATATGATCAAACTTTCTTGTTTTTGTCAAAAGCCTTGCAGCCGCATTTTGTACCAACTGTAATCTTTTAATGCTAGACATAGGGAGGCCCGAAAATAATACGTTACAGTAATCGAGACGAGACGTAACGAACGCATGAATAATGATCTCAGCGTCGCTAGTGGACAAGATGGAACGAATTTTAGCGATATTACGGAGATGAAAGAAGGCCGTTTTAGTAACACTCTTAATGTGTGACTCAAACGAGAGAGTTGGGTCGAAGATAATACCCAGATTCTTTACCGAGTCTCCTTGTTTAATTGTTTGGTTGTCAAATGTTAAGGTGGTATTATTAAATAGATGTTGGTGTCTAGCAGGACAGATAATCAGCATTTCCGTTTTCTTAGCGTTGAGTTGCAAAAAGTTAGCGGACATCCATTGTTTAATTTCATTAAGACACATTCATACACTCTTAGTCATCCACTCTTATTCATATACTCTTATTCATACACTCTTATTCATACACTCTTATTCATACACTCTTATTCATACACTCTTAGTCATCCACTCTTATTCATACACTCTTAGTCATCCACTCTTATTCATCCACTCTTATTCATACACTCTTATTCATACACTCTTAGTCATCCACTCTTATTCATACACTCTTATTCATACACTCTTAGTCATCCACTCTTATTCATACACTCTTATTCATACACTCTTATTCGTATACTCTTATTCATACACTGTTATTCATATACTCTTATTCATATACTCTTATTCATACACTCTTAGTCATCCACTCTTATTCATATACTCGTATTCATGCATTCTTATTCATACACTGTTATTCATATAATCTTATTCATATACTCTTATTCATACACTCTTAGTCATCCACTCTTATTCATATACTCTTATTCATACACTGTTATTCATACACTCTTATTCATACACTCTTATTCATACACTCTTATTCATACACTCTTATTCATACATTCTTATTCATACACTCTTATTCATACACTCTTATTCATATACTCTTATTCATATACTGTTATTCATACACTCTTATTCATATACTCTTATTCATACATTCTTATTCATACACTCTTATTCATACACTCTTATTCATACACTCTTATTCATATACTCTTATTCATCCACTCTTATTCATCCACTCTTATTCATCCACTCTTATTCATATACTCTTATTCATACACTCTTAGTCATCCACTCTTATTCATACACTCTTATTCATACACCCGTAAAATAGCTAAACCTAAAGCCAATGGCCACATAACAGCCCAATCCAGATCCCTCAAAAAATACTCCAATGACAATTTCAATTTAAAATTAGATGAGTGGGACTGGTCCCCTGTGCTCGCGAGCAACCTGGTCGATGTCGCTTGGGATCGCTTCAAAACGGCGTTCCTAAAGATACTAAATGACATGGCTCCCGTGAAAACAGTCAGGATCAAAGCCCGCTCGGAACCATGGATGAATCCGGACCTATTAGCTGCCATAAAAGACAGAGACAGGAAATACTCTGAATACCAAAAATGTAAAACAGAAGTAGATAAACAACCCAATAATATCAACCTCAAATTACTCCTTTCAACTCTCAAAAAGCAATGCAATAAATTAAGAAATAAGTCAACCAACCTGACTAAATCCTTAAAAAAAAATTACATTAACGACAAAATAGAGGAAAACACGAATAAGCCACGTGAGCTCTGGAAAATTCTCAACAACCAGCTTCCTGGTTGCAGCCAGAAACTTAAAACAAGACTCACCAACATCAGCATCAAGGAGGGTGACTCCCTCATTACAGACAAAATGGAGGTAGCTAGCAGACTTAACGCCTTTTTCACCAGCATAGCTGCAACTCTTGTCAACAAGCTGTCCCACCACTCTGGTCGCTTTGGTGTAGAACACATTAAAGCCTTCTACAGAAAGCTAGGAGTATCCAACAATGATTTCAAATTAGAAATGGTCACAGCTGATGAGGTGTTTAAAAAATTGAGCGCGCTCCACCCTAACAAGGCCACCGGCCTTGATAATATTCCCTCCAGATTCCTCAGGGACTCTGCCTCCATCATTGCCCCGATCATCACGCACATAATAAACCTATCAATTACACAAGGCCAAGTACCAAAAGATTTTAAGATAGCAAGAGTAACTCCCCTCTTTAAAAAAGGAAGCATATTGGAACCTGGCAACTACCGACCTGTTTCTATTCTCAGCTCCATTTCGAAAGTAATGGAGAAAATAGTTTATGAACAGGTCGATAGTTACCTTGCCACTAATAAACTCATGTACAAATTCCAATCCGGCTTCAGAACTAACCACTCCACTGACACATGCCTTCTCTATCTGACCGACCACATCAAACATGAGGTGGACGCGGGCAAATACTGCGGCATGGTCATGCTGGACCTTCAGAAGGCCTTTGACACCGTTAACCACGCTATACTGTTGGATAAGCTCAGAGCAATCGGATTTAACAAAACCTCTTGGAGCTGGATGCAGTCTTACTTGGAGGGGAGGGAGCAGGTGGTAGAGGTGAACGGCACCGTGTCCCCCCCCCTCTCGGTGAGCTGTGGAGTCCCCCAAGGCAGTATATTGGGACCTTTACTGTTCCTAATATACATAAACGACATGTCATCGGCATGTGACTGTGAATTGTTTTTGTTTGCGGATGACTCTGCCCTGCTGGTATCCGGCAAGGACAAGTCACAGGTGGAGAAAATCCTCAGTGCTGAGCTCTGTAGAACTTGCACCTGGCTCGCTGACAACAAGCTATCCATCCACTTGGGTAAAACAGAATCCATCCTGTTTGGGTCCCACATCAAACTTAAGAGAGTCAATGACTTCACCATAAAAGTAGGTGACATTGTTATCACCAGGAAAGATGAGGTCACCTACCTAGGTTCCATTCTAGAGGCTAACCTTTCCTGTGACAAAATGGCAACCAAGGTAATCAAAAAGGTTAACCAACGAACGAGATTTCTCTACAGAATTTCCTCTCTGGTCAACAAAAGCACCTTGAGGATACTGGCGGGAACTCTCGTTCAACCCTTTTTTGATTACGCATGCACCTCCTGGTACCCTAGCACCTCCAAAACCATCAAATCTAAACTCCAAACATCTCAGAACAAGCTAGTCAGGTTACTTCTAGACCTCCACCCCAGATCCCACCTCACTCCTACCCACTTCTCTAAAGTGGGCTGGCTCAAGGTGGAGGACAGAGTTAAACAACTTGCACTGAGCCTAGTCTATAAAATCCGCTACACCTCCCTGATACCGAAGTACATGTCAAACTACTTCCTTAACGTAAATGACCGCCATAACCACAACACCAGGGGGTGCTCCACTAACCACGTTAAACCCAGATTCCGAACTAACAAAGGTCTTAACTCATTCTCTTTCTATGCCACATCAATGTGGAATGCGCTCCCAACAGGTATAAAAGAAAGGGCATCTCTATCCTCCTTCAAAACCGCTATAAAAGTTCACCTCCAGGCAGCTACAACCCTAAACTAACACCCTCCCCGGATTGCTAATAATCAAATGTAAACAATCAAATGCAGATTATTTTTCTTATGCCTTCTGATCTCTCTATCTCTCTCTCTCTCTATGTCCACTACTTGATGTCCATATCCCCACCCCCCACCCCCCCTCCACACTCCTGATTGTAAATAATGTAAATAATTCAATGTGATTATCTTGTGTGATGACTGTATTATGATGATAGTATATATGATAGTATATATCTGTATCATGAATCAATTTAAGTGGACCCCGACTTAAACAAGTTGAAAAACTTATTCGGGTGTTACCATTTAGTGGTCAATTGTACGGAATATGTACTTCACTGTGCAACCTACTAATAAAAGTCTCAATCAATCAATCAAAATACACTCTTAGTCATCCACTCTTATTCATATACTCTTATTCATCCACTCTTATTCATCCACTCTTATTCGTATACTCTTATTCATACACTGTTATTCATATACTCTTATTCATATACTCTTATTCATACACTCTTAGTCATCCACTCTTATTCATACACTCTTATTCATATACTCGTATTCATGCATTCTTATTCATACACTGTTATTCATATAATCTTATTCATATACTCTTATTCATCCACTCTTAGTCATCCACTCTTATTCATACACTCTTATTCATATACTCTTATTCATACACTGTTATTCATATACTCTTATTCATACATTCTTATTCATACACTGTTATTCATACACTCTTATTCATACACTCTTAGTCATACACTCTTATTCATACACTCTTATTCATACATTCTTATTCATACATTCTTATTCATACACTCTTATTCATACACTTTTATTCATATACTCTTATTCATATACTGTTATTCATACACTCTTATTCATATACTCTTATTCATACATTCTTATTCATACACTCTTATTCATCCACTCTTATTCATACACTCTTATTCATATACTCTTATTCATACATTCTTATTCATACACTCTTATTCATCCACTCTTATTCATACACTCTTATTCATATACTCTTATTCATATACTCTTATTCATACATTCTTATTCATACACTCTTATTCATCCACTCTTATTCATACACTGTTATTCATACATTCTTATTCATACACTCTTATTCATCCACTCTTATTCATACACTGTTATTCATATACTCTTATTCATACATTCTTATTCATACACTCTTATTCATACACTCTTAGTCATCCACTCTTTCCATCCACTGCGGAGGTCGAGGAAGGCAGTCAGAGTCCAGGGGGAAGATCGGCAGGTGAGGCGCACGGCTCACTGCGGAGACACGGATGTACTGTGGGAACAGGAGATGACAAGGACAAATAAGGACTAGGCACGAGGGAGACAAAGCGAGCAAAAGAGAGAGACACAGATGAGGAGCCAGAGACGTGAAGCTTACTGAATCAGGGCTTTGTTCCGGCGTGGAGTAGTCAGTGGAGTGAGCCTTTATGCTGCTGCTTCTCGTCAAGACCAGGTGCGTTGATTGATGATTGCCGCCGGCTGTGGAGGCGCGTGGCCGCGGTCTGCGGGGCGCGTGCGGGGGCGTGTCCTGCGGTGCTTGCAGCGTAGCTTCGAGGAGCTCCTGCCGAGGAGGGAGAAGCAGACTGCGCGAGAGCCGTAACAGTGCCCCCCCTCTTATGCGAGGCTCTCGACGAGCGCCGGAGAGCTCCAGGGTTGACCTGATAGAAGTCCTCCAGAAGGGTGGGGTCAGCAAGGTAGGAGGCCGGCACCCAGGATCTATCCTCTGGACCATAACCCTCCCAATGTACCAAAAATACCAGGCCCCTACCTTGCCGACGGACCCCAAGGATCTCCTTGACGGTCCAAACTGGGTCACCGTTTTCCAGAGGGGTAGGGTCAGGGGAAGAGAGTGGAGAACTGGAGACAGGCTTACTCTGGGATACATGGACCACCAGATGTCGCTTCAGCAAGGGGGGTAGAGACAGACTAACAGATACTGTTGGATAAGCTCAGAGCAATCGGATTTAACAAAACCTCATGGAGCTGGATGCAATCCTACTTGGAGGGGAGGAAACAGGTGGTAGAGGTGAACGGCACCGTGTCCCCCCCCCTCTCAGTGAGCTGTGGAGTCCCCCAAGGCAGTATATTAGGGCCCTTACTGTTCCTGGTATACATAAACGACTTGTCATCGGCATGCGACTGTGAATTGTTTTTGTTTGCGGATGACTCGGCCCTGCTGGTATCCGGCAAGGACAAGTCACAGGTGGAGAAAATCCTCAGTGCTGAACTCTGTAGAACTTGCACCTGGCTCGCTGACAACAAGCTATCCATACACTTGGGTAAAACGGAATCCATCCTGTTTGGGTCCCACATCAACCTTAAGAAAGTCAATGACTTCACTATAAAAGTGGGTGACGTTGTTCTCACCAGGAAAGATGAGGTCACCTACCTAGGTTCCATTCTAGAGGCTAATCTTTCCTGTGATAAAATGGCAACCAAGGTAATCAAAAAGGTCAACCAACGAACGAGATTTCTCCATAGAATCTCCTCTCTGGTCAACAAAAGCACCTTGAGGATTCTGGTGGGAACTCTCGTTCAACCCTTTTTTGATTACGCATGCACCTCCTGGTACCCTAGCACCTCTAAAACCCTCAAATCTAAACTCCAAACATCCCAGAACAAGCTAGTCAGATTACTTCTAGACCTCCACCCCAGATCCCACCTCACTCCTACCCACTTCTCCAAAGTGGGCTGGCTCAAGGTGGAGGACAGAGTAAAACAACTTGCACTGAGCCTAGTCTATAAAATCCGCTACACCTCCCTGAAACCGAAGTACATGTCAAACTACTTCCATAACGTAAATGACCGCCATAACCACAACACCAGGGGGAGCTCCACTAACCACGTTAAACCCAGATTCCGATCTAACAAAGGTCTTAACTCATTCTCTTTCTATGCCACATCAATGTGGAATGCACTCCCAACAGGTGTAAAAGAAAGCATAAGAAAAAGTATCTACATTTGATTGTTAACATTTGATTTATATATGTTTATTTTTTTAAATATTTTTATGAATTTATTAATCAATCAACAAAACAATACACAACAATGCAATCCAATTCCAAAAGCAAACCCGCCCCAGCAACACTAAGAACAACAGTAAACAGAGCAATTGAGGACACACAAACATGACACGGAACAATCCAAATGTAGTGAAACAAAAATGAACATTATCGACAACAGCATCAATACTGGTAACAATTTCAAAACAGCAGTGATTAAAAATCCCTCATTGACATTATCATTAGACATTTATATATATAAAAAAAAGAACAATAGTGTCACAGTGGCATACACTTGCATCGCATCTCATAAGCTTGACAACACACTGTGTCCAATATTTTCACAAAGATAAAATAAGTCATTTTTTGGTTCATTTAATAGTTGAAACAAATTATTCTTGAGACAAGATTTCGGGCCCCAATGACATATTTATTTGAGAAGCTGTCTCAGAAAATTATGATATAAAACAATAACTCCCCAGCTGGAGCCTTCCTAGTCACTGTTGGACCATGACTTGGATTTGAACCTAGTACCCTTTGATTGGGAGCTAGCTGCTATAACCACTCGGCTATCCTTTATCTGCCAATTCACAGTTTTCAGGCCCCAATGACATAACCTGTCGTAGTAAACTAGGATATAAAACAGCAACTCTTCCAGTTGGAGCTTTCCTAGTCACTGCACGACATGACGTGGATTTGAAACCAATCCCCTTTGAGTGACAGCTAGCTGCCTTAACCACTCTACTATCATTGGTCTGCTGGAGCCAAGACTTCGGGCCCCAATGACATATTTAATTGAGAAACTGTCTCAGTAAACTATGATACAAAAAAGTAACTCCTCCAGCCGGAGTTTACCCAGTCACTGCTCGGCCATGACTGGGATTTGAACCCGGTCCTCTTTGATTGGAAGCTAGCTGCTTTAACCACTCAGCTACCCTTGGTTGGCTGAAGGTCAGATTTTGGTGCCCCAATGACATATTTAAATGAGAACCTGTCTCAGTTAACTACAAATGGACGTGTAAAAAAACACTGACTCTTTTGGCTGGAGTCTTGTAACCTGACCGGGATTTGTACCCAGTACCCCTTGGTGCACAGTTACCAGTGTTAACCACTCAGCTACATATATATACTGTACATACTGTATATGTATATATACATATACAAAAATTAACATTTATACCGTATATCTAAGGGCTGTCAAGTGATTAATTTGTTTTAATCAGATTAATCACACTCTAGATCTGTGATTAATCACAGATTATTTTTCTAGCATTTTTTAAATTTTATATATATATATATATATATATATATATATATATATATATATATATATATATATATATATATATATATATATATATATATATATATATATATATATATATATATTAGGGGTGTAGGAAAATGTGACATACAATTACAACATCTCTCTAATCCTTCATGTTTTCCTCATTTGCTGTTTTGGAACAATCTGGAGTACCCACCGAAGGTCGGCCGGGATAATATAGTGATGGAACGAGATATTTTCCATATTTAAGTGTTACTTCTTTCTAAAAACTCCTATAGTCATATTTACATCAGCTAATGTCTCGTGTGGTACAAAGTGCTTGGATTCGAGTGTCCTTGAGTAGACAGGCAGAGCGCTGTTGAGACTGCCATAACATTCCTAAGATAACGAGCACAGGGGAGTGCTGAGCTTGGGGGGGACCGAGCTAGACCGATCTGGACCGGGCTAGGGAACGCTTGGGTGCTGGATTGGTCTCATTATTGCCAAAGCTTTGACAATAAACAACGAAATACCAACTACTGCTTTTGGTGGTCAATTTAACATCAGCTTATTTGCCATTAAAAGAACTTGGGAGTGGACAGCAGACTTTGACTTCCTTGGGAGGAAGAGCTGTCGACGCAACAATTTGGGGGCTTCGTCCGAGATGGCACGCTGTTGATCGATGACTTCTTGCAATCTTCTGGACAGACTCAATTGGCCAATTCAAGGTGAGCAGAACCTTTCTTTTTAGATAAAATCTGCGTTAGGAGTCTGTCCTGAAGTCTGTAAGTCAAACACTATATTGTACCCCAGACGCAGAGCTGTGATTTCGATAGATTGATTGCATTTTTGCCGAGCCTGCCATTGCATTAAAATTGTAAATAAGTGGTCAACTCACGGCATTGTGTCTCGATTACCGTGACGGGCAGTTTCATTGACGAGTGAACTAATAGTTGGGTGTGGCTCACCCTGGGTAGTTGGTCGCCGCCTAAAAGAGCAACGGGGTGATAGATCCCAGTGTGATAAGACACTAAAACTAAGGAAGCGGGTTGATAGATCCCAGTGTGAGAAGACACTAAAACTAAAGAAGCGGGTTGATAGATCCCAGTGTGATAAGACACTAAAACTAAAGAAGCGGGTTGATAGATCCCAGTGTGATAAGACACTAAAACTAAGGAAGCGGGTTGATAGATCCCAGTGTGATAAGACACTAAAACTAAGGAAGCGGGTTGAAAGATCCCTTTGCGTTGAGGGCACTAGAATTAAGAAAATATAGACACAATGGCCTTGGAGTGTGCAACTCACGGCATTGTGTCTCGATTACCGTGACGGGCAGTTTCATTGACGAGTGAACTAATAGTTGGGTGTGGCTCACCCTGGGTAGTTGGTCGCCGCCTAAAAGAGCAACGGGGTGATAGATCCCAGTGTGATAAGACACTAAAACTAAGGAAGCGGGTTGATAGATCCCACTGTGATAAGACACTAAAACTAAAGAAGCGGGTTGATAGATCCCAGTGTGATAAGACACTAAAACTAAGGAAGCGGGTTGATAGATCCCAGTGTGATAAGACACTAAAACTAAGGAAGCGGGTTGGAAGATCCCTTTGCGTTGAGGGCACTAGAATTAAGAAAATATAGACACAATGGCCTTGGAGTGTGACAAACAGAAATGTGATGGCGGCGGGGCAAAATGTGATGATTGGCTACCGTTCAATGATCAATTGAATGGACGGTTGTCGACAATGGAACTAGCAGGTAGAAAAAAAAAAAAAAAAAAAAAAAAAAAGAGAAAAAAAAAAGGAGAACGTTCCTTGAAAGGGTTAAGAGGGAGTTTACAATACTCGAAAAGTCGTGAACTCAAACGTCTGGTAAAATAAAAAATAAAAATAAAAATAAAAAAAGTAACTGGAAGTTTTATGGTAAAGTGAAACGCAGAGAGTGTGCTGCTGAGTGTGAGTGTGTGTGTGTGTGTGTGTGTGTGTGTGTGTGTGTGTGTGTGTGTGTGTGTGTGTGTGTGTGTGTGTGTGTGTGCGTGTGTGTGTGTGTGTGTGTGTGTGTGCGCGCTGGTGAAAATGGAACACTCAGGGAGAGAATTTAAGAGTTTGGCGTATGATAAAAGTAAACGGGGATTACGTGGAAAAACGAAATGCAGCAAAAGAAACGATGATTAATGACAGAATGAACTGATTGGTTTTTTGTCTGCCGCGCATGCGCAAGACAATTCAAACGACCCGCCCAGACTTTGACTGACACCGCCCCCTACTCCAGTGACAAGAGAAGGAGGTATTAACACGCCCCCTCTAAGATTGATCTTGCCTCCGAAAATTAACCCCTTCTACACGTCTGTCCATTTTCCTACGGCAGACATTTTTGACAAATGACATTAACAATAGGGGAAAAGGATGTTTATAACCTTACGTTACGTGAATGGTTTCTAGGACAACAGAAAATAGAAACATTGTGTGAAGTGTAAGGAAGAGTTAGGGAACAGGAGGTTGTTTGTAAAGGAAAACGAAAGTGAAAGAAAGATGAGAAAGTGACAAATGAAGGTATTCGTAAATGGTATGCTGTTGATTGTGGTTAGCTGCAAGTTTGTTTATTTGTTTGTTTAGTTGTTTGAGTGAAATGGGAAGAAATCAATAGGAATAATTAGATGCAAAATGGAATAAAACTATGAGTGCGATAGAAAATGAATGAATAAATGAAATAAGTTCATTTTGGTCATATAATCAACCATCAACCATCAACCATCAACCATCAATCAATCCATCAATGTTTATCTATATAGCCCTAAATCACAAGTGTCTCAAAGGGCTGTACAAGCCACAACGACATCGGCCTATCCTATACATTCACTGAACATTAAATTACCTGGAACATCAACGTTAAAAGAGAAAGTATTAACCGCTTATTTTGCAAGTCTGACCATTTTCCTCCAGCAGAGGGCGGTGCACACCAGACATTTTTGACACATGACAATTATAGGGGCCTACTTTAATATAAGTCTCTTGCCGATGCATACATGCAAGCCATTGTTGACCTTGTTTCCCACCTGTACCTCCGGGAGGGAACCTTTGGCCAAACACTTTGGACAAAGTTAACCCTGATATACACGGTGCCAAAAACAATATATGGCAGGACATTTTATTCATCCCATGCAAAATAGGGCTAATGACAGAGCAACAAGGAAACGACTACTTAAATTACAGATCGCTGAAGATAAAAGGTTAAAAGAACCAAAAGGTCAAAGATCAGCTAGGGTATATTCAGCAGTGGGTGACCTTGCTTTTGAGTTCCAACAGGTGGAGGAAAGAATCCTCAACAGACGTGCGGTTGGACTCGGGTGGTGGACAACACGATGCGTCAAAGCCAGTCTGGGGTAGACACTGTTTCGGCTGTGACCAGCCTGGTCACTGGAGTAGTGACTGTCCGAACATTTCCGAACAGGAAAGGTTCCGTCGTGCCAACAAACGCCCACATCAGGAGCCGCAGCAGGAAGTACCGACAGGACCCCTGCTGGACATGAGTGTCAACGGACAATTTTATCAGCCACCCATTCGATTCTGAATGCAGAGGTACCAAAAAAACTGTGTGCTTCCTCTTTAAAGGTCGAAGGCTTCGCTGGGGTCACAAGAAGGTTAACTGTCACCAAACCACTTCCGGTTCAGATTGCTGGACCTCCTTTACAGACTGTACCCTGACATTCAAATCGCAAAGAAGGAACATTCCTGGTGTTACCTGACGGCTGAACCACCCAGCTGCGACACCACTACCAAGCATACCACAGCCTGAAACAACAGGCTCTAACGGTGAAAACCCTGACTGACTGAGATGCTTCCGTGTGTTCTGCCACCCGACTCGCCATATGTTATGATTATTTATATATGTTGGAACTCAAGGTGTGGCTGCTCATGTTGACCTATCTTTGCAACAGCTAGCATGGTATAAGATGGACACAATTGTGTCCCACATTGTTCCCTTGCTCTCTGTCTCGCCTACAAAACCAAAGAACTTAGGTCCAATGATAAGACACAGCGTAGCTGCCAAACATTACACCGACACCCAAATACCACATTTTCAATTGTTTAGGTTTAGCCCATGGTTATGTTAAACACATAACTATGGGCTGCACTTTAGACACCTGTAGGCTACGAGGAGCTAGCAGCTACACAACAGCTGAGCTAGAACGACACATTACACATTTAAGCATATCAAATAATTATAGTTGCTCATTACATACACAAAGTTGCCATGGCAGAAGTCTGATAGAAAGTATTCAGTAACAAACGTGTCCGCATCATTCAACTTTCTACAACATGAGCTTGACTTAATGAATTATTGGGGCTACCAGGTGTGGTAAAATTTCAAAATACTATTGCTAAAGCATTCGCCACAAGGGTAGTATTTTTCTAGTATTGGTGACAATATAAATATAAGCATATTTGTTACTTTCACCATATTGAATAAGTTACATAAAGCTAGGGTTTAGTTGAGTTTGAGTTAATTGTGATATTGCTAAGGGGTCCCCTACCCTAACACCACCCCCCAGTGGACCATAGAGGCTAAAGAGACAATCATTGACCTCAAACATGACCTGTCCTCCGCTACTTGACTATTAGCTGACCTTTTTCTGAGATGTTTCTGAAAGTGATAGTATGACTAACACAGTCCTTTTTTCAGAAACAGAAGGGGGTGAGTGAGGGTGGATACAGACTCCTTGGAACAAAATCGACAATCATCCGACTCTGACACATTCCATAGTTTTAACGTTTTTCCCGTGGGTAAGAAGTTATAACTAATTTTAATTTGAAAATAACGATTTTACACATCGATAGTAGTTAAATAGATCAAATTTAGAAAATGGAGGAGGTGAGGGTGAACCATGTATAGTCTTTGACTTCACTGATATGATCAATACGGTACAAGGGAAAAGGTACGTACTGACTTGTGTTGACAATCACAGTGGTTGGCCGGAAGCAACAACAACCTCAAAAGAGGATGCAATATCAGTAATAAATGACTTGTGAATGACCTAGTACCCCGACATGGTTTCCCCAAAAAGATTAGGTCAGACAACGGCAACCATTAAAAAAATACTCACTTAGCCTTGGTCGAAAAGGCTTTCGGACTAGAACACAGGTTTGGGGTACTATCCTGAGTCCCAAGGCAAGGTTGAAAGGATGGACCAGAACATAAAAAACTAATTGGCTAAAATCTGTGCACAGACCAAATTTAATTGGATTGACATGTTGCAATTAGCGTTAATGATCATTCGAAGGTCCGTGAATAAAACTGTTTTACCGCCCTTTGAGTTTTTCACCCTATGAGCTGCATACAGGTCAGCCATTCACAGGACCAGCAGCCCCCCATGGAAGGAGGACTCAGCGTAAAACCAAAATGGTATTTTACACAAAAAATTGCAGAATTTGTGTGCCAGTTCTTCTGTACAGATTCCCTTCCGCCCGCTGAGAGGGTCAAGATCAAGGTCATCAAACGCAAGTGGACGGAGCTCAGGTGGACTGGTCCCTTCAAAGTCGTGGAACGGACGTCCCACGCCCTTCGACTGGCTGGTGGAGGGGACACCTGGTACCACCTCTCCCTCTGCACTATAGCTGAAGAACCTGACAGATCACCAGCGGATGTCATTGCTGACATCGCCACAACATCTGCCCCTCAGCCCAGGAGACGAGAGAGATTTTCTACCTACATTACTCTTTTCAACTTCTATATTGTATATCTTTGTGTGAGACCAATCCAGTATGCTAAATGTTTCTTAGTTTTTCTTGCTTGTTTGCAGCATAACTGTATGTGTCGTTACATTAAGTGAAACGTTTGATGTTTACACCCGTTTTGCTACCTAAATTACTCTGATATTGATAGACGAAAGGCAGGATGTTGCACCCGGTAGTGTTCCCTGACGGACTGGTTTTTGGGCGTGTTCTACTGTCTTTGTGTCTCAGTTCATCCTTTCTGACGACAGTGACTGACAAGTGTCTAAGAACATACAGCGGACTTTAAATAGACTGGGTCAAAGGGGATAGCAAGACTTATTTTTTGACCTGTGCAGTGTGATTAATTACGGGGGACACAATAGCTATTACCGTGGTAATAACCTCTATATTTGTTACGACTCAACCCTGAACCATTGGTGTCGGATGCAGACAACATACTCTGGTAAGTTGTGCCCATCTTCCCTTTTATGTTGTTTTGGGGCTTGACCTGACTGATACAGACGCTAAAGGAATTATTAAAATTAATGTCCTTGAGAGGGCGTTAACTACCTCTACACCCTCTGTAGCACCTAAAGTACCACCCCACCTCGGTGGTGTTTCAAAGGCTCACATCCGTGCGTGCTAATGACATCACCACCGAAGGCCTGGTAACTTTGACCTTTGACCTTAGGAGCGGGTTGCAGACAACCTGTGGCTCAGGTGGATGCCAAAACCTGGGTGACTGTGTTGCTTCTTCCGCTGGACGTCCCTTTTCCCAC
>NC_084734.1:19495845-19698345 GCF_033978785.1 Entelurus aequoreus
GCATTTTTACGACAGGGTCCCCCCTTACGACATTTTAGCAAAAAATGTTTTTCTTAAAAAATGCATTTTCTTACATTTTCTTACATTTACGGGTTTAGTCGGGACTCCTGATGACGTTTTGAGACATCTCCTACAACTACAGCACCAGAATTGTGCTGCTGAAGAAAGTCAGTTTTTTGGAAAAAAATTTTGTAAAAAAAAAGTTTTCCCAAAAAAAGCATTTTATGCCATTTTTAGGTTTTGTAGGGACTCCTGATGACGTTTTGAGACATCTCCTACAACTACAGCACCAGAATTGTACTGCTGAAGCAAGTCCGTTTTTTGGCATTTTTACGACAGGGTCCCCCCTTACGACATTTTAGCAAAAAATGTTTTTCGTAAAAAATGCATTTTCTTACATTTTCTTACATTTACGGGTTTAGTCGGGACTCCTGATGACGTTTTGAGACATCTCCTACAACTACAGCACCAGAATTGTGCTGCTGAAGCAAGTCTGTTTTTTGAATTTTTTTTTGTAAAAAAAAAGTTTACCAAAAACAGCATTTTATGCCATTTTTAGGTTTTGTCGGGACTCCTGATGACGTTTTGAGACATCTACTACAACTACAGCACCAGAATTGTACTGCTGAAGCAAGTCCGTTTTTTGGCATTTTTACGACAGGGTCCCCCCTTACGACATTTTAGCAAAAAATGTTTTTCTTAAAAAATGCATTTTCTTACATTTTCTTACATTTACGGGTTTAGTCGGGACTCCTGATGACGTTTTGAGACATCTCCTACAACTACAGCACCAGAATTGTGCTGCTGAAGAAAGTCCGTTTTTTGGAATTTTTTTTTGTAAAAAAAAAGTTTTCCCAAAAAAAGCATTTTATGCCATTTTTAGGTTTTGTAGGGACTCCTGATGACGTTTTGAGACATCTCCTACAACTACAGCACCAGAATTGTGCTGCTGAAGCAAGTCAGTTTTTTGGAATTTTTACGACAGGGTCCCCCCTTACGACATTTTAGCAAAAGATGTTTTTCGTAAAAAATGCATTTTCTTACATTTTCTTACATTTACGGGTTTAGTCGGGACTCCTGATGACGTTTTGAGACATCTCCTACAACTACAGCACCAGAATTGTGCTGCTGAAGCAAGTCCGTTTTTTAGAATTTTTTTTTGTAAAAAAAAAGTTTTCCCAAAAAAAGCATTTTATGCCATTTTTAGGTTTTGTAGGGACTCCTGATGACGTTTTGAGACATCTCCTACAACTACAGCACCAGAATTGTACTGCTGAAGCAAGTCCGTTTTTTGGCATTTTTACGACAGGGTCCCCCCTTACGACATTTTAGCAAAAAATGTTTTTCTTAAAAAATGCATTTTCTTACATTTTCTTACATTTACGGGTTTAGTCGGGACTCCTGATGACGTTTTGAGACATCTCCTACAACTACAGCACCAGAATTGTGCTGCTGAAGAAAGTCCGTTTTTTGGAATTTTTTTTTGTAAAAAAAAAGTTTTCCCAAAAAAAGCATTTTATGCCATTTTTAGGTTTTGTAGGGACTCCTGATGACGTTTTGAGACATCTCCTACAACTACAGCACCAGAATTGTGCTGCTGAAGCAAGTCAGTTTTTTGGAATTTTTACGACAGGGTCCCCCCTTACGACATTTTAGCAAAAAATGTTTTTCGTAAAAAATGCATTTTCTTACATTTTCTTACATTTACGGGTTTAGTCGGGACTCCTGATGACGTTTTGAGACATCTCCTACAACTACAGCACCAGAATTGTGCTGCTGAAGCAAGTCTGTTTTTTGAATTTTTTTTTGTAAAAAAAAAGTTTTCCCAAAAAAAGCATTTTATGCCATTTTTAGGTTTTGTAGGGACTCCTGATGACGTTTTGAGACATCTCCTACAACTACAGCACCAGAATTGTACTGCTGAAGCAAGTCAGTTTTTTGGCATTTTTAAGACAGGGTCCCCCCTTACGACATTTTAGCAAAAAATGTTTTTCTTAAAAAATGCATTTTCTTACATTTTCTTACATTTACGGGTTTAGTCGGGACTCCTGATGACGTTTTGAGACATCTCCTACAACTACAGCACCAGAATTGTGCTGCTGAAGCAAGTCCGTTTTTTAGAATTTTTTTTTGTAAAAAAAAAGTTTTCCCAAAAAAAGCATTTTATGCCATTTTTAGGTTTTGTAGGGACTCCTGATGACGTTTTGAGACATCTCCTACAACTACAGCACCAGAATTGTACTGCTGAAGCAAGTCCGTTTTTTGGCATTTTTACGACAGGGCCCCCCTTACGACATTTTAGCAAAACATGTTTTTCGTAAAAAATGCATTTTCTTACATTTTCTTACATTTACGGGTTTAGTCGGGACTCCTGATGACGTTTTCAGACATCTACTACAACTACAGCACCAGAATTGTACTGCTGAAGCAAGTCCGTTTTTTGGCATTTTTACGACAGGGTCCCCCCTTACGACATTTTAGCAAAAAATGTTTTTCTTAAAAAATGCATTTTCTTACATTTTCTTACATTTACGGGTTTAGTCGGGACTCCTGATGACGTTTTGAGACATCTCCTACAACTACAGCACCAGAATTGTGCTGCTGAAGCAAGTCTGTTTTTTGAATTTTTTTTTGTAAAAAAAAAGTTTTCCCAAAAAAAGCATTTTATGCCATTTTTAGGTTTTGTAGGGACTCCTGATGACGTTTTAAGACATCTCCTACAACTACAGCACCAGAATTGTACTGCTGAAGCAAGTCCGTTTTTTGGCATTTTTACGACAGGGTCCCCCCTTACGACATTTTAGCAAAAAATGTTTTTCTTAAAAAATGCATTTTCTTACATTTTCTTACATTTACGGGTTTAGTCGGGACTCCTGATGACGTTTTGAGACATCTCCTACAACTACAGCACCAGAATTGTGCTGCTGAAGCAAGTCTGTTTTTTGAATTTTTTTTTGTAAAAAAAAAGTTTACCAAAAAAAGCATTTTATGCCATTTTTAGGTTTTGTAGGGACTCCTGATGACGTTTTGAGACATCTACTACAACTACAGCACCAGAATTGTACTGCTGAAGCAAGTCCGTTTTTTGGCATTTTTACGACAGGGTCCCCCCTTACGACATTTTAGCAAAAAATGTTTTTCTTAAAAAATGCATTTTCTTACATTTTCTTACATTTACGGGTTTAGTCGGGACTCCTGATGACGTTTTGAGACATCTCCTACAACTACAGCACCAGAATTGTGCTGCTGAAGAAAGTCCGTTTTTTGGAATTTTTTTTTGTAAAAAAAAAGTTTTCCCAAAAAAAGCATTTTATGCCATTTTTAGGTTTTGTAGGGACTCCTGATGACGTTTTGAGACATCTCCTACAACTACAGCACCAGAATTGTGCTGCTGAAGCAAGTCAGTTTTTTGGAATTTTTACGACAGGGTCCCCCCTTACGACATTTTAGCAAAAAATGTTTTTCTTAAAAAATGCATTTTCTTACATTTTCTTACATTTACGGGTTTAGTCGGGACTCCTGATGACGTTTTGAGACATCTCCTACAACTACAGCACCAGAATTGTGCTGCTGAAGCAAGTCTGTTTTTTGAAATTTTTTTTGTAAAAAAAAAGTTTTCCCAAAAAAAGCATTTTATGCCATTTTTAGGTTTTGTAGGGACTCCTGATGACGTTTTAAGACATCTCCTACAACTACAGCACCAGAATTGTGCTGCTGAAGCAAGTCAGTTTTTTGGAATTTTCACGACAGGGTCCCTTACGACATTTTAGCAAAAAATGTTTTTCGTAAAAAATGCATTTTCTTACATTTTCTTACATTTACGGGTTTAGTCGGGACTCCTGATTACGTTTTGAGACATCTCCTACAACTACAGCACCAGAATTGTGCTGCTGAAGCAAGTCTGTTTTTTGAATTTTTTTTTGTAAAAAAAAAGTTTCCCCAAAAAAAGCATTTTATGCCATTTTTAGGTTTTGTAGGGACTCCTGATGACGTTTTAAGACATCTCCTACAACTACAGCACCAGAATTGTGCTGCTGAAGCAAGTCCGTTTTTTGGCATTTTTACGACAGGGTCCCCCCTTACGACATTTTAGCAAAAAATGTTTTTCTTAAAAAATGCATTTTCTTACATTTTCTTACATTTACGGGTTTAGTCGGGACTCCTGATGACGTTTTGAGACATCTCCTACAACTACAGCACCAGAATTGTGCTGCTGAAGCAAGTCTGTTTTTTGAATTTTTTTTTGTAAAAAAAAAGTTTTCCCAAAAAAAGCATTTTATGCCATTTTTAGGTTTTGTAGGGATTCCTGATGACGTTTTGAGACATCTCCTACAACTACAGCACCAGAATTGTGCTGCTGAAGCAAGTCAGTTTTTTGGAATTTTTACGACAGGGTCCCCCCTTACGACATTTTAGCAAAAAATGTTTTTCTTAAAAAATGCATTTTCTTACATTTTCTTACATTTACGGGTTTAGTCGGGACTCCTGATGACGTTTTGAGACATCTCCTACAACTACAGCACCAAAATTGTACTGCTGAAGCAAGTCAGTTTTTTGGCATTTTTACGACAGGGTCCCCCCTTACGACATTTTAGCAAAAAATGTTTTTCGTAAAAAATGCATTTTCTTACATTTTTTTACATTTACGGGTTTAGTCGGGACTCCTGATGACGTTTTGAGACATCTCCTACAACTACAGCACCAGAATTGTGCTGCTGAAGCAAGTCTGTTTTTTGAATTTTTTTTTGTAAAAAAAAAGTTTACCAAAAAAAGCATTTTATGCCATTTTTAGGTTTTGTAGGGACTCCTGATGACGTTTTGAGACATCTACTACAACTACAGCACCAGAATTGTACTGCTGAAGCAAGTCCGTTTTTTGGCATTTTTACGACAGGGTCCCCCCCTTACGACATTTTAGCAAAAAATGTTTTTCTTAAAAAATGCATTTTCTTACATTTTCTTACATTTACGGGTTTAGTCGGGACTCCTGATGACGTTTTGAGACATCTCCTACAACTACAGCACCAGAATTGTGCTGCTGAAGAAAGTCCGTTTTTTGGAATTTTTTTTTGTAAAAAAAAAGTTTTCCCAAAAAAAGCATTTTATGCCATTTTTAGGTTTTGTAGGGACTCCTGATGACGTTTTGAGACATCTCCTACAACTACAGCACCAGAATTGTACTGCTGAAGCAAGTCAGTTTTTTGGCATTTTTACGACAGGGTCCCCCCTTACGACATTTTAGCAAAAAATGTTTTTCTTAAAAAATGCATTTTCTTACATTTTCTTACATTTACGGGTTTAGTCGGGACTCCTGATGACGTTTTGAGACATCTCCTACAACTACAGCACCAGAATTGTGCTGCTGAAGCAAGTCTGTTTTTTGAATTTTTTTTTGTAAAAAAAAAGTTTTCCCAAAAAAAGCATTTTATGCCATTTTTAGGTTTTGTAGGGACTCCTGATGACGTTTTAAGACATCTCCTACAACTACAGCACCAGAATTGTGCTGCTGAAGCAAGTCAGTTTTTTGGAATTTTTACGACAGGGTCCCCCCTTACGACATTTTAGCAAAAAATGTTTTTCGTAAAAAATGCATTTTCTTACATTTTCGGGTTTAGTCGGGACTCCTGATGACGTTTTGAGACATCTCCTACAACTACAGCACCAGAATTGTGCTGCTGAAGCAAGTCTGTTTTTTGAATTTTTTTTTGTAAAAAAAAAGTTTACCAAAAAAAGCATTTTATGCCATTTTTAGGTTTTGTAGGGACTCCTGATGACGTTTTGAGACATCTACTACAACTACAGCACCAGAATTGTACTGCTGAAGCAAGTCCGTTTTTTGGCATTTTTACGACAGGGTCCCCCCTTACGACATTTTAGCAAAAAATGTTTTTCTTAAAAAATGCATTTTCTTACATTTTCTTACATTTACGGGTTTAGTCGGGACTCCTGATGACGTTTTGAGACATCTCCTACAACTACAGCACCAGAATTGTGCTGCTGAAGAAAGTCCGTTTTTTGGAATTTTTTTTTGTAAAAAAAAAGTTTTCCCAAAAAAAGCATTTTATGCCATTTTTAGGTTTTTTAGGGACTCCTGATGACGTTTTGAGACATCTCCTACAACTACAGCACCAGAATTGTGCTGCTGAAGCAAGTCAGTTTTTTGGAATTTTCACGACAGGGTCCCTTACGACATTTTAGCAAAAAATGTTTTTCGTAAAAAATGCATTTTCTTACATTTTCTTACATTTACGGGTTTAGTCGGGACTCCTGATGACGTTTTGAGACATCTCCTACAACTACAGCACCAGAATTGTGCTGCTGAAGCAAGTCTGTTTTTTGAATTTTTTTTTGTAAAAAAAAAGTTTTCCCAAAAAAAGCATTTTATGCCATTTTTAGGTTTTGTAGGGATTCCTGATGACGTTTTGAGACATCTCCTACAACTACAGCACCAGAATTGTGCTGCTGAAGCAAGTCAGTTTTTTGGAATTTTTACGACAGGGTCCCCCCTTACGACATTTTAGCAAAAAATGTTTTTCTTAAAAAATGCATTTTCTTACATTTTCTTACATTTACGGGTTTAGTCGGGACTCCTGATGACGTTTTGAGACATCTCCTACAACTACAGCACCAAAATTGTACTGCTGAAGCAAGTCAGTTTTTTGGCATTTTTACGACAGGGTCCCCCCTTACGACATTTTAGCAAAAAATGTTTTTCTTAAAAAATGCATTTTCTTACATTTTCTTACATTTACGGGTTTAGTCGGGACTCCTGATGACGTTTTGAGACATCTCCTACAACTACAGCACCAGAATTGTGCTGCTGAAGCAAGTCTGTTTTTTGAATTTTTTTTTGTAAAAAAAAAGTTTTCCCAAAAAAAGCATTTTATGCCATTTTTAGGTTTTGTAGGGATTCCTGATGACGTTTTGAGACATCTCCTACAACTACAGCACCAGAATTGTGCTGCTGAAACAAGTCAGTTTTTTGGAATTTTTACGACAGGGTCCCCCCTTACGACATTTTAGCAAAAAATGTTTTTCGTAAAAAATGCATTTTCTTACATTTTTTTACATTTACGGGTTTAGTCGGGACTCCTGATGACGTTTTGAGACATCTCCTACAACTACAGCACCAGAATTGTGCTGCTGAAGCAAGTCTGTTTTTTGAATTTTTTTTTGTAAAAAAAAAGTTTACCAAAAAAAGCATTTTATGCCATTTTTAGGTTTTGTAGGGACTCCTGATGACGTTTTGAGACATCTACTACAACTACAGCACCAGAATTGTACTGCTGAAGCAAGTCCGTTTTTTGGCATTTTTACGACAGGGTCCCCCCTTACGACATTTTAGCAAAAAATGTTTTTCTTAAAAAATGCATTTTCTTACATTTTCTTACATTTACGGGTTTAGTCGGGACTCCTGATGACGTTTTGAGACATCTCCTACAACTACAGCACCAGAATTGTGCTGCTGAAGCAAGTCTGTTTTTTGAATTTTTTTTTGTAAAAAAAAAGTTTTCCCAAAAAAAGCATTTTATGCCATTTTTAGGTTTTGTAGGGACTCCTGATGACGTTTTAAGACATCTCCTACAACTACAGCACCAGAATTGTGCTGCTGAAGCAAGTCAGTTTTTTGGAATTTTTACGACAGGGTCCCCCCTTACGACATTTTAGCAAAAAATGTTTTTCGTAAAAAATGCATTTTCTTACATTTTTTTACATTTACGGGTTTAGTCGGGACTCCTGATGACGTTTTGAGACATCTCCTACAACTACAGCACCAGAATTATGCTGCTGAAGCAAGTCTGTTTTTTGAATTTTTTTTTGTAAAAAAAAAGTTTACCAAAAAAAGCATTTTATGCCATTTTTAGGTTTTGTAGGGACTCCTGATGACGTTTTGAGACATCTACTACAACTACAGCACCAGAATTGTACTGCTGAAGCAAGTCCGTTTTTTGGCATTTTTACGACAGGGTCCCCCCTTACGACATTTTAGCAAAAAATGTTTTTCTTAAAAAATGCATTTTCTTACATTTTCTTACATTTACGGGTTTAGTCGGGACTCCTGATGACGTTTTGAGACATCTCCTACAACTACAGCACCAGAATTGTGCTGCTGAAGAAAGTCAGTTTTTTGGAAAAAAATTTTGTAAAAAAAAAGTTTTCCCAAAAAAAGCATTTTATGCCATTTTTAGGTTTTGTAGGGACTCCTGATGACGTTTTGAGACATCTCCTACAACTACAGCACCAGAATTGTACTGCTGAAGCAAGTCCGTTTTTTGGCATTTTTACGACAGGGTCCCCCCTTACGACATTTTAGCAAAAAATGTTTTTCGTAAAAAATGCATTTTCTTACATTTTCTTACATTTACGGGTTTAGTCGGGACTCCTGATGACGTTTTGAGACATCTCCTACAACTACAGCACCAGAATTGTGCTGCTGAAGAAAGTCCGTTTTTTGGAATTTTTTTTTGTAAAAAAAAAGTTTTCCCAAAAAAAGCATTTTATGCCATTTTTAGGTTTTGTAGGGACTCCTGATGACGTTTTGAGACATCTCCTACAACTACAGCACCAGAATTGTGCTGCTGAAGCAAGTCAGTTTTTTGGAATTTTTACGACAGGGTCCCCCCTTACGACATTTTAGCAAAAGATGTTTTTCGTAAAAAATGCATTTTCTTACATTTTCTTACATTTACGGGTTTAGTCGGGACTCCTGATGACGTTTTGAGACATCTCCTACAACTACAGCACCAGAATTGTGCTGCTGAAGCAAGTCCGTTTTTTAGAATTTTTTTTTGTAAAAAAAAAGTTTTCCCAAAAAAAGCATTTTATGCCATTTTTAGGTTTTGTAGGGACTCCTGATGACGTTTTGAGACATCTCCTACAACTACAGCACCAGAATTGTACTGCTGAAGCAAGTCCGTTTTTTGGCATTTTTACGACAGGGTCCCCCCTTACGACATTTTAGCAAAAAATGTTTTTCTTAAAAAATGCATTTTCTTACATTTTCTTACATTTACGGGTTTAGTCGGGACTCCTGATGACGTTTTGAGACATCTCCTACAACTACAGCACCAGAATTGTGCTGCTGAAGAAAGTCCGTTTTTTGGAATTTTTTTTTGTAAAAAAAAAGTTTTCCCAAAAAAAGCATTTTATGCCATTTTTAGGTTTTGTAGGGACTCCTGATGACGTTTTGAGACATCTCCTACAACTACAGCACCAGAATTGTGCTGCTGAAGCAAGTCAGTTTTTTGGAATTTTTACGACAGGGTCCCCCCTTACGACATTTTAGCAAAAAATGTTTTTCGTAAAAAATGCATTTTCTTACATTTTCTTACATTTACGGGTTTAGTCGGGACTCCTGATGACGTTTTGAGACATCTCCTACAACTACAGCACCAGAATTGTGCTGCTGAAGCAAGTCTGTTTTTTGAATTTTTTTTTGTAAAAAAAAAGTTTTCCCAAAAAAAGCATTTTATGCCATTTTTAGGTTTTGTAGGGACTCCTGATGACGTTTTGAGACATCTCCTACAACTACAGCACCAGAATTGTACTGCTGAAGCAAGTCAGTTTTTTGGCATTTTTAAGACAGGGTCCCCCCTTACGACATTTTAGCAAAAAATGTTTTTCTTAAAAAATGCATTTTCTTACATTTTCTTACATTTACGGGTTTAGTCGGGACTCCTGATGACGTTTTGAGACATCTCCTACAACTACAGCACCAGAATTGTGCTGCTGAAGCAAGTCCGTTTTTTAGAATTTTTTTTTGTAAAAAAAAAGTTTTCCCAAAAAAAGCATTTTATGCCATTTTTAGGTTTTGTAGGGACTCCTGATGACGTTTTGAGACATCTCCTACAACTACAGCACCAGAATTGTACTGCTGAAGCAAGTCCGTTTTTTGGCATTTTTACGACAGGGCCCCCCTTACGACATTTTAGCAAAAAATGTTTTTCGTAAAAAATGCATTTTCTTACATTTTCTTACATTTACGGGTTTAGTCGGGACTCCTGATGACGTTTTGAGACATCTCCTACAACTACAGCACCAGAATTGTGCTGCTGAAGAAAGTCCGTTTTTTGGAATTTTTTTTTGTAAAAAAAAAGTTTTCCCAAAAAAAGCATTTTATGCCATTTTTAGGTTTTGTAGGGACTCCTGATGACGTTTTGAGACATCTCCTACAACTACAGCACCAGAATTGTACTGCTGAAGCAAGTCAGTTTTTTGGCATTTTTACGACAGGGTCCCCCCTTACGACATTTTAGCAAAAAATGTTTTTCTTAAAAAATGCATTTTCTTACATTTTCTTACATTTACGGGTTTAGTCGGGACTCCTGATGACGTTTTGAGACATCTCCTACAACTACAGCACCAGAATTGTGCTGCTGAAGAAAGTCCGTTTTTTAGAATTTTTTTTTGTAAAAAAAAAGTTTTCCCAAAAAAAGCATTTTATGCCATTTTTAGGTTTTGTAGGGACTACTGATGACGTTTTGAGACATCTCCTACAAATACAGCACCAGAATTGTACTGCTGAAGCAAGTCCGTTTTTTGGCATTTTTACGACAGGGTCCCCCCTTACGACATTTTAGCAAAAAATGTTTTTCTTAAAAAATGCATTTTCTTACATTTTCTTACATTTACGGGTTTAGTCGGGACTCCTGATGACGTTTTGAGACATCTCCTACAACTACAGCACCAGAATTGTGCTGCTGAAGAAAGTCCGTTTTTTGGAATTTTTTTTTGTAAAAAAAAAGTTTTCCCAAAAAAAGCATTTTATGCCATTTTTAGGTTTTGTAGGGACTCCTGATGACGTTTTGAGACATCTCCTACAACTACAGCACCAGAATTGTGCTGCTGAAGCAAGTCAGTTTTTTGGAATTTTTACGACAGGGTCCCCCCTTACGACATTTTAGCAAAAGATGTTTTTCGTAAAAAATGCATTTTCTTACATTTTCTTACATTTACGGGTTTAGTCGGGACTCCTGATGACGTTTTGAGACATCTCCTACAACTACAGCACCAGAATTGTGCTGCTGAAGCAAGTCCGTTTTTTAGAATTTTTTTTTGTAAAAAAAAAGTTTTCCCAAAAAAAGCATTTTATGCCATTTTTAGGTTTTGTAGGGACTCCTGATGACGTTTTGAGACATCTCCTACAACTACAGCACCAGAATTGTACTGCTGAAGCAAGTCCGTTTTTTGGCATTTTTACGACAGGGTCCCCCCTTACGACATTTTAGCAAAAAATGTTTTTCTTAAAAAATGCATTTTCTTACATTTTCTTACATTTACGGGTTTAGTCGGGACTCCTGATGACGTTTTGAGACATCTCCTACAACTACAGCACCAGAATTGTGCTGCTGAAGAAAGTCCGTTTTTTGGAATTTTTTTTTGTAAAAAAAAAGTTTTCCCAAAAAAAGCATTTTATGCCATTTTTAGGTTTTGTAGGGACTCCTGATGACGTTTTGAGACATCTCCTACAACTACAGCACCAGAATTGTGCTGCTGAAGCAAGTCAGTTTTTTGGAATTTTTACGACAGGGTCCCCCCTTACGACATTTTAGCAAAAAATGTTTTTCGTAAAAAATGCATTTTCTTACATTTTCTTACATTTACGGGTTTAGTCGGGACTCCTGATGACGTTTTGAGACATCTCCTACAACTACAGCACCAGAATTGTGCTGCTGAAGCAAGTCTGTTTTTTGAATTTTTTTTTGTAAAAAAAAAGTTTTCCCAAAAAAAGCATTTTATGCCATTTTTAGGTTTTGTAGGGACTCCTGATGACGTTTTGAGACATCTCCTACAACTACAGCACCAGAATTGTACTGCTGAAGCAAGTCAGTTTTTTGGCATTTTTAAGACAGGGTCCCCCCTTACGACATTTTAGCAAAAAATGTTTTTCTTAAAAAATGCATTTTCTTACATTTTCTTACATTTACGGGTTTAGTCGGGACTCCTGATGACGTTTTGAGACATCTCCTACAACTACAGCACCAGAATTGTGCTGCTGAAGCAAGTCCGTTTTTTAGAATTTTTTTTTGTAAAAAAAAAGTTTTCCCAAAAAAAGCATTTTATGCCATTTTTAGGTTTTGTAGGGACTCCTGATGACGTTTTGAGACATCTCCTACAACTACAGCACCAGAATTGTACTGCTGAAGCAAGTCCGTTTTTTGGCATTTTTACGACAGGGCCCCCCTTACGACATTTTAGCAAAAAATGTTTTTCGTAAAAAATGCATTTTCTTACATTTTCTTACATTTACGGGTTTAGTCGGGACTCCTGATGACGTTTTGAGACATCTCCTACAACTACAGCACCAGAATTGTGCTGCTGAAGCAAGTCCGTTTTTTAGAATTTTTTTTTGTAAAATAAAAGTTTTCCCAAAAAAAGCATTTTATGCCATTTTTAGGTTTTGTAGGGACTCCTGATGACGTTTTGAGACATCTCCTACAACTACAGCACCAGAATTGTACTGCTGAAGCAAGTCCGTTTTTTGGCATTTTTACGACATTTTAGCAAAAAATGTTTTTCTTAAAAAATGCATTTTCTTACATTTTCTTACATTTACGGGTTTAGTCGGGACTCCTGATGACGTTTTGAGACATCTCCTACAACTACAGCACCAGAATTGTGCTGCTGAAGAAAGTCCGTTTTTTAGAATTTTTTTTTGTAAAAAAAAAGTTTTCCCAAAAAAAGCATTTTATGCCATTTTTAGGTTTTATAGGGACTCCTGATGACGTTTTGAGACATCTCCTACAACTACAGCACCAGAATTGTACTGCTGAAGCAAGTCAGTTTTTTGGCATTTTTACGACAGGGTCCCCCCTTACGACATTTTAGCAAAAAATGTTTTTCTTAAAAAATGCATTTTCTTACATTTTCTTACATTTACGGGTTTAGTCGGGACTCCTGATGACGTTTTGAGACATCTCCTACAACTACAGCACCAGAATTGTGCTGCTGAAGAAAGTCCGTTTTTTAGAAATTTTTTTTGTAAAAAAAAAGTTTTCCCAAAAAAAGCATTTTATGCCATTTTTAGGTTTTGTAGGGACTACTGATGACGTTTTGAGACATCTCCTACAAATACAGCACCAGAATTGTGCTGCTGAAGCAAGTCAGTTTTTTGGAATTTTTACGACAGGGTCCCCCCTTACGACATTTTAGCAAAAAATGTTTTTCGTAAAAAATGCATTTTTTTACATTTTCGGGTTTAGTCGGGACTCCTGATGACGTTTTGAGACATCTCCTACAACTACAGCACCAGAATTGTGCTGCTGAAGCAAGTCTGTTTTTTGAATTTTTTTTTGTAAAAAAAAAGTTTACCAAAAAAAGCATTTTATGCCATTTTTAGGTTTTGTAGGGACTCCTGATGACGTTTTGAGACATCTCCTACAACTACAGCACCAGAATTGTGCTGCTGAAGCAAGTCCGTTTTTTGGAATTTTTTTTTGTAAAAAAAAAGTTTTCCCAAAAAAAGCATTTTATGCCATTTTTAGGTTTTGTAGGGACTCCTGATGACGTTTTGAGACATCTCCTACAACTACAGCAAAAGAATTGTACTGCTGAAGCAAGTCCGTTTTTTGGCATTTTTACGACAGGGTCCCCCCTTACGACATTTTAGCAAAAAATGTTTTTCGTAAAAAATGCATTTTCTTACATTTTCTTACATTTACGGGTTTAGTCGGGACTCCTGATGACGTTTTGAGACATCTCCTACAACTACAGCACCAGAATTGTGCTGCTGAAGAAAGTCCGTTTTTTAGAATTTTTTTTTGTAAAAAAAAAGTTTTCCCAAAAAAAGCATTTTATGCCATTTTTAGGTTTTATAGGGACTCCTGATGACGTTTTGAGACATCTCCTACAACTACAGCACCAGAATTGTACTGCTGAAGCAAGTCAGTTTTTTGGCATTTTTACGACAGGGTCCCCCCTTACGACATTTTAGCAAAAAATGTTTTTCTTAAAAAATGCATTTTCTTACATTTTCTTACATTTACGGGTTTAGTCGGGACTCCTGATGACGTTTTGAGACATCTCCTACAACTACAGCACCAGAATTGTGCTGCTGAAGAAAGTCCGTTTTTTAGAAAATTTTTTTGTAAAAAAAAAGTTTTCCCAAAAAAAGCATTTTATGCCATTTTTAGGTTTTGTAGGGACTACTGATGACGTTTTGAGACATCTCCTACAAATACAGCACCAGAATTGTGCTGCTGAAGCAAGTCAGTTTTTTGGAATTTTTACGACAGGGTCCCCCCTTACGACATTTTAGCAAAAAATGTTTTTCGTAAAAAATGCATTTTTTTACATTTTCGGGTTTAGTCGGGACTCCTGATGACGTTTTGAGACATCTCCTACAACTACAGCACCAGAATTGTGCTGCTGAAGCAAGTCTGTTTTTTGAATTTTTTTTTGTAAAAAAAAAGTTTACCAAAAAAAGCATTTTATGCCATTTTTAGGTTTTGTAGGGACTCCTGATGACGTTTTGAGACATCTCCTACAACTACAGCACCAGAATTGTGCTGCTGAAGCAAGTCCGTTTTTTGGAATTTTTTTTTGTAAAAAAAAAGTTTTCCCAAAAAAAGCATTTTATGCCATTTTTAGGTTTTGTAGGGACTCCTGATGACGTTTTGAGACATCTCCTACAACTACAGCACCAGAATTGTACTGCTGAAGCAAGTCCGTTTTTTGGCATTTTTACGACAGGGTCCCCCCTTACGACATTTTAGCAAAAAATGTTTTTCGTAAAAAATGCATTTTCTTACATTTTCTTACATTTACGGGTTTAGTCGGGACTCCTGATGACGTTTTGAGACATCTCCTACAACTACAGCACCAGAATTGTGCTGCTGAAGCAAGTCCGTTTTTTGGAATTTTTTTTTGTAAAAAAAAAGTTTTCCCAAAAAAAGCATTTTATGCCATTTTTAGGTTTTGTAGGGACTCCTGATGACGTTTTGAGACATCTCCTACAACTACAGCACCAGAATTGTACTGCTGAAGCAAGTCCGTTTTTTGGCATTTTTACGACAGGGTCCCCCCTTACGACATTTTAGCAAAAAATGTTTTTCGTAAAAAATGCATTTTCTTACATTTTCTTACATTTACGGGTTTAGTCGGGACTCCTGATGACGTTTTGAGACATCTCCTACAACTACAGCACCAGAATTGTGCTGCTGAAGCAAGTCTGTTTTTTGAATTTTTTTTTGTAAAAAAAAAGTTTACCAAAAAAAGCATTTTATGCCATTTTTGGGTTTTGTCGGGACTCCTGATGACGTTTTGAGACATCTACTACAACTACAGCACCAGAATTGTACTGCTGAAGCAAGTCCGTTTTTTGGCATTTTTACGACAGGGTCCCTTACGACATTTTAGCAAAAAATGTTTTTCTTAAAAAATGCATTTTCTTACATTTTCTTACATTTACGGGTTTAGTCGGGACTCCTGATGACGTTTTGAGACATCTCCTACAACTACAGCACCAGAATTGTGCTGCTGAAGAAAGTCCGTTTTTTAGAATTTTTTTTTGTAAAAAAAAAGTTTTCCCAAAAAAAGCATTTTATGCCATTTTTAGGTTTTGTAGGGACTACTGATGACGTTTTGAGACATCTCCTACAAATACAGCACCAGAATTGTGCTGCTGAAGCAAGTCAGTTTTTTGGAATTTTTACGACAGGGTCCCCCCTTACGACATTTTAGCAAAAAATGTTTTTCTTAAAAAATGCATTTTCTTACATTTTCTTACATTTACGGGTTTAGTCGGGACTCCTGATGACGTTTTGAGACATCTCCTACAACTACAGCACCAGAATTGTGCTGCTGAAGAAAGTCCGTTTTTTAGAATTTTTTTTTGTAAAAAAAAAGTTTTCCCAAAAAAAGCATTTTATGCCATTTTTAGGTTTTGTAGGGACTACTGATGACGTTTTGAGACATCTCCTACAAATACAGCACCAGAATTGTGCTGCTGAAGCAAGTCAGTTTTTTGGAATTTTTACGACAGGGTCCCCCCTTACGACATTTTAGCAAAAAATGTTTTTCTTAAAAAATGCATTTTCTTACATTTTCTTACATTTACGGGTTTAGTCGGGACTCCTGATGACGTTTTGAGACATCTCCTACAACTACAGCACCAGAATTGTGCTGCTGAAGCAAGTCTGTTTTTTGAATTTTTTTTTGTAAAAAAAAAGTTTTCCCAAAAAAAGCATTTTATGCCATTTTTAGGTTTTGTAGGGACTCCTGATGACGTTTTAAGACATCTCCTACAACTACAGCACCAGAATTGTGCTGCTGAAGCAAGTCAGTTTTTTGGAATTTTTACGACAGGGTCCCCCCTTACGACATTTTAGCAAAAAATGTTTTTCGTAAAAAATGCATTTTCTTACATTTTCTTACATTTACGGGTTTAGTCGGGACTCCTGATGACGTTTTGAGACATCTCCTAAAACTACAGCACCAGAATTGTACTGCTGAAGCAAGTCAGTTTTTTGGCATTTTTACGACAGGGTCCCCCCTTACGACATTTTAGCAAAAAATGTTTTTCTTAAAAAATGCATTTTCTTACATTTTCTTACATTTACGGGTTTAGTCGGGACTCCTGATGACGTTTTGAGACATCTCCTACAACTACAGCACCAGAATTGTGCTGCTGAAGCAAGTCCGTTTTTTAGAATTTTTTTTTGTAAAATAAAAGTTTTCCCAAAAAAAGCATTTTATGCCATTTTTAGGTTTTGTAGGGACTCCTGATGACGTTTTGAGACATCTCCTACAACTACAGCACCAGAATTGTACTGCTGAAGCAAGTCCGTTTTTTGGCATTTTTACGACATTTTAGCAAAAAATGTTTTTCTTAAAAAATGCATTTTCTTACATTTTCTTACATTTACGGGTTTAGTCGGGACTCCTGATGACGTTTTGAGACATCTCCTACAACTACAGCACCAGAATTGTGCTGCTGAAGAAAGTCCGTTTTTTAGAATTTTTTTTTGTAAAAAAAAAGTTTTCCCAAAAAAAGCATTTTATGCCATTTTTAGGTTTTATAGGGACTCCTGATGACGTTTTGAGACATCTCCTACAACTACAGCACCAGAATTGTACTGCTGAAGCAAGTCAGTTTTTTGGCATTTTTACGACAGGGTCCCCCCTTACGACATTTTAGCAAAAAATGTTTTTCTTAAAAAATGCATTTTCTTACATTTTCTTACATTTACGGGTTTAGTCGGGACTCCTGATGACGTTTTGAGACATCTCCTACAACTACAGCACCAGAATTGTGCTGCTGAAGAAAGTCCGTTTTTTAGAATTTTTTTTTGTAAAAAAAAAGTTTTCCCAAAAAAAGCATTTTATGCCATTTTTAGGTTTTGTAGGGACTACTGATGACGTTTTGAGACATCTCCTACAAATACAGCACCAGAATTGTGCTGCTGAAGCAAGTCAGTTTTTTGGAATTTTTACGACAGGGTCCCCCCTTACGACATTTTAACAAAAAATGTTTTTCTTAAAAAATGCATTTTCTTACATTTTCTTACATTTACGGGTTTAGTCGGGACTCCTGATGACGTTTTGAGACATCTCCTACAACTACAGCACCAGAATTGTGCTGCTGAAGCAAGTCTGTTTTTTGAATTTTTTTTTGTAAAAAAAAAGTTTTCCCAAAAAAAGCATTTTATGCCATTTTTAGGTTTTGTAGGGACTCCTGATGACGTTTTGAGACATCTCCTACAACTACAGCACCAGAATTGTGCTGCTGAAGCAAGTCCGTTTTTTAGAATTTTTTTTTGTAAAAAAAAAGTTTTCCCAAAAAAAGCATTTTATGCCATTTTTAGGTTTTGTAGGGACTCCTGATGACGTTTTGAGACATCTCCTACAACTACAGCACCAGAATTGTACTGCTGAAGCAAGTCCGTTTTTTGGCATTTTTACGACAGGGTCCCCCCTTACGACATTTTAGCAAAAAATGTTTTTCTTAAAAAATGCATTTTCTTACATTTTCTTACATTTACGGGTTTAGTCGGGACTCCTGATGACGTTTTGAGACATCTCCTACAACTACAGCACCAGAATTGTGCTGCTGAAGCAAGTCTGTTTTTTGAATTTTTTTTTGTAAAAAAAAAGTTTACCAAAAAAAGCATTTTATGCCATTTTTAGGTTTTGTAGGGACTCCTGATGACGTTTTGAGACATCTACTACAACTACAGCACCAGAATTGTACTGCTGAAGCAAGTCCGTTTTTTGGCATTTTTACGACAGGGTCCCCCCTTACGACATTTTAGCAAAAAATGTTTTTCTTAAAAAATTTATTTTCTTACATTTTCTTACATTTACGGGTTTAGTCGGGACTCCTGATGACGTTTTGAGACATCTCCTACAACTACAGCACCAGAATTGTGCTGCTGAAGAAAGTCCGTTTTTTAGAATTTTTTTTTGTAAAAAAAAAGTTTTCCCAAAAAAAGCATTTTATGCCATTTTTAGGTTTTGTAGGGACTACTGATGACGTTTTGAGACATCTCCTACAAATACAGCACCAGAATTGTGCTGCTGAAGCAAGTCAGTTTTTTGGCATTTTTACGACAGGGTCCCCCCTTACGACATTTTAGCAAAAAATGTTTTTCGTAAAAAATGCATTTTCTTACATTTTCGGGTTTAGTCGGGACTCCTGATGACGTTTTGAGACATCTCCTACAACTACAGCACCAGAATTGTGCTGCTGAAGAAAGTCCGTTTTTTGGAATTTTTTTTTGTAAAAAAAAAGTTTTCCCAAAAAAAGCATTTTATGCCATTTTTAGGTTTTGTAGGGACTCCTGATGACGTTTTGAGACATCTCCTACAACTACAGCACCAGAATTGTACTGCTGAAGCAAGTCAGTTTTTTGGCATTTTTACGACAGGGTCCCCCCTTACGACATTTTAGCAAAAAATGTTTTTCTTAAAAAATGCATTTTCTTACATTTTCTTACATTTACGGGTTTAGTCGGGACTCCTGATGACGTTTTGAGACATCTCCTACAACTACAGCACCAGAATTGTGCTGCTGAAGCAAGTCTGTTTTTTGAATTTTTTTTTGTAAAAAAAAAGTTTTCCCAAAAAAAGCATTTTATGCCATTTTTAGGTTTTGTAGGGACTCCTGATGACGTTTTAAGACATCTCCTACAACTACAGCACCAGAATTGTGCTGCTGAAGCAAGTCAGTTTTTTGGAATTTTTACGACAGGGTCCCCCCTTACGACATTTTAGCAAAAAATGTTTTTCGTAAAAAATGCATTTTCTTACATTTTCTTACATTTACGGGTTTAGTCGGGACTCCTGATGACGTTTTGAGACATCTCCTACAACTACAGCACCAGAATTGTACTGCTGAAGCAAGTCAGTTTTTTGGCATTTTTACGACAGGGTCCCCCCTTACGACATTTTAGCAAAAAATGTTTTTCTTAAAAAATGCATTTTCTTACATTTTCTTACATTTACGGGTTTAGTCGGGACTCCTGATGACGTTTTGAGACATCTCCTACAACTACAGCACCAGAATTGTGCTGCTGAAGCAAGTCCGTTTTTTAGAATTTTTTTTTGTAAAATAAAAGTTTTCCCAAAAAAAGCATTTTATGCCATTTTTAGGTTTTGTAGGGACTCCTGATGACGTTTTGAGACATCTCCTACAACTACAGCACCAGAATTGTACTGCTGAAGCAAGTCCGTTTTTTGGCATTTTTACGACATTTTAGCAAAAAATGTTTTTCTTAAAAAATGCATTTTCTTACATTTTCTTACATTTACGGGTTTAGTCGGGACTCCTGATGACGTTTTGAGACATCTCCTACAACTACAGCACCAGAATTGTGCTGCTGAAGAAAGTCCGTTTTTTAGAATTTTTTTTTGTAAAAAAAAAGTTTTCCCAAAAAAAGCATTTTATGCCATTTTTAGGTTTTATAGGGACTCCTGATGACGTTTTGAGACATCTCCTACAACTACAGCACCAGAATTGTACTGCTGAAGCAAGTCAGTTTTTTGGCATTTTTACGACAGGGTCCCCCCTTACGACATTTTAGCAAAAAATGTTTTTCTTAAAAAATGCATTTTCTTACATTTTCTTACATTTACGGGTTTAGTCGGGACTCCTGATGACGTTTTGAGACATCTCCTACAACTACAGCACCAGAATTGTGCTGCTGAAGCAAGTCTGTTTTTTGAATTTTTTTTTGTAAAAAAAAAGTTTTCCCAAAAAAAGCATTTTATGCCATTTTTAGGTTTTGTAGGGACTCCTGATGACGTTTTGAGACATCTCCTACAACTACAGCACCAGAATTGTGCTGCTGAAGCAAGTCCGTTTTTTAGAATTTTTTTTTGTAAAAAAAAAGTTTTCCCAAAAAAAGCATTTTATGCCATTTTTAGGTTTTGTAGGGACTCCTGATGACGTTTTGAGACATCTCCTACAACTACAGCACCAGAATTGTACTGCTGAAGCAAGTCCGTTTTTTGGCATTTTTACGACAGGGTCCCCCCTTACGACATTTTAGCAAAAAATGTTTTTCTTAAAAAATGCATTTTCTTACATTTTCTTACATTTACGGGTTTAGTCGGGACTCCTGATGACGTTTTGAGACATCTCCTACAACTACAGCACCAGAATTGTGCTGCTGAAGAAAGTCCGTTTTTTAGAATTTTTTTTTGTAAAAAAAAAGTTTTCCCAAAAAAAGCATTTTATGCCATTTTTAGGTTTTGTAGGGACTACTGATGACGTTTTGAGACATCTCCTACAAATACAGCACCAGAATTGTGCTGCTGAAGCAAGTCAGTTTTTTGGCATTTTTACGACAGGGTCCCCCCTTACGACATTTTAGCAAAAAATGTTTTTCGTAAAAAATGCATTTTCTTACATTTTCGGGTTTAGTCGGGACTCCTGATGACGTTTTGAGACATCTCCTACAACTACAGCACCAGAATTGTGCTGCTGAAGCAAGTCTGTTTTTTGAAAAAATTTTTGTAAAAAAAAAGTTTACCAAAAAAAGCATTTTATGCCATTTTTAGGTTTTGTAGGGACTCCTGATGACGTTTTGAGACATCTACTACAACTACAGCACCAGAATTGTACTGCTGAAGCAAGTCCGTTTTTTGGCATTTTTACGACAGGGTCCCCCCTTACGACATTTTAGCAAAAAATGTTTTTCTTAAAAAATGCATTTTCTTACATTTTCTTACATTTACGGGTTTAGTCGGGACTCCTGATGACGTTTTGAGACATCTCCTACAACTACAGCACCAGAATTGTGCTGCTGAAGAAAGTCCGTTTTTTGGAATTTTTTTTTGTAAAAAAAAAGTTTTCCCAAAAAAAGCATTTTATGCCATTTTTAGGTTTTGTAGGGACTCCTGATGACGTTTTGAGACATCTCCTACAACTACAGCACCAGAATTGTACTGCTGAAGCAAGTCAGTTTTTTGGCATTTTTACGACAGGGTCCCCCCTTACGACATTTTAGCAAAAAATGTTTTTCTTAAAAAATGCATTTTCTTACATTTTCTTACATTTACGGGTTTAGTCGGGACTCCTGATGACGTTTTGAGACATCTCCTACAACTACAGCACCAGAATTGTGCTGCTGAAGAAAGTCCGTTTTTTAGAATTTTTTTTTGTAAAAAAAAAGTTTTCCCAAAAAAAGCATTTTATGCCATTTTTAGGTTTTGTAGGGACTACTGATGACGTTTTGAGACATCTCCTACAAATACAGCACCAGAATTGTGCTGCTGAAGCAAGTCAGTTTTTTGGAATTTTTACGACAGGGTCCCCCCTTACGACATTTTAGCAAAAAATGTTTTTCTTAAAAAATGCATTTTCTTACATTTTCTTACATTTACGGGTTTAGTCGGGACTCCTGATGACGTTTTGAGACATCTCCTACAACTACAGCACCAGAATTGTGCTGCTGAAGAAAGTCCGTTTTTTAGAATTTTTTTTTGTAAAAAAAAAGTTTTCCCAAAAAAAGCATTTTATGCCATTTTTAGGTTTTGTAGGGACTACTGATGACGTTTTGAGACATCTCCTACAAATACAGCACCAGAATTGTGCTGCTGAAGCAAGTCAGTTTTTTGGAATTTTTACGACAGGGTCCCCCCTTACGACATTTTAGCAAAAAATGTTTTTCTTAAAAAATGCATTTTCTTACATTTTCTTACATTTACGGGTTTAGTCGGGACTCCTGATGACGTTTTGAGACATCTCCTACAACTACAGCACCAGAATTGTGCTGCTGAAGCAAGTCCGTTTTTTAGAATTTTTTTTTGTAAAAAAAAAAGTTTTCCCAAAAAAAGCATTTTATGCCATTTTTAGGTTTTGTAGGGACTCCTGATGACGTTTTGAGACATCTCCTACAACTACAGCACCAGAATTGTACTGCTGAAGCAAGTCCGTTTTTTGGCATTTTTACGACATTTTAGCAAAAAATGTTTTTCTTAAAAAATGCATTTTCTTACATTTTCTTACATTTACGGGTTTAGTCGGGACTCCTGATGACGTTTTGAGACATCTCCTACAACTACAGCACCAGAATTGTGCTGCTGAAGAAAGTCCGTTTTTTAGAATTTTTTTTTGTAAAAAAAAAGTTTTCCCAAAAAAAGCATTTTATGCCATTTTTAGGTTTTATAGGGACTCCTGATGACGTTTTGAGACATCTCCTACAACTACAGCACCAGAATTGTGCTGCTGAAGCAAGTCAGTTTTTTGGAATTTTTACGACAGGGTCCCCCCTTACGACATTTTAGCAAAAAATGTTTTTCGTAAAAAATGCATTTTCTTACATTTTCTTACATTTACGGGTTTAGTCGGGACTCCTGATGACGTTTTGAGACATCTCCTACAACTACAGCACCAGAATTGTGCTGCTGAAGCAAGTCCGTTTTTTGGAAAAATTTTTTGTAAAAAAAAAGTTTTCCCAAAAAAAGCATTTTATGCCATTTTTAGGTTTTGTAGGGACTCCTGATGACGTTTTGAGACATCTCCTACAACTACAGCACCAGAATTGTACTGCTGAAGCAAGTCCGTTTTTTGGCATTTTTACGACAGGGTCCCCCCTTACGACATTTTAGCAAAAAATGTTTTTCGTAAAAAATGCATTTTCTTACATTTTCTTACATTTACGGGTTTAGTCGGGACTCCTGATGACGTTTTGAGACATCTCCTACAACTACAGCACCAGAATTGTGCTGCTGAAGCAAGTCTGTTTTTTGAATTTTTTTTTGTAAAAAAAAAGTTTACCAAAAAAAGCATTTTATGCCATTTTTGGGTTTTGTCGGGACTCCTGATGACGTTTTGAGACATCTACTACAACTACAGCACCAGAATTGTACTGCTGAAGCAAGTCCGTTTTTTGGCATTTTTACGACAGGGTCCCCCCTTACGACATTTTAGCAAAAAATGTTTTTCTTAAAAAATGCATTTTCTTACATTTTCTTACATTTACGGGTTTAGTCGGGACTCCTGATGACGTTTTGAGACATCTCCTACAACTACAGCACCAGAATTGTGCTGCTGAAGAAAGTCCGTTTTTTGGAATTTTTTTTTGTAAAAAAAAAGTTTTCCCAAAAAAAGCATTTTATGCCATTTTTAGGTTTTGTAGGGACTCCTGATGACGTTTTGAGACATCTCCTACAACTACAGCACCAGAATTGTGCTGCTGAAGCAAGTCAGTTTTTTGGAATTTTTACGACAGGGTCCCCCCTTACGACATTTTTGCAAAAGATGTTTTTCGTAAAAAATGCATTTTCTTACATTTTCTTACATTTACGGGTTTAGTCGGGACTCCTGATGACGTTTTGAGACATCTCCTACAACTACAGCACCAGAATTGTGCTGCTGAAGCAAGTCTGTTTTTTGAATTTTTTTTTGTAAAAAAAAAGTTTTCCCAAAAAAAGCATTTTATGCCATTTTTAGGTTTTGTAGGGACTCCTGATGACGTTTTGAGACATCTCCTACAACTACAGCACCAGAATTGTGCTGCTGAAGCAAGTCCGTTTTTTAGAATTTTTTTTTGTAAAAAAAAAGTTTTCCCAAAAAAAGCATTTTATGCCATTTTTAGGTTTTGTAGGGACTCCTGATGACGTTTTGAGACATCTCCTACAACTACAGCACCAGAATTGTACTGCTGAAGCAAGTCCGTTTTTTGGCATTTTTACGACAGGGTCCCCCCTTACGACATTTTAGCAAAAAATGTTTTTCTTAAAAAATGCATTTTCTTACATTTTCTTACATTTACGGGTTTAGTCGGGACTCCTGATGACGTTTTGAGACATCTCCTACAACTACAGCACCAGAATTGTGCTGCTGAAGCAAGTCTGTTTTTTGAATTTTTTTTTGTAAAAAAAAAGTTTTCCCAAAAAAAGCATTTTATGCCATTTTTAGGTTTTGTAGGGACTCCTGATGACGTTTTAAGACATCTCCTACAACTACAGCACCAGAATTGTGCTGCTGAAGCAAGTCAGTTTTTTGGAATTTTTACGACAGGGTCCCCCCTTACGACATTTTAGCAAAAAATGTTTTTCGTAAAAAATGCATTTTCTTACATTTTCTTACATTTACGGGTTTAGTCGGGACTCCTGATGACGTTTTGAGACATCTCCTACAACTACAGCACCAGAATTGTACTGCTGAAGCAAGTCAGTTTTTTGGCATTTTTACGACAGGGTCCCCCCTTACGACATTTTAGCAAAAAATGTTTTTCTTAAAAAATGCATTTTCTTACATTTTCTTACATTTACGGGTTTAGTCGGGACTCCTGATGACGTTTTGAGACATCTCCTACAACTACAGCACCAGAATTGTGCTGCTGAAGCAAGTCCGTTTTTTAGAATTTTTTTTTGTAAAATAAAAGTTTTCCCAAAAAAAGCATTTTATGCCATTTTTAGGTTTTGTAGGGACTCCTGATGACGTTTTGAGACATCTCCTACAACTACAGCACCAGAATTGTACTGCTGAAGCAAGTCCGTTTTTTGGCATTTTTACGACATTTTAGCAAAAAATGTTTTTCTTAAAAAATGCATTTTCTTACATTTTCTTACATTTACGGGTTTAGTCGGGACTCCTGATGACGTTTTGAGACATCTCCTACAACTACAGCACCAGAATTGTGCTGCTGAAGAAAGTCCGTTTTTTAGAATTTTTTTTTGTAAAAAAAAAGTTTTCCCAAAAAAAGCATTTTATGCCATTTTTAGGTTTTATAGGGACTCCTGATGACGTTTTGAGACATCTCCTACAACTACAGCACCAGAATTGTACTGCTGAAGCAAGTCAGTTTTTTGGCATTTTTACGACAGGGTCCCCCCTTACGACATTTTAGCAAAAAATGTTTTTCTTAAAAAATGCATTTTCTTACATTTTCTTACATTTACGGGTTTAGTCGGGACTCCTGATGACGTTTTGAGACATCTCCTACAACTACAGCACCAGAATTGTGCTGCTGAAGCAAGTCTGTTTTTTGAATTTTTTTTTGTAAAAAAAAAGTTTTCCCAAAAAAAGCATTTTATGCCATTTTTAGGTTTTGTAGGGACTCCTGATGACGTTTTGAGACATCTCCTACAACTACAGCACCAGAATTGTGCTGCTGAAGCAAGTCCGTTTTTTAGAATTTTTTTTTGTAAAAAAAAAGTTTTCCCAAAAAAAGCATTTTATGCCATTTTTAGGTTTTGTAGGGACTCCTGATGACGTTTTGAGACATCTCCTACAACTACAGCACCAGAATTGTACTGCTGAAGCAAGTCCGTTTTTTGGCATTTTTACGACAGGGTCCCCCCTTACGACATTTTAGCAAAAAATGTTTTTCTTAAAAAATGCATTTTCTTACATTTTCTTACATTTACGGGTTTAGTCGGGACTCCTGATGACGTTTTGAGACATCTCCTACAACTACAGCACCAGAATTGTGCTGCTGAAGAAAGTCCGTTTTTTAGAATTTTTTTTTGTAAAAAAAAAGTTTTCCCAAAAAAAGCATTTTATGCCATTTTTAGGTTTTGTAGGGACTACTGATGACGTTTTGAGACATCTCCTACAAATACAGCACCAGAATTGTGCTGCTGAAGCAAGTCAGTTTTTTGGCATTTTTACGACAGGGTCCCCCCTTACGACATTTTAGCAAAAAATGTTTTTCGTAAAAAATGCATTTTCTTACATTTTCGGGTTTAGTCGGGACTCCTGATGACGTTTTGAGACATCTCCTACAACTACAGCACCAGAATTGTGCTGCTGAAGCAAGTCTGTTTTTTGAAAAAATTTTTGTAAAAAAAAAGTTTACCAAAAAAAGCATTTTATGCCATTTTTAGGTTTTGTAGGGACTCCTGATGACGTTTTGAGACATCTACTACAACTACAGCACCAGAATTGTACTGCTGAAGCAAGTCCGTTTTTTGGCATTTTTACGACAGGGTCCCCCCTTACGACATTTTAGCAAAAAATGTTTTTCTTAAAAAATGCATTTTCTTACATTTTCTTACATTTACGGGTTTAGTCGGGACTCCTGATGACGTTTTGAGACATCTCCTACAACTACAGCACCAGAATTGTGCTGCTGAAGAAAGTCCGTTTTTTGGAATTTTTTTTTGTAAAAAAAAAGTTTTCCCAAAAAAAGCATTTTATGCCATTTTTAGGTTTTGTAGGGACTCCTGATGACGTTTTGAGACATCTCCTACAACTACAGCACCAGAATTGTACTGCTGAAGCAAGTCAGTTTTTTGGCATTTTTACGACAGGGTCCCCCCTTACGACATTTTAGCAAAAAATGTTTTTCTTAAAAAATGCATTTTCTTACATTTTCTTACATTTACGGGTTTAGTCGGGACTCCTGATGACGTTTTGAGACATCTCCTACAACTACAGCACCAGAATTGTGCTGCTGAAGAAAGTCCGTTTTTTAGAATTTTTTTTTGTAAAAAAAAAGTTTTCCCAAAAAAAGCATTTTATGCCATTTTTAGGTTTTGTAGGGACTACTGATGACGTTTTGAGACATCTCCTACAAATACAGCACCAGAATTGTGCTGCTGAAGCAAGTCAGTTTTTTGGAATTTTTACGACAGGGTCCCCCCTTACGACATTTTAGCAAAAAATGTTTTTCTTAAAAAATGCATTTTCTTACATTTTCTTACATTTACGGGTTTAGTCGGGACTCCTGATGACGTTTTGAGACATCTCCTACAACTACAGCACCAGAATTGTGCTGCTGAAGAAAGTCCGTTTTTTAGAATTTTTTTTTGTAAAAAAAAAGTTTTCCCAAAAAAAGCATTTTATGCCATTTTTAGGTTTTGTAGGGACTACTGATGACGTTTTGAGACATCTCCTACAAATACAGCACCAGAATTGTGCTGCTGAAGCAAGTCAGTTTTTTGGAATTTTTACGACAGGGTCCCCCCTTACGACATTTTAGCAAAAAATGTTTTTCTTAAAAAATGCATTTTCTTACATTTTCTTACATTTACGGGTTTAGTCGGGACTCCTGATGACGTTTTGAGACATCTCCTACAACTACAGCACCAGAATTGTGCTGCTGAAGCAAGTCTGTTTTTTGAATTTTTTTTTGTAAAAAAAAAGTTTTCCCAAAAAAAGCATTTTATGCCATTTTTAGGTTTTGTAGGGACTCCTGATGACGTTTTAAGACATCTCCTACAACTACAGCACCAGAATTGTGCTGCTGAAGCAAGTCAGTTTTTTGGAATTTTTACGACAGGGTCCCCCCTTACGACATTTTAGCAAAAAATGTTTTTCGTAAAAAATGCATTTTCTTACATTTTCTTACATTTACGGGTTTAGTCGGGACTCCTGATGACGTTTTGAGACATCTCCTACAACTACAGCACCAGAATTGTACTGCTGAAGCAAGTCAGTTTTTTGGCATTTTTACGACAGGGTCCCCCCTTACGACATTTTAGCAAAAAATGTTTTTCTTAAAAAATGCATTTTCTTACATTTTCTTACATTTACGGGTTTAGTCGGGACTCCTGATGACGTTTTGAGACATCTCCTACAACTACAGCACCAGAATTGTGCTGCTGAAGCAAGTCCGTTTTTTAGAATTTTTTTTTGTAAAAAAAAAAGTTTTCCCAAAAAAAGCATTTTATGCCATTTTTAGGTTTTGTAGGGACTCCTGATGACGTTTTGAGACATCTCCTACAACTACAGCACCAGAATTGTACTGCTGAAGCAAGTCCGTTTTTTGGCATTTTTACGACATTTTAGCAAAAAATGTTTTTCTTAAAAAATGCATTTTCTTACATTTTCTTACATTTACGGGTTTAGTCGGGACTCCTGATGACGTTTTGAGACATCTCCTACAACTACAGCACCAGAATTGTGCTGCTGAAGAAAGTCCGTTTTTTAGAATTTTTTTTTGTAAAAAAAAAGTTTTCCCAAAAAAAGCATTTTATGCCATTTTTAGGTTTTATAGGGACTCCTGATGACGTTTTGAGACATCTCCTACAACTACAGCACCAGAATTGTGCTGCTGAAGCAAGTCAGTTTTTTGGAATTTTTACGACAGGGTCCCCCCTTACGACATTTTAGCAAAAAATGTTTTTCGTAAAAAATGCATTTTCTTACATTTTCTTACATTTACGGGTTTAGTCGGGACTCCTGATGACGTTTTGAGACATCTCCTACAACTACAGCACCAGAATTGTGCTGCTGAAGCAAGTCCGTTTTTTGGAAAAATTTTTTGTAAAAAAAAAGTTTTCCCAAAAAAAGCATTTTATGCCATTTTTAGGTTTTGTAGGGACTCCTGATGACGTTTTGAGACATCTCCTACAACTACAGCACCAGAATTGTACTGCTGAAGCAAGTCCGTTTTTTGGCATTTTTACGACAGGGTCCCCCCTTACGACATTTTAGCAAAAAATGTTTTTCGTAAAAAATGCATTTTCTTACATTTTCTTACATTTACGGGTTTAGTCGGGACTCCTGATGACGTTTTGAGACATCTCCTACAACTACAGCACCAGAATTGTGCTGCTGAAGCAAGTCTGTTTTTTGAATTTTTTTTTGTAAAAAAAAAGTTTACCAAAAAAAGCATTTTATGCCATTTTTGGGTTTTGTCGGGACTCCTGATGACGTTTTGAGACATCTACTACAACTACAGCACCAGAATTGTACTGCTGAAGCAAGTCCGTTTTTTGGCATTTTTACGACAGGGTCCCCCCTTACGACATTTTAGCAAAAAATGTTTTTCTTAAAAAATGCATTTTCTTACATTTTCTTACATTTACGGGTTTAGTCGGGACTCCTGATGACGTTTTGAGACATCTCCTACAACTACAGCACCAGAATTGTGCTGCTGAAGAAAGTCCGTTTTTTGGAATTTTTTTTTGTAAAAAAAAAGTTTTCCCAAAAAAAGCATTTTATGCCATTTTTAGGTTTTGTAGGGACTCCTGATGACGTTTTGAGACATCTCCTACAACTACAGCACCAGAATTGTGCTGCTGAAGCAAGTCAGTTTTTTGGAATTTTTACGACAGGGTCCCCCCTTACGACATTTTTGCAAAAGATGTTTTTCGTAAAAAATGCATTTTCTTACATTTTCTTACATTTACGGGTTTAGTCGGGACTCCTGATGACGTTTTGAGACATCTCCTACAACTACAGCACCAGAATTGTGCTGCTGAAGCAAGTCTGTTTTTTGAATTTTTTTTTGTAAAAAAAAAGTTTTCCCAAAAAAAGCATTTTATGCCATTTTTAGGTTTTGTAGGGACTCCTGATGACGTTTTGAGACATCTCCTACAACTACAGCACCAGAATTGTGCTGCTGAAGCAAGTCCGTTTTTTAGAATTTTTTTTTGTAAAAAAAAAGTTTTCCCAAAAAAAGCATTTTATGCCATTTTTAGGTTTTGTAGGGACTCCTGATGACGTTTTGAGACATCTCCTACAACTACAGCACCAGAATTGTACTGCTGAAGCAAGTCCGTTTTTTGGCATTTTTACGACAGGGTCCCCCCTTACGACATTTTAGCAAAAAATGTTTTTCTTAAAAAATGCATTTTCTTACATTTTCTTACATTTACGGGTTTAGTCGGGACTCCTGATGACGTTTTGAGACATCTCCTACAACTACAGCACCAGAATTGTGCTGCTGAAGCAAGTCTGTTTTTTGAATTTTTTTTTGTAAAAAAAAAGTTTACCAAAAAAAGCATTTTATGCCATTTTTAGGTTTTGTAGGGACTCCTGATGACGTTTTGAGACATCTACTACAACTACAGCACCAGAATTGTACTGCTGAAGCAAGTCCGTTTTTTGGCATTTTTACGACAGGGTCCCCCCTTACGACATTTTAGCAAAAAATGTTTTTCTTAAAAAATGCATTTTCTTACATTTTCTTACATTTACGGGTTTAGTCGGGACTCCTGATGACGTTTTGAGACATCTCCTACAACTACAGCACCAGAATTGTGCTGCTGAAGAAAGTCCGTTTTTTAGAATTTTTTTTTGTAAAAAAAAAGTTTTCCCAAAAAAAGCATTTTATGCCATTTTTAGGTTTTGTAGGGACTACTGATGACGTTTTGAGACATCTCCTACAAATACAGCACCAGAATTGTGCTGCTGAAGCAAGTCAGTTTTTTGGCATTTTTACGACAGGGTCCCCCCTTACGACATTTTAGCAAAAAATGTTTTTCGTAAAAAATGCATTTTCTTACATTTTCGGGTTTAGTCGGGACTCCTGATGACGTTTTGAGACATCTCCTACAACTACAGCACCAGAATTGTGCTGCTGAAGCAAGTCTGTTTTTTGAAAAATTTTTTGTAAAAAAAAAGTTTACCAAAAAAAGCATTTTATGCCATTTTTAGGTTTTGTAGGGACTCCTGATGACGTTTTGAGACATCTACTACAACTACAGCACCAGAATTGTACTGCTGAAGCAAGTCCGTTTTTTGGCATTTTTACGACAGGGTCCCCCCTTACGACATTTTAGCAAAAAATGTTTTTCTTAAAAAATGCATTTTCTTACATTTTCTTACATTTACGGGTTTAGTCGGGACTCCTGATGACGTTTTGAGACATCTCCTACAACTACAGCACCAGAATTGTGCTGCTGAAGAAAGTCCGTTTTTTGGAATTTTTTTTTGTAAAAAAAAAGTTTTCCCAAAAAAAGCATTTTATGCCATTTTTAGGTTTTGTAGGGACTCCTGATGACGTTTTGAGACATCTCCTACAACTACAGCACCAGAATTGTACTGCTGAAGCAAGTCAGTTTTTTGGCATTTTTACGACAGGGTCCCCCCTTACGACATTTTAGCAAAAAATGTTTTTCTTAAAAAATGCATTTTCTTACATTTTCTTACATTTACGGGTTTAGTCGGGAATCCTGATGACGTTTTGAGACATCTCCTACAACTACAGCACCAGAATTGTACTGCTGAAGAAAGTCCGTTTTTTAGAATTTTTTTTTGTAAAAAAAAAGTTTTCCCAAAAAAAGCATTTTATGCCATTTTTAGGTTTTGTAGGGACTACTGATGACGTTTTGAGACATCTCCTACAAATACAGCACCAGAATTGTGCTGCTGAAGCAAGTCAGTTTTTTGGAATTTTTACGACAGGGTCCCCCCTTACGACATTTTAGCAAAAAATGTTTTTCTTAAAAAATGCATTTTCTTACATTTTCTTACATTTACGGGTTTAGTCGGGACTCCTGATGACGTTTTGAGACATCTCCTACAACTACAGCACCAGAATTGTGCTGCTGAAGAAAGTCCGTTTTTTAGAATTTTTTTTTGTAAAAAAAAAGTTTTCCCAAAAAAAGCATTTTATGCCATTTTTAGGTTTTATAGGGACTCCTGATGACGTTTTGAGACATCTCCTACAACTACAGCACCAGAATTGTACTGCTGAAGCAAGTCAGTTTTTTGGCATTTTTACGACAGGGTCCCCCCTTACGACATTTTAGCAAAAAATGTTTTTCTTAAAAAATGCATTTTCTTACATTTTCTTACATTTACGGGTTTAGTCGGGACTCCTGATGACGTTTTGAGACATCTCCTACAACTACAGCACCAGAATTGTGCTGCTGAAGCAAGTCTGTTTTTTGAATTTTTTTTTGTAAAAAAAAACTTTTCCCAAAAAAAGCATTTTATGCCATTTTTAGGTTTTGTAGGGACTCCTGATGACGTTTTGAGACATCTCCTACAACTACAGCACCAGAATTGTGCTGCTGAAGCAAGTCCGTTTTTTAGAATTTTTTTTTGTAAAAAAAAAGTTTTCCCAAAAAAAGCATTTTATGCCATTTTTAGGTTTTGTAGGGACTCCTGATGACGTTTTGAGACATCTCCTACAACTACAGCACCAGAATTGTACTGCTGAAGCAAGTCAGTTTTTTGGCATTTTTACGACAGGGTCCCCCCTTACGACATTTTAGCAAAAAATGTTTTTCGTAAAAAATGCATTTTCTTACATTTTCGGGTTTAGTCGGGACTCCTGATGACGTTTTGAGACATCTCCTACAACTACAGCACCAGAATTGTGCTGCTGAAGCAAGTCTGTTTTTTGAAAAAATTTTCGTAAAAAAAAAGTTTACCAAAAAAAGCATTTTATGCCATTTTTAGGTTTTGTAGGGACTCCTGATGACGTTTTGAGACATCTACTACAACTACAGCACCAGAATTGTACTGCTGAAGCAAGTCCGTTTTTTGGCATTTTTACGACAGGGTCCCCCCTTACGACATTTTAGCAAAAAATGTTTTTCTTAAAAAATGCATTTTCTTACATTTTCTTACATTTACGGGTTTAGTCGGGACTCCTGATGACGTTTTGAGACATCTCCTACAACTACAGCACCAGAATTGTGCTGCTGAAGAAAGTCCGTTTTTTGGAATTTTTTTTTGTAAAAAAAAAGTTTTCCCAAAAAAAGCATTTTATGCCATTTTTAGGTTTTGTAGGGACTCCTGATGACGTTTTGAGACATCTCCTACAACTACAGCACCAGAATTGTACTGCTGAAGCAAGTCAGTTTTTTGGCATTTTTACGACAGGGTCCCCCCTTACGACATTTTAGCAAAAAATGTTTTTCTTAAAAAATGCATTTTCTTACATTTTCTTACATTTACGGGTTTAGTCGGGACTCCTGATGACGTTTTGAGACATCTCCTACAACTACAGCACCAGAATTGTGCTGCTGAAGAAAGTCCGTTTTTTAGAATTTTTTTTTGTAAAAAAAAAGTTTTCCCAAAAAAAGCATTTTATGCCATTTTTAGGTTTTGTAGGGACTACTGATGACGTTTTGAGACATCTCCTACAAATACAGCACCAGAATTGTGCTGCTGAAGCAAGTCAGTTTTTTGGAATTTTTACGACAGGGTCCCCCCTTACGACATTTTAGCAAAAAATGTTTTTCTTAAAAAATGCATTTTCTTACATTTTCTTACATTTACGGGTTTAGTCGGGACTCCTGATGACGTTTTGAGACATCTCCTACAACTACAGCACCAGAATTGTGCTGCTGAAGAAAGTCCGTTTTTTAGAATTTTTTTTTGTAAAAAAAAAGTTTTCCCAAAAAAAGCATTTTATGCCATTTTTAGGTTTTGTAGGGACTACTGATGACGTTTTGAGACATCTCCTACAAATACAGCACCAGAATTGTGCTGCTGAAGCAAGTCAGTTTTTTGGAATTTTTACGACAGGGTCCCCCCTTACGACATTTTAGCAAAAAATGTTTTTCTTAAAAAATGCATTTTCTTACATTTTCTTACATTTACGGGTTTAGTCGGGACTCCTGATGACGTTTTGAGACATCTCCTACAACTACAGCACCAGAATTGTGCTGCTGAAGCAAGTCTGTTTTTTGAATTTTTTTTTGTAAAAAAAAAGTTTTCCCAAAAAAAGCATTTTATGCCATTTTTAGGTTTTGTAGGGACTCCTGATGACGTTTTAAGACATCTCCTACAACTACAGCACCAGAATTGTGCTGCTGAAGCAAGTCAGTTTTTTGGAATTTTTACGACAGGGTCCCCCCTTACGACATTTTAGCAAAAAATGTTTTTCGTAAAAAATGCATTTTCTTACATTTTCTTACATTTACGGGTTTAGTCGGGACTCCTGATGACGTTTTGAGACATCTCCTACAACTACAGCACCAGAATTGTACTGCTGAAGCAAGTCAGTTTTTTGGCATTTTTACGACAGGGTCCCCCCTTACGACATTTTAGCAAAAAATGTTTTTCTTAAAAAATGCATTTTCTTACATTTTCTTACATTTACGGGTTTAGTCGGGACTCCTGATGACGTTTTGAGACATCTCCTACAACTACAGCACCAGAATTGTGCTGCTGAAGCAAGTCCGTTTTTTAGAATTTTTTTTTGTAAAAAAAAAAGTTTTCCCAAAAAAAGCATTTTATGCCATTTTTAGGTTTTGTAGGGACTCCTGATGACGTTTTGAGACATCTCCTACAACTACAGCACCAGAATTGTACTGCTGAAGCAAGTCCGTTTTTTGGCATTTTTACGACATTTTAGCAAAAAATGTTTTTCTTAAAAAATGCATTTTCTTACATTTTCTTACATTTACGGGTTTAGTCGGGACTCCTGATGACGTTTTGAGACATCTCCTACAACTACAGCACCAGAATTGTGCTGCTGAAGAAAGTCCGTTTTTTAGAATTTTTTTTTGTAAAAAAAAAGTTTTCCCAAAAAAAGCATTTTATGCCATTTTTAGGTTTTATAGGGACTCCTGATGACGTTTTGAGACATCTCCTACAACTACAGCACCAGAATTGTGCTGCTGAAGCAAGTCAGTTTTTTGGAATTTTTACGACAGGGTCCCCCCTTACGACATTTTAGCAAAAAATGTTTTTCGTAAAAAATGCATTTTCTTACATTTTCTTACATTTACGGGTTTAGTCGGGACTCCTGATGACGTTTTGAGACATCTCCTACAACTACAGCACCAGAATTGTGCTGCTGAAGCAAGTCCGTTTTTTGGAAAATTTTTTTGTAAAAAAAAAGTTTTCCCAAAAAAAGCATTTTATGCCATTTTTAGGTTTTGTAGGGACTCCTGATGACGTTTTGAGACATCTCCTACAACTACAGCACCAGAATTGTACTGCTGAAGCAAGTCCGTTTTTTGGCATTTTTACGACAGGGTCCCCCCTTACGACATTTTAGCAAAAAATGTTTTTCGTAAAAAATGCATTTTCTTACATTTTCTTACATTTACGGGTTTAGTCGGGACTCCTGATGACGTTTTGAGACATCTCCTACAACTACAGCACCAGAATTGTGCTGCTGAAGCAAGTCTGTTTTTTGAATTTTTTTTTGTAAAAAAAAAGTTTACCAAAAAAAGCATTTTATGCCATTTTTGGGTTTTGTCGGGACTCCTGATGACGTTTTGAGACATCTACTACAACTACAGCACCAGAATTGTACTGCTGAAGCAAGTCCGTTTTTTGGCATTTTTACGACAGGGTCCCCCCTTACGACATTTTAGCAAAAAATGTTTTTCTTAAAAAATGCATTTTCTTACATTTTCTTACATTTACGGGTTTAGTCGGGACTCCTGATGACGTTTTGAGACATCTCCTACAACTACAGCACCAGAATTGTGCTGCTGAAGAAAGTCCGTTTTTTGGAATTTTTTTTTGTAAAAAAAAAGTTTTCCCAAAAAAAGCATTTTATGCCATTTTTAGGTTTTGTAGGGACTCCTGATGACGTTTTGAGACATCTCCTACAACTACAGCACCAGAATTGTGCTGCTGAAGCAAGTCAGTTTTTTGGAATTTTTACGACAGGGTCCCCCCTTACGACATTTTTGCAAAAGATGTTTTTCGTAAAAAATGCATTTTCTTACATTTTCTTACATTTACGGGTTTAGTCGGGACTCCTGATGACGTTTTGAGACATCTCCTACAACTACAGCACCAGAATTGTGCTGCTGAAGCAAGTCTGTTTTTTGAATTTTTTTTTGTAAAAAAAAAGTTTTCCCAAAAAAAGCATTTTATGCCATTTTTAGGTTTTGTAGGGACTCCTGATGACGTTTTGAGACATCTCCTACAACTACAGCACCAGAATTGTGCTGCTGAAGCAAGTCCGTTTTTTAGAATTTTTTTTTGTAAAAAAAAAGTTTTCCCAAAAAAAGCATTTTATGCCATTTTTAGGTTTTGTAGGGACTCCTGATGACGTTTTGAGACATCTCCTACAACTACAGCACCAGAATTGTACTGCTGAAGCAAGTCCGTTTTTTGGCATTTTTACGACAGGGTCCCCCCTTACGACATTTTAGCAAAAAATGTTTTTCTTAAAAAATGCATTTTCTTACATTTTCTTACATTTACGGGTTTAGTCGGGACTCCTGATGACGTTTTGAGACATCTCCTACAACTACAGCACCAGAATTGTGCTGCTGAAGCAAGTCTGTTTTTTGAATTTTTTTTTGTAAAAAAAAAGTTTACCAAAAAAAGCATTTTATGCCATTTTTAGGTTTTGTAGGGACTCCTGATGACGTTTTGAGACATCTACTACAACTACAGCACCAGAATTGTACTGCTGAAGCAAGTCCGTTTTTTGGCATTTTTACGACAGGGTCCCCCCTTACGACATTTTAGCAAAAAATGTTTTTCTTAAAAAATGCATTTTCTTACATTTTCTTACATTTACGGGTTTAGTCGGGACTCCTGATGACGTTTTGAGACATCTCCTACAACTACAGCACCAGAATTGTGCTGCTGAAGAAAGTCCGTTTTTTAGAATTTTTTTTTGTAAAAAAAAAGTTTTCCCAAAAAAAGCATTTTATGCCATTTTTAGGTTTTGTAGGGACTACTGATGACGTTTTGAGACATCTCCTACAAATACAGCACCAGAATTGTGCTGCTGAAGCAAGTCAGTTTTTTGGCATTTTTACGACAGGGTCCCCCCTTACGACATTTTAGCAAAAAATGTTTTTCGTAAAAAATGCATTTTCTTACATTTTCGGGTTTAGTCGGGACTCCTGATGACGTTTTGAGACATCTCCTACAACTACAGCACCAGAATTGTGCTGCTGAAGCAAGTCTGTTTTTTGAAAAATTTTTTGTAAAAAAAAAGTTTACCAAAAAAAGCATTTTATGCCATTTTTAGGTTTTGTAGGGACTCCTGATGACGTTTTGAGACATCTACTACAACTACAGCACCAGAATTGTACTGCTGAAGCAAGTCCGTTTTTTGGCATTTTTACGACAGGGTCCCCCCTTACGACATTTTAGCAAAAAATGTTTTTCTTAAAAAATGCATTTTCTTACATTTTCTTACATTTACGGGTTTAGTCGGGACTCCTGATGACGTTTTGAGACATCTCCTACAACTACAGCACCAGAATTGTGCTGCTGAAGAAAGTCCGTTTTTTGGAATTTTTTTTTGTAAAAAAAAAGTTTTCCCAAAAAAAGCATTTTATGCCATTTTTAGGTTTTGTAGGGACTCCTGATGACGTTTTGAGACATCTCCTACAACTACAGCACCAGAATTGTACTGCTGAAGCAAGTCAGTTTTTTGGCATTTTTACGACAGGGTCCCCCCTTACGACATTTTAGCAAAAAATGTTTTTCTTAAAAAATGCATTTTCTTACATTTTCTTACATTTACGGGTTTAGTCGGGAATCCTGATGACGTTTTGAGACATCTCCTACAACTACAGCACCAGAATTGTACTGCTGAAGAAAGTCCGTTTTTTAGAATTTTTTTTTGTAAAAAAAAAGTTTCCCAAAAAAAGCATTTTATGCCATTTTTAGGTTTTGTAGGGACTACTGATGACGTTTTGAGACATCTCCTACAAATACAGCACCAGAATTGTGCTGCTGAAGCAAGTCAGTTTTTTGGAATTTTTACGACAGGGTCCCCCCTTACGACATTTTAGCAAAAAATGTTTTTCTTAAAAAATGCATTTTCTTACATTTTCTTACATTTACGGGTTTAGTCGGGACTCCTGATGACGTTTTGAGACATCTCCTACAACTACAGCACCAGAATTGTGCTGCTGAAGAAAGTCCGTTTTTTAGAATTTTTTTTTGTAAAAAAAAAGTTTTCCCAAAAAAAGCATTTTATGCCATTTTTAGGTTTTGTAGGGACTACTGATGACGTTTTGAGACATCTCCTACAAATACAGCACCAGAATTGTGCTGCTGAAGCAAGTCAGTTTTTTGGAATTTTTACGACAGGGTCCCCCCTTACGACATTTTAGCAAAAAATGTTTTTCTTAAAAAATGCATTTTCTTACATTTTCTTACATTTACGGGTTTAGTCGGGACTCCTGATGACGTTTTGAGACATCTCCTACAACTACAGCACCAGAATTGTGCTGCTGAAGCAAGTCTGTTTTTTGAATTTTTTTTTGTAAAAAAAAAGTTTTCCCAAAAAAAGCATTTTATGCCATTTTTAGGTTTTGTAGGGACTCCTGATGACGTTTTAAGACATCTCCTACAACTACAGCACCAGAATTGTGCTGCTGAAGCAAGTCAGTTTTTTGGAATTTTTACGACAGGGTCCCCCCTTACGACATTTTAGCAAAAAATGTTTTTCGTAAAAAATGCATTTTCTTACATTTTCTTACATTTACGGGTTTAGTCGGGACTCCTGATGACGTTTTGAGACATCTCCTACAACTACAGCACCAGAATTGTACTGCTGAAGCAAGTCAGTTTTTTGGCATTTTTACGACAGGGTCCCCCCTTACGACATTTTAGCAAAAAATGTTTTTCTTAAAAAATGCATTTTCTTACATTTTCTTACATTTACGGGTTTAGTCGGGACTCCTGATGACGTTTTGAGACATCTCCTACAACTACAGCACCAGAATTGTGCTGCTGAAGCAAGTCCGTTTTTTAGAATTTTTTTTTGTAAAATAAAAGTTTTCCCAAAAAAAGCATTTTATGCCATTTTTAGGTTTTGTAGGGACTCCTGATGACGTTTTGAGACATCTCCTACAACTACAGCACCAGAATTGTACTGCTGAAGCAAGTCCGTTTTTTGGCATTTTTACGACATTTTAGCAAAAAATGTTTTTCTTAAAAAATGCATTTTCTTACATTTTCTTACATTTACGGGTTTAGTCGGGACTCCTGATGACGTTTTGAGACATCTCCTACAACTACAGCACCAGAATTGTACTGCTGAAGCAAGTCAGTTTTTTGGCATTTTTACGACAGGGTCCCCCCTTACGACATTTTAGCAAAAAATGTTTTTCTTAAAAAATGCATTTTCTTACATTTTCTTACATTTACGGGTTTAGTCGGGACTCCTGATGACGTTTTGAGACATCTCCTACAACTACAGCACCAGAATTGTGCTGCTGAAGAAAGTCCGTTTTTTAGAAAATTTTTTTGTAAAAAAAAAGTTTTCCCAAAAAAAGCATTTTATGCCATTTTTAGGTTTTGTAGGGACTACTGATGACGTTTTGAGACATCTCCTACAAATACAGCACCAGAATTGTGCTGCTGAAGCAAGTCAGTTTTTTGGAATTTTTACGACAGGGTCCCCCCTTACGACATTTTAGCAAAAAATGTTTTTCTTAAAAAATGCATTTTCTTACATTTTCTTACATTTACGGGTTTAGTCGGGACTCCTGATGACGTTTTGAGACATCTCCTACAACTACAGCACCAGAATTGTGCTGCTGAAGAAAGTCCGTTTTTTAGAATTTTTTTTTGTAAAAAAAAGTTTTCCCAAAAAAAGCATTTTATGCCATTTTTAGGTTTTGTAGGGACTACTGATGACGTTTTGAGACATCTCCTACAAATACAGCACCAGAATTGTGCTGCTGAAGCAAGTCAGTTTTTTGGAATTTTTACGACAGGGTCCCCCCTTACGACATTTTAACAAAAAATGTTTTTCTTAAAAAATGCATTTTCTTACATTTTCTTACATTTACGGGTTTAGTCGGGACTCCTGATGACGTTTTGAGACATCTCCTACAACTACAGCACCAGAATTGTGCTGCTGAAGCAAGTCTGTTTTTTGAATTTTTTTTTCTAAAAAAAAAGTTTTCCCAAAAAAAGCATTTTATGCCATTTTTAGGTTTTGTAGGGACTCCTGATGACGTTTTAAGACATCTCCTACAACTACAGCACCAGAATTGTGCTGCTGAAGCAAGTCAATTTTTTGGAATTTTTACGACAGGGTCCCCCCTTACGACATTTTAGCAAAAAATGTTTTTCGTAAAAAATGCATTTTCTTACATTTTCTTACATTTACGGGTTTAGTCGGGACTCCTGATGACGTTTTGAGACATCTCCTACAACTACAGCACCAGAATTGTACTGCTGAAGCAAGTCGGTTTTTTGGCATTTTTACGACAGGGTCCCCCCTTACGACATTTTAGCAAAAAATGTTTTTCTTAAAAAATGCATTTTCTTACATTTTCTTACATTTACGGGTTTAGTCGGGACTCCTGATGACGTTTTGAGACATCTCCTACAACTACAGCACCAGAATTGTGCTGCTGAAGAAAGTCCGTTTTTTAGAATTTTTTTTTGTAAAAAAAAAGTTTTCCCAAAAAAAGCATTTTATGCCATTTTTAGGTTTTATAGGGACTCCTGATGACGTTTTGAGACATCTCCTACAACTACAGCACCAGAATTGTGCTGCTGAAGCAAGTCCGTTTTTTAGAATTTTTTTTTGTAAAAAAAAAGTTTTCCCAAAAAAAGCATTTTATGCCATTTTTAGGTTTTGTAGGGACTCCTGATGACGTTTTGAGACATCTCCTACAACTACAGCACCAGAATTGTACTGCTGAAGCAAGTCCGTTTTTTGGCATTTTTACGACAGGGTCCCCCCTTACGACATTTTAGCAAAAAATGTTTTTCTTAAAAAATGCATTTTCTTACATTTTCTTACATTTACGGGTTTAGTCGGGACTCCTGATGACGTTTTGAGACATCTCCTACAACTACAGCACCAGAATTGTGCTGCTGAAGAAAGTCCGCTTTTTAGAATTTTTTTTTGTAAAAAAAAAGTTTTCCCAAAAAAAGCATTTTATGCCATTTTTAGGTTTTGTAGGGACTACTGATGACGTTTTGAGACATCTCCTACAAATACAGCACCAGAATTGTGCTGCTGAAGCAAGTCAGTTTTTTGGAATTTTTACGACAGGGTCCCCCCTTACGACATTTTAACAAAAAATGTTTTTCTTAAAAAATGCATTTTCTTACATTTTCTTACATTTACGGGTTTAGTCGGGACTCCTGATGACGTTTTGAGACATCTCCTACAACTACAGCACCAGAATTGTGCTGCTGAAGCAAGTCTGTTTTTTGAATTTTTTTTTGTAAAAAAAAAGTTTTCCCAAAAAAAGCATTTTATGCCATTTTTAGGTTTTGTAGGGACTCCTGATGACGTTTTGAGACATCTCCTACAACTACAGCACCAGAATTGTTCTGCTGAAGCAAGTCAGTTTTTTGGCAGTTTTACGACAGGGTCCCCCCTTACGACATTTTAGCAAAAATTGTTTTTCTTAAAAAATGCATTTTCTTACATTTTCTTACATTTACGGGTTTAGTCGGGACTCCTGATGACGTTTTGAGACATCTCCTACAACTACAGCACCAGAATTGTGCTGCTGAAGCAAGTCTGTTTTTTGAATTTTTTTTTGTAAAAAAAAAGTTTTCCCAAAAAAAGCATTTTATGCCATTTTTAGGTTTTGTAGGGACTCCTGATGACGTTTTAAGACATCTCCTACAACTACAGCACCAGAATTGTGCTGCTGAAGCAAGTCAATTTTTTGGAATTTTTACGACAGGGTCCCCCCTTACGACATTTTAGCAAAAAATGTTTTTCGTAAAAAATGCATTTTCTTACATTTTCTTACATTTACGGGTTTAGTCGGGACTCCTGATGACGTTTTGAGACATCTCCTACAACTACAGCACCAGAATTGTGCTGCTGAAGAAAGTCCGTTTTTTAGAATTTTTTTTTGTAAAAAAAAAGTTTTCCCAAAAAAAGCATTTTATGCCATTTTTAGGTTTTATAGGGACTCCTGATGACGTTTTGAGACATCTCCTACAACTACAGCACCAGAATTGTGCTGCTGAAGCAAGTCCGTTTTTTAGAATTTTTTTTTGTAAAAAAAAAGTTTTCCCAAAAAAAGCATTTTATGCCATTTTTAGGTTTTGTAGGGACTCCTGATGACGTTTTGAGACATCTCCTACAACTACAGCACCAGAATTGTACTGCTGAAGCAAGTCCGTTTTTTGGCATTTTTACGACAGGGTCCCCCCTTACGACATTTTAGCAAAAAATGTTTTTCTTAAAAAATGCATTTTCTTACATTTTCTTACATTTACGGGTTTAGTCGGGACTCCTGATGACGTTTTGAGACATCTCCTACAACTACAGCACCAGAATTGTGCTGCTGAAGAAAGTCCGTTTTTTAGAATTTTTTTTTGTAAAAAAAAAGTTTTCCCAAAAAAAGCATTTTATGCCATTTTTAGGTTTTATAGGGACTCCTGATGACGTTTTGAGACATCTCCTACAACTACAGCACCAGAATTGTACTGCTGAAGCAAGTCAGTTTTTTGGCATTTTTACGACAGGGTCCCCCCTTACGACATTTTAGCAAAAAATGTTTTTCTTAAAAAATGCATTTTCTTACATTTTCTTACATTTACGGGTTTAGTCGGGACTCCTGATGACGTTTTGAGACATCTCCTACAACTACAGCACCAGAATTGTGCTGCTGAAGCAAGTCTGTTTTTTGAATTTTTTTTTGTAAAAAAAAAGTTTTCCCAAAAAAAGCATTTTATGCCATTTTTAGGTTTTGTAGGGACTCCTGATGACGTTTTAAGACATCTCCTACAACTACAGCACCAGAATTGTGCTGCTGAAGCAAGTCAGTTTTTTGGAATTTTTACGACAGGGTACCCCCTTACGACATTTTAGCAAAAAACGTTTTTCGTAAAAAATGCATTTTCTTACATTTTCTTACATTTACGGGTTTAGTCGGGACTCCTGATGACGTTTTGAGACATCTCCTACAACTACAGCACCAGAATTGTGCTGCTGAAGAAAGTCCGTTTTTTAGAATTTTTTTTTGTAAAAAAAAAGTTTTCCCAAAAAAAGCATTTTATGCCATTTTTAGGTTTTGTAGGGACTACTGATGACGTTTTGAGACATCTCCTACAAATACAGCACCAGAATTGTGCTGCTGAAGCAAGTCAGTTTTTTGGAATTTTTACGACAGGGTCCCCCCTTACGACATTTTAACAAAAAATTTTTTTCTTAAAAAATGCATTTTCTTACATTTTCTTACATTTACGGGTTTAGTCGGGACTCCTGATGACGTTTTGAGACATCTCCTACAACTACAGCACCAGAATTGTGCTGCTGAAGCAAGTCTGTTTTTTGAATTTTTTTTTGTAAAAAAAAAGTTTTCCCAAAAAAAGCATTTTATGCCATTTTTAGGTTTTGTAGGGACTCCTGATGACGTTTTAAGACATCTCCTACAACTACAGCACCAGAATTGTGCTGCTGAAGCAAGTCAGTTTTTTGGAATTTTTACGACAGGGTCCCCCCTTACGACATTTTAGCAAAAAATGTTTTTCGTAAAAAATGCATTTTCTTACATTTTCTTACATTTACGGGTTTAGTCGGGACTCCTGATGACGTTTTGAGACATCTCCTACAACTACAGCACCAGAATTGTGCTGCTGAAGCAAGTCCGTTTTTTGGAATTTTTTTTTGTAAAAAAAAAGTTTTCCCAAAAAAAGCATTTTATGCCATTTTTAGGTTTTGTAGGGACTCCTGATGACGTTTTGAGACATCTCCTACAACTACAGCACCAGAATTGTACTGCTGAAGCAAGTCAGTTTTTTGGCATTTTGACGACAGGGTCCCCCCTTACGACATTTTAGCAAAAAATGTTTTTCGTAAAAAATGCATTTTCTTACATTTTCTTACATTTACGGGTTTAGTCGGGACTCCTGATGACGTTTTGAGACATCTCCTACAACTACAGCACCAGAATTGTGCTGCTGAAGCAAGTCTGTTTTTTGAATTTTTTTTTGTAAAAAAAAAGTTTTCCCAAAAAAAGCATTTTATGCCATTTTTAGGTTTTGTAGGGACTCCTGATGACGTTTTGAGACATCTCCTACAACTACAGCACCAGAATTGTGCTGCTGAAGCAAGTCTGTTTTTTGAATTTTTTTTTGTAAAAAAAAAGTTTACCAAAAAAAGCATTTTATGCCATTTTTAGGTTTTGTAGGGACTCCTGATGACGTTTTAAGACATCTCCTACAACTACAGCACCAGAATTGTGCTGCTGAAGCAAGTCAGTTTTTTGGAATTTTTACGACAGGGTCCCCCCTTACGACATTTTAGCAAAAAATGTTTTTCGTAAAAAATGCATTTTCTTACATTTTCTTACATTTACGGGTTTAGTCGGGACTCCTGATGACGTTTTGAGACATCTCCTACAACTACAGCACCAGAATTGTGCTGCTGAAGCAAGTCAGTTTTTTGGAATTTTTACGACAGGGTCCCCCCTTACGACATTTTAGCAAAAAATGTTTTTCGTAAAAAATGCATTTTCTTACATTTACGGGTTTAGTCGGGACTCCTGATGACGTTTTGAGACATCTCCTACAACTACAGCACCAGAATTGTACTGCTGAAGCAAGTCAGTTTTTTGGCATTTTTACGACAGGGTCCCCCCTTACGACATTTTAGCAAAAAATGTTTTTCTTAAAAAATGCATTTTCTTACATTTACGGGTTTAGTCGGGACTCCTGATGACGTTTTGAGACATCTCCTACAACTACAGCACCAGAATTGTGCTGCTGAAGCAAGTCCGTTTTTTAGAATTTTTTTTTGTAAAAAAAAAGTTTTCCCAAAAAAAGCATTTTATGCCATTTTTAGGTTTTGTAGGGACTCCTGATGACGTTTTGAGACATCTCCTACAACTACAGCACCAGAATTGTACTGCTGAAGAAAGTCCGTTTTTTGGCATTTTTACGACAGGGTCCCCCCTTACGACATTTTAGCAAAAAATGTTTTTCGTAAAAAATGCATTTTCTTACATTTTCTTACATTTACGGGTTTAGTCGGGACTCCTGATGACGTTTTGAGACATCTCCTACAACTACAGCACCAGAATTGTGCTGCTGAAGCAAGTCTGTTTTTTGAATTTTTTTTTGTAAAAAAAAAGTTTACCAAAAAAAGCATTTTATGCCATTTTTAGGTTTTGTAGGGACTCCTGATGACGTTTTGAGACATCTACTACAACTACAGCACCAGAATTGTACTGCTGAAGCAAGTCCGTTTTTTGGCATTTTTAGGACAGGGTCCCCCCTTACGACATTTTAGCAAAAAATGTTTTTCTTAAAAAATGCATTTTCTTACATTTTCTTACATTTACGGGTTTAGTCGGGACTCCTGATGACGTTTTGAGACATCTCCTACAACTACAGCACCAGAATTGTGCTGCTGAAGCAAGTCAGTTTTTTGGAATTTTTACGACAGGGTCCCCCCTTACGACATTTTAACAAAAAATTTTTTTCTTAAAAAATGCATTTTCTTACATTTTCTTACATTTACGGGTTTAGTCGGGACTCCTGATGACGTTTTGAGACATCTCCTACAACTACAGCACCAGAATTGTGCTGCTGAAGCAAGTCTGTTTTTTGAATTTTTTTTTGTAAAAAAAAAGTTTTCCCAAAAAAAGCATTTTATGCCATTTTTAGGTTTTGTAGGGACTCCTGATGACGTTTTAAGACATCTCCTACAACTACAGCACCAGAATTGTGCTGCTGAAGCAAGTCAGTTTTTTGGAATTTTTACGACAGGGTACCCCCTTACGACATTTTAGCAAAAAACGTTTTTCGTAAAAAATGCATTTTCTTACATTTTCTTACATTTACGGGTTTAGTCGGGACTCCTGATGACGTTTTGAGACATCTCCTACAACTACAGCACCAGAATTGTACTGCTGAAGCAAGTCGGTTTTTTGGCATTTTTACGACAGGGTCCCCCCTTACGACATTTTAGCAAAAAATGTTTTTCTTAAAAAATGCATTTTCTTACATTTTCTTACATTTACGGGTTTAGTCGGGACTCCTGATGACGTTTTGAGACATCTCCTACAACTACAGCACCAGAATTGTGCTGCTGAAGAAAGTCCGTTTTTTAGAATTTTTTTTTGTAAAAAAAAAGTTTTCCCAAAAAAAGCATTTTATGCCATTTTTAGGTTTTATAGGGACTCCTGATGACGTTTTGAGACATCTCCTACAACTACAGCACCAGAATTGTGCTGCTGAAGCAAGTCCGTTTTTTAGAATTTTTTTTTGTAAAAAAAAAGTTTTCCCAAAAAAAGCATTTTATGCCATTTTTAGGTTTTGTAGGGACTCCTGATGACGTTTTGAGACATCTCCTACAACTACAGCACCAGAATTGTACTGCTGAAGCAAGTCCGTTTTTTGGCATTTTTACGACAGGGTCCCCCCTTACGACATTTTAGCAAAAAATGTTTTTCTTAAAAAATGCATTTTCTTACATTTTCTTACATTTACGGGTTTAGTCGGGACTCCTGATGACGTTTTGAGACATCTCCTACAACTACAGCACCAGAATTGTGCTGCTGAAGAAAGTCCGTTTTTTAGAATTTTTTTTTGTAAAAAAAAAGTTTTCCCAAAAAAAGCATTTTATGCCATTTTTAGGTTTTATAGGGACTCCTGATGACGTTTTGAGACATCTCCTACAACTACAGCACCAGAATTGTACTGCTGAAGCAAGTCAGTTTTTTGGCATTTTTACGACAGGGTCCCCCCTTACGACATTTTAGCAAAAAATGTTTTTCTTAAAAAATGCATTTTCTTACATTTTCTTACATTTACGGGTTTAGTCGGGACTCCTGATGACGTTTTGAGACATCTCCTACAACTACAGCACCAGAATTGTGCTGCTGAAGCAAGTCTGTTTTTTGAATTTTTTTTTGTAAAAAAAAAGTTTTCCCAAAAAAAGCATTTTATGCCATTTTTAGGTTTTGTAGGGACTCCTGATGACGTTTTAAGACATCTCCTACAACTACAGCACCAGAATTGTGCTGCTGAAGCAAGTCAGTTTTTTGGAATTTTTACGACAGGGTACCCCCTTACGACATTTTAGCAAAAAACGTTTTTCGTAAAAAATGCATTTTCTTACATTTTCTTACATTTACGGGTTTAGTCGGGACTCCTGATGACGTTTTGAGACATCTCCTACAACTACAGCACCAGAATTGTGCTGCTGAAGAAAGTCCGTTTTTTAGAATTTTTTTTTGTAAAAAAAAAGTTTTCCCAAAAAAAGCATTTTATGCCATTTTTAGGTTTTGTAGGGACTACTGATGACGTTTTGAGACATCTCCTACAAATACAGCACCAGAATTGTGCTGCTGAAGCAAGTCAGTTTTTTGGAATTTTTACGACAGGGTCCCCCCTTACGACATTTTAACAAAAAAATTTTTTCTTAAAAAATGCATTTTCTTACATTTTCTTACATTTACGGGTTTAGTCGGGACTCCTGATGACGTTTTGAGACATCTCCTACAACTACAGCACCAGAATTGTGCTGCTGAAGCAAGTCTGTTTTTTGAATTTTTTTTTGTAAAAAAAAAGTTTTCCCAAAAAAAGCATTTTATGCCATTTTTAGGTTTTGTAGGGACTCCTGATGACGTTTTAAGACATCTCCTACAACTACAGCACCAGAATTGTGCTGCTGAAGCAAGTCAGTTTTTTGGAATTTTTACGACAGGGTCCCCCCTTACGACATTTTAGCAAAAAATGTTTTTCGTAAAAAATGCATTTTCTTACATTTTCTTACATTTACGGGTTTAGTCGGGACTCCTGATGACGTTTTGAGACATCTCCTACAACTACAGCACCAGAATTGTACTGCTGAAGCAAGTCGGTTTTTTGGCATTTTTACGACAGGGTCCCCCCTTACGACATTTTAGCAAAAAATGCTTTTCTTAAAAAATGCATTTTCTTACATTTTCTTACATTTACGGGTTTAGTCGGGACTCCTGATGACGTTTTGAGACATCTCCTACAACTACAGCACCAGAATTGTGCTGCTGAAGCAAGTCTGTTTTTTGAATTTTTTTTTGTAAAAAAAAAGTTTTCCCAAAAAAAGCATTTTATGCCATTTTTAGGTTTTGTAGGGACTCCTGATGACGTTTTGAGACATCTCCTACAACTACAGCACCAGAATTGTACTGCTGAAGCAAGTCAGTTTTTTGGCATTTTTACGACAGGGTCCCCCCTTACGACATTTTAGCAAAAATTGTTTTTCTTAAAAAATGCATTTTCTTACATTTTCTTACATTTACGGGTTTAGTCGGGACTCCTGATGACGTTTTGAGACATCTCCTACAACTACAGCACCAGAATTGTGCTGCTGAAGCAAGTCCGTTTTTTAGAATTTTTTTTTGTAAAAAAAAAGTTTTCCCAAAAAAAGCATTTTATGCCATTTTTAGGTTTTGTAGGGACTCCTGATGTCTATCTCCTACAACTACAGCACCAGAATTGTACTGCTGAAGCAAGTCCGTTTTTTGGCATTTTTACGACAGGGTCCCCCCTTACGACATTTTAGCAAAAAATGTTTTTCTTAAAAAATGCATTTTCTTACATTTTCTTACATTCACGGGTTTAGTCGGGACTCCTGATGACGTTTTGAGACATCTCCTACAACTACAGCACCAAAATTGTGCTGCTGAAGAAAGTCCGTTTTTTAGAATTTTTTTTTGTAAAAAAAAAGTTTTCCCAAAAAAAGCATTTTATGCCATTTTTAGGTTTTATAGGGACTCCTGATGACGTTTTGAGACATCTCCTACAACTACAGCACCAGAATTGTACTGCTGAAGCAAGTCAGTTTTTTGGCATTTTTACGACAGGGTCCCCCCTTACGACATTTTAGCAAAAAATGTTTTTCTTAAAAAATGCATTTTCTTACATTTACGGGTTTAGTCGGGACTCCTGATGACGTTTTGAGACATCTCCTACAACTACAGCACCAGAATTGTGCTGCTGAAGCAAGTCTGTTTTTTGAATTTTTTTTTGTAAAAAAAAAGTTTCCCCAAAAAAAGCATTTTATGCCATTTTTAGGTTTTGTAGGGACTCCTGATGACGTTTTAAGACATCTCCTACAACTACAGCACCAGAATTGTGCTGCTGAAGCAAGTCAGTTTTTTGGAATTTTTACGACAGGGTACCCCCTTACGACATTTTAGCAAAAAACGTTTTTCGTAAAAAATGCATTTTCTTACATTTTCTTACATTTACGGGTTTAGTCGGGACTCCTGATGACGTTTTGAGACATCTCCTACAACTACAGCACCAGAATTGTACTGCTGAAGCAAGTCGGTTTTTTGGCATTTTTACGACAGGGTCCCCCCTTACGACATTTTAGCAAAAAATGTTTTTCTTAAAAAATGCATTTTCTTACATTTTCTTACATTTTCTTACATTTACGGGTTTAGTCGGGACTCCTGATGACGTTTTGAGACATCTCCTACAACTACAGCACCAGAATTGTGCTGCTGAAGCAAGTCTGTTTTTTGAATTTTTTTTTGTAAAAAAAAAGTTTTCCCAAAAAAAGCATTTTATGCCATTTTTAGGTTTTGTAGGGACTCCTGATGACGTTTTAAGACATATCCTACAACTACAGCACCAGAATTGTGCTGCTGAAGCAAGTCAGTTTTTTGGAATTTTTACGACAGGGTCCCCCCTTACGACATTTTAGCAAAAAATGTTTTTCGTAAAAAATGCATTTTCTTACATTTTCTTACATTTACGGGTTTAGTCGGGACTCCTGATGACGTTTTGAGACATCTCCTACAACTACAGCACCAGAATTGTGCTGCTGAAGCAAGTCTGTTTTTTGAATTTTTTTTTGTAAAAAAAAAGTTTCCCCAAAAAAAGCATTTTATGCCATTTTTAGGTTTTGTAGGGACTCATGATGACGTTTTAAGACATCTCCTACAACTACAGCACCAGAATTGTGCTGCTGAAGCAAGTCAGTTTTTTGGAATTTTTACGACAGGGTACCCCCTTACGACATTTTAGCAAAAAACGTTTTTCGTAAAAAATGCATTTTCTTACATTTTCTTACATTTACGGGTTTAGTCGGGACTCCTGATGACGTTTTGAGACATCTCCTACAACTACAGCACCAGAATTGTACTGCTGAAGCAAGTCGGTTTTTTGGCATTTTTACGACAGGGTCCCCCCTTACGACATTTTAGCAAAAAATGTTTTTCTTAAAAAATGCATTTTCTTACATTTTCTTACATTTTCTTACATTTACGGGTTTAGTCGGGACTCCTGATGACGTTTTGAGACATCTCCTACAACTACAGCACCAGAATTGTGCTGCTGAAGCAAGTCTGTTTTTTGAATTTTTTTTTGTAAAAAAAAAGTTTTCCCAAAAAAAGCATTTTATGCCATTTTTAGGTTTTGTAGGGACTCCTGATGACGTTTTAAGACATCTCCTACAACTACAGCACCAGAATTGTGCTGCTGAAGCAAGTCAGTTTTTTGGAATTTTTACGACAGGGTCCCCCCTTACGACATTTTAGCAAAAAATGTTTTTCGTAAAAAATGCATTTTCTTACATTTTCTTACATTTACGGGTTTAGTCGGGACTCCTGATGACGTTTTGAGACATCTCCTACAACTACAGCACCAGAATTGTGCTGCTGAAGCAAGTCTGTTTTTTGAATTTTTTTTTGTAAAAAAAAAGTTTCCCCAAAAAAAGCATTTTATGCCATTTTTAGGTTTTGTAGGGACTCCTGATGACGTTTTAAGACATCTCCTACAACTACAGCACCAGAATTGTGCTGCTGAAGCAAGTCAGTTTTTTGGAATTTTTACGACAGGGTACCCCCTTACGACATTTTAGCAAAAAACGTTTTTCGTAAAAAATGCATTTTCTTACATTTTCTTACATTTACGGGTTTAGTCGGGACTCCTGATGACGTTTTGACACATCTCCTACAACTACAGCACCAGAATTGTACTGCTGAAGCAAGTCGTTTTTTTGGCATTTTTACGACAGGGTCCCCCCTTACGACATTTTAGCAAAAAATGTTTTTCTTAAAAAATGCATTTTCTTACATTTTCTTACATTTACGGGTTTAGTCGGGACTCCTGATGACGTTTTGAGACATCTCCTACAACTACAGCACCAGAATTGTGCTGCTCAAACAAGTTCGTTTTTTGAATTTTTTTTTGTAAAAAAAAAGTTTTCCCAAAAAAAGCATTTTATGCCATTTTTAGGTTTTGTAGGGACTCCTGATGACGTTTTAAGACATCTCCTACAACTACAGCACCAGAATTGTACTGCTGAAACAAGTCCGTTTTTTGGCATTTTTTTATGACAGGGTCCCCCCTTACGACATTTTAGCAAAAAATGTTTTTCTTAAAAAATGCATTTTCTTACATTTACGGGTTTAGTCGGGACTCCTGATGACGTTTTGAGACATCTCCTACAACTACAGCACCAGAATTGTGCTGCTGAAGCAAGTCCGTTTTTTTGAATTTTTTTTACGACATTTTGCAAAATATTTTTTTTACGACATTTTGCAAAATATTTTTTTTCCGTAAAATATGCATTTTCTTCTAATTTCTTCCATTTTCGGGTTTAGTCGGGACTCCTGATGACGTTTTGAGACATCTCCTACAACTACAGCACCAGAATTGTACTGCTGAAGCAGGTCAGTTTTTTGGCATTTTTACGACAGGGTCCCCCCTTACGACATTTTAGCAAAAAATGTTTTTCTTAAAAAATGCATTTTCTTACATTTTCTTACATTTACGGGTTTAGTCGGGACTCCTGATGACGTTTTGAGACATCTCCTACAACTACAGCACCAGAATTGTGCTGCTGAAGGAAGTCCGTTTTTTTGGAATTTTTTTTTTGTAAAAAAAAAGTTTTCCCAAAAAAAGCATTTTATGCCATTTTTAGGTTTTGTAGGGACTCCTGATGACGTTTTGAGACATCCCCTACAACTACAGCACCAGAATTGTGCTGCTGAAGGAAGTCCGTTTTTTGGAATTTTTACGACAGGGTCCCCCCTTACGACATTTTGGAAAAAAATGTTTTTCTTAAAAAATACATTTTCTTACATTTACGGGTTTAGTCGGGACTCCTGATGACGTTTTGAGACATCTCCTACAACTACAGCACCAGAATTGTGCTGCTGAAGCAAGTCCGTTTTTTGGAATTTTTACGACAGGGTCCCCCCTTACGACATTTTAGCAAAAAATGTTTTTCTTAAAAAATGCATTTTCTTACATTTTCTTACATTTACGGGTTTAGTCGGGACTCCTGATGACGTTTTGAGACATCTCCTACAACTACAGCACCAGAATTGTGCTGCTCAAACAAGTTCGTTTTTTGAATTTTTTTTTGTAAAAAAAAAGTTTTCCCAAAAAAAGCATTTTATGCCATTTTTAGGTTTTGTAGGGACTCCTGATGACGTTTTGAGACATCTCCTACAACTACAGCACCAGAATTGTGCTGCTGAAGAAAGTCCGTTTTTTGGAAAAAAAATTTGTAAAAAAAAAGTTTTCCCAAAAAAAGCATTTTATGCCATTTTTAGGTTTTGTAGGGACTCCTGATGACGTTTTGAGACATCTTCTACAACTACAGCACCAGAATTGTACTGCTGAAGCAAGTCAGTTTTTTGGCATTTTTACGACAGGGTCCCCCCTTACGACATTTTAGCAAAAAATGTTTTTCTTAAAAAATGCATTTCCTTACATTTTCTTACATTTACGGGTTTAGTCGGGACTCCTGATGACGTTTTGAGACATCTCCTACAACTACAGCACCAGAATTGTGCTGCTGAAGCAAGTCCGTTTTTTAGAAATTTTTTTTGTAAATAAAAAGTTTTCCCAAAAAAAGCATTTTATGCCATTTTTAGGTTTTGTAGGGACTCCTGATGACGTTTTGAGACATCTCCTACAACTACAGCACCAGAATTGTACTGCTGAAGCAAGTCAGTTTTTTGGCATTTTCACGACAGGGTCCCCCCTTACGACATTTTAGCAAAAAATGTTTTTCTTAAAAAATGCATTTTCTTACATTTTCTTACATTTACGGGTTTAGTCGGGACTCCTGATGACGTTTTGAGACATCTCCTACAACTACAGCACCAGAATTGTGCTGCTGAAGCAAGTCTGTTTTTTGAATTTTTTTTTGTAAAAAAAAAGTTTACCAAAAAAAGCATTTTATGCCATTTTTAGGTTTTGTAGGGACTCCTGATGACGTTTTGAGACATCTACTACAACTACAGCACCAGAATTGTACTGCTGAAGCAAGTCCGTTTTTTGGCATTTTTACGACAGGGTCCCCCCTTACGACATTTTAGCAAAAAATGTTTTTCTTAAAAAATGCATTTTCTTACATTTTCTTACATTTACGGGTTTAGTCGGGACTCCTGATGACGTTTTGAGACATCTCCTACAACTACAGCACCAGAATTGTGCTGCTGAAGAAAGACCGTTTTTTAGAATTTTTTTTTGTAAAAAAAAAGTTTTCCCAAAAAAAGCATTTTATGCCATTTTTAGGTTTTGTAGGGACTCCTGATGACGTTTTGAGACATCTCCTACAACTACAGCACCAAAATTGTGCTGCTGAAGCAAGTCAGTTTTTTGGAATTTTTACGACAGGGTCCCCCCTTACGACATTTTAGCAAAAAATGTTTTTCTTAAAAAATGCATTTTCTTACATTTTCTTACATTTACGGGTTTAGTCGGGACTCCTGATGACGTTTTGAGACATCTCCTAGAACTACAGCACCAGAATTGTGCTGCTGAAGCAAGTCCGTTTTTTGGAATTTTTTTTTGTAAAAAAAAAGTTTTCCCAAAAAAAGCATTTTATGCCATTTTTAGGTTTTGTAGGGACTCCTGATGACGTTTTGAGACATCTCCTACAACTACAGCACCAGAATTGTACTGCTGAAGCAAGTCAGTTTTTGGCATTTTTACGACATTTTAGCAAAAAATGTTTTTCGTAAAAAATGCATTTTCTTACATTTTCTTACATTTACGGGTTTAGTCGGGACTCCTGATGACGTTTTGAGACATCTCCTACAACTACAGCACCAGAATTGTGCTGCTGAAGCAAGTCTGTTTTTTGAATTTTTTTTTGTAAAAAAAAAGTTTTCCCAAAAAAAGCATTTTATGCCATTTTTAGGTTTTGTAGGGACTCCTGGTGACGTTTTGAGACATCTCCTACAACTACAGCACCAGAATTGTACTGCTGAAGCAAGTCAGTTTTTTGGCATTTTTACGACAGGGTCCCTCCCCCCTTACGACATTTTAGCAAAAAATGTTTTTCTTAAAAAATGCATTTTTTACATTTTCTTACATTTACGGGTTTAGTCGGGACTCCTGATGACGTTTTGAGACATCTCCTACAACTACAGCACCAGAATTGTGCTGCTGAAGCAAGTCTGTTTTTTGAATTTTTTTTTGTAAAAAAAAAGTTTACCAAAAAAAGCATTTTATGCCATTTTTAGGTTTTGTAGGGACTCCTTATGACGTTTTGAGACATCTACTACAACTACAGCACCACAATTGTACTGCTGAAGCAAGTCCGTTTTTTGGCATTTTTACGACAGGGTCCCCCCTTACGACATTTTAGCAAAAAATGTTTTTCTTAAAAAATGCATTTTCTTACATTTTCTTACATTTACGGGTTTAGTCGGGACTCCTGATGACGTTTTGAGACATCTCCTACAACTACAGCACCAGAATTGTGCTGCTGAAGAAAGTCCGTTTTTTGGAAAAAAAATTTGTAAAAAAAAAGTTTTCCCAAAAAAAGCATTTTATGCCATTTTTAGGTTTTGTAGGGACTCCTGATGACGTTTTGAGACATCTCCTACAACTACAGCACCAGAATTGTACTGCTGAAGCAAGTCCGTTTTTTGGCATTTTTACGACAGGGTCCCCCCTTACGACATTTTAGCAAAAAATGTTTTTCGTAAAAAATGCATTTTCTTACATTTACGGGTTTAGTCGGGACTCCTGATGACGTTTTGAGACATCTCCTACAACTACAGCACCAGAATTGTGCTGCTGAAGCAAGTCTGTTTTTTGAATTTTTTTTTGTAAAAAAAAAGTTTACCAAAAAAAGCATTTTATGCCATTTTTAGGTTTTGTCGGGACTCCTGATGACGTTTTGAGACATCTACTACAACTACAGCACCAGAATTGTACTGCTGAAGCAAGTCCGTTTTTTGGCATTTTTACGACAGGGTCCCCCCTTACGACATTTTAGCAAAAAATGTTTTTCTTAAAAAATGCATTTTCTTACATTTTCTTACATTTACGGGTTTAGTCGGGACTCCTGATGACGTTTTGAGACATCTCCTAAAACTACAGCACCAGAATTGTGCTGCTGAAGAAAGTCCGTTTTTTGGAATTTTTTTTTGTAAAAAAAAAGTTTTCCCAAAAAAAGCATTTTATGCCATTTTTAGGTTTTGTAGGGACTCCTGATGACGTTTTGAGACATCTCCTACAACTACAGCACCAGAATTGTGCTGCTGAAGCAAGTCAGTTTTTTGGAATTTTTACGACAGGGTCCCCCCTTACGACATTTTAGCAAAAAATGTTTTTCGTAAAAAATGCATTTTCTTACATTTTCTTACATTTACGGGTTTAGTCGGGACTCCTGATGACGTTTTGAGACATCTCCTACAACTACAGCACCAGAATTGTGCTGCTGAAGCAAGTCCGTTTTTTAGAATTTTTTTTTGTAAAAAAAAAGTTTTCCCAAAAAAAGCATTTTATGCCATTTTTAGGTTTTGTAGGGACTCCTGATGACGTTTTGAGACATCTCCTACAACTACAGCACCAGTATTGTACTGCTGAAGCAAGTCAGTTTTTGGCATTTTTACGACATTTTAACAAAAAATGTTTTTCGTAAAAAATGCATTTTCTTACATTTTCTTACATTTACGGGTTTAGTCGGGACTCCTGATGACGTTTTGAGACATCTCCTACAACTACAGCACCAGAATTGTGCTGCTGAAGCAAGTCTGTTTTTTGAATTTTTTTTTGTAAAAAAAAAGTTTTCCCAAAAAAAGCATTTTATGCCATTTTTAGGTTTTGTAGGGACTCCTGGTGACGTTTTGAGACATCTCCTACAACTACAGCACCAGAATTGTACTGCTGAAGCAAGTCAGTTTTTTGGCATTTTTACGACAGGGTCCCTCCCCCCTTACGACATTTTAGCAAAAAATGTTTTTCTTAAAAAATGCATTTTCTTACATTTTCTTACATTTACGGGTTTAGTCGGGACTCCTGATGACGTTTTGAGACATCTCCTACAACTACAGCACCAGAATTGTGCTGCTGAAGCAAGTCTGTTTTTTGAATTTTTTTTTGTAAAAAAAAAGTTTTCCCAAAAAAAGCATTTTATGCCATTTTTAGGTTTTGTAGGGACTCCTGATGACGTTTTGAGACATCTACTACAACTACAGCACCAGAATTGTACTGCTGAAGCAAGTCGGTTTTTTGGCATTTTTACGACAGGGTCCCCCCTTACGACATTTTAGCAAAAAATGTTTTTCTTAAAAAATGCATTTTCTTACATTTTCTTACATTTACGGGTTTAGTCGGGACTCCTGATGACGTTTTGAGACATCTCCTACAACTACAGCACCAGAATTGTGCTGCTGAAGAAAGTCCGTTTTTTGGAAAAAAAATTTGTAAAAAAAAAGGTTTCCCAAAAAAAGCATTTTATGCCATTTTTAGGTTTTGTAGGGACTCCTGATGACGTTTTGAGACATCTCCTACAACTACAGCACCAGAATTGTACTGCTGAAGCAAGTCCGTTTTTTGGCATTTTTACGACAGGGTCCCCCCTTACGACATTTTAGCAAAAAATGTTTTTCGTAAAAAATGCATTTTCTTACATTTTCTTACATTTACGGGTTTAGTCGGGACTCCTGATGACGTTTTGAGACATCTCCTACAACTACAGCACCAGAATTGTGCTGCTGAAGCAAGTCCGTTTTTTGGAATTTTTTTTTGTAAAAAAAAAGTTTTCCCAAAAAAAGCATTTTATGCCATTTTTAGGTTTTGTAGGGACTCCTGATGACGTTTTGAGACATCTCCTACAACTACAGCACCAGAATTGTACTGCTGAAGCAAGTCAGTTTTTTGGCATTTTGACGACAGGGTCCCCCCTTACGACATTTTAGCAAAAAATGTTTTTCGTAAAAAATGCATTTTCTTACATTTTCTTACATTTACGGGTTTAGTCGGGACTCCTGATGACGTTTTGAGACATCTCCTACAACTACAGCACCAGAATTGTGCTGCTGAAGCAAGTCTGTTTTTTGAATTTTTTTTTGTAAAAAAAAAGTTTTCCCAAAAAAAGCATTTTATGCCATTTTTAGGTTTTGTAGGGACTCCTGATGACGTTTTGAGACATCTCCTACAACTACAGCACCAGAATTGTACTGCTGAAGCAAGTCAGTTTTTTGGCATTTTTATGACAGGGTCCCCCCTTACGACATTTTAGCAAAAAATGTTTTTCTTAAAAAATGCATTTTCTTACATTTTCTTACATTTACGGGTTTAGTCGGGACTCCTGATGACGTTTTGAGACATCTCCTACAACTACAGCACCAGAATTGTGCTGCTGAAGCAAGTCCGTTTTTTGGAATTTTTTTTTGCAAAAAAAAAGTTTTCCCAAAAAAAGCATTTTATGCCATTTTTAGGTTTTGTAGGGACTCCTGATGACGTTTTGAGACATCTCCTACAACTACAGCACCAGAATTGTACTGCTGAAGCAAGTCCGTTTTTTGGCATTTTTACGACAGGGCCCCCCTTACGACATTTTAGCATAAAATGTTTTTCGTAAAAAATGCATTTTCTTACATTTTCTTACATTTACGGGTTTAGTCGGGACTCCTGATGACGTTTTGAGACATATACTACAACTACAGCACCAGAATTGTACTGCTGAAGCAAGTCCGTTTTTTGGCATTTTTACGACAGGGTCCCCCCTTACGACATTTTAGCAAAAAATGTTTTTCGTAAAAAATGCATTTTCTTACATTTTCTTACATTTACGGGTTTAGTCGGGACTCCTGATGACGTTTTGAGACATCTCCTACAACTACAGCACCAGAATTGTGCTGCTGAAGCAAGTCTGTTTTTTGAATTTTTTTTTGTAAAAAAAAAGTTTTCCCAAAAAAAGCATTTTATGCCATTTTTAGGTTTTGTAGGGACTCCTGATGACGTTTTGAGACATCTCCTACAACTACAGCACCAGAATTGTACTGCTGAAGCAAGTCAGTTTTTTGGCATTTTTACGACAGGGTCCCCCCTTACGACATTTTAGCAAAAAATGTTTTTCGTAAAAAATGCATTTTCTTACATTTTCTTACATTTACGGGTTTAGTCGGGACTCCTGATGACGTTTTGAGACATCTCCTACAACTACAGCACCAGAATTGTGCTGCTGAAGCAAGTCTGTTTTTTGAATTTTTTTTTGTAAAAAAAAAGTTTTCCCAAAAAAAGCATTTTATGCCATTTTTAGGTTTTGTAGGGACTCCTGATGACGTTTTAAGACATCTCCTACAACTACAGCACCAGAATTGTGCTGCTGAAGCAAGTCAGTTTTTTGGAATTTTTACGACAGGGTCCCCCCTTACGACATTTTAGCAAAAAATGTTTTTCGTAAAAAATGCATTTTCTTACATTTTCTTACATTTACGGGTTTAGTCGGGACTCCTGATGACGTTTTGAGACATCTCCTACAACTACAGCACCAGAATTGTGCTGCTGAAGCAAGTCTGTTTTTTGAATTTTTTTTTGTAAAAAAAAAGTTTCCCCAAAAAAAGCATTTTATGCCATTTTTAGGTTTTGTAGGGACTCCTGATGACGTTTTAATACATCTCCTACAACTACAGCACCAGAATTGTGCTGCTGAAGAAAGTCCGTTTTTTGGAATTTTTTTTTGTAAAAAAAAAGTTTTCCCAAAAAAAGCATTTTATGCCATTTTTAGGTTTTGTAGGGACTCCTGATGACGTTTTGAGACATCTCCTACAACTACAGCACCAGAATTGTACTGCTGAAGCAAGTCAGCTTTTTGGCATTTTTACGACAGGGTCCCCCCTTACGACATTTTAGCAAAAAATGTTTTTCTTAAAAAATGCATTTTCTTACATTTTCTTACATTTACGGGTTTAGTCGGGACTCCTGATGACGTTTTGAGACATCTCCTACAACTACAGCACCAGAATTGTGCTGCTGAAGCAAGTCCGTTTTTTAGAATTTTTTTTTGTAAAAAAAAAGTTTTCCCAAAAAAAGCATTTTATGCCATTTTTAGGTTTTGTAGGGACTCCTGATGACGTTTTGAGACATCTCCTACAACTACAGCACCAGAATTGTACTGCTGAAGCAAGTCCGTTTTTTGGCATTTTTACGACAGGGTCCCCCCTTACGACATTTTAGCAAAAAATGTTTTTCGTAAAAAATGCATTTTCTTACATTTTCTTACATTTACGGGTTTAGTCGGGACTCCTGATGACGTTTTGAGACATCTCCTACAACTACAGCACCAGAATTGTGCTGCTGAAGCAAGTCTGTTTTTTGAATTTTTTTTGTAAAAAAAAAGTTTCCCCAAAAAAAGCATTTTATGCCATTTTTAGGTTTTGTAGGGACTCCTGATGACGTTTTAAGACATCTCCTACAACTACAGCACCAGAATTGTGCTGCTGAAGCAAGTCAGTTTTTTGGAATTTTTACGACAGGGTCCCCCCTTACGACATTTTAGCAAAAAATGTTTTTCGTAAAAAATGCATTTTCTTACATTTTCTTACATTTACGGGTTTAGTCGGGACTCCTGATGACGTTTTGAGACATCTCCTACAACTACAGCACCAGAATTGTGCTGCTGAAGCAAGTCTGTTTTTTGAATTTTTTTTGTAAAAAAAAAGTTTCCCCAAAAAAAGCATTTTATGCCATTTTTAGGTTTTGTAGGGACTCCTGATGACGTTTTAATACATCTCCTACAACTACAGCACCAGAATTGTGCTGCTGAAGCAAGTCAGTTTTTTGGAATTTTTACGACAGGGTCCCCCCTTACCACATTTTAGCAAAAAATGTTTTTCGTAAAAAATGCATTTTCTTACATTTTCTTACATTTACGGGTTTAGTCGGGACTCCTGATGACGTTTTGAGACATCTCCTACAACTACAGCACCAGAATTGTGCTGCTGAAGCAAGTCTGTTTTTTGAATTTTTTTTTGTAAAAAAAAAGTTTTCCCAAAAAAAGCATTTTATGCCATTTTTAGGTTTTGTAGGGACTCCTGATGACGTTTTGAGACATCTCCTACAACTACAGCACCAGAATTGTACTGCTGAAGCAAGTCCGTTTTTTGGCATTTTTACGACAGGGTCCCCCCTTACGACATTTTAGCAAAAAATGTTTTTCGTAAAAAATGCATTTTCTTACATTTTCTTACATTTACGGGTTAAGTCGGGACTCCTGATGACGTTTTGAGACATCTCCTACAACTACAGCACCAGAATTGTGCTGCTGAAGCAAGTCTGTTTTTTGAATTTTTTTTTGTAAAAAAAAAGTTTTCCCAAAAAAAGCATTTCATGCCATTTTTAGGTTTTGTAGGGACTCCTGATGACGTTTTAAGACATCTCCTACAACTACAGCACCAGAATTGTGCTGCTGAAGCAAGTCTGTTTTTTGGCATTTTTACGACAGGGTCCCCCCTTACGACATTTTAGCAAAAAATGTTTTTCGTAAAAAATGCATTTTCTTACATTTTCTTACATTTACGGGTTTAGTCGGGACTCCTAATGACGTTTTGAGACATCTCCTACAACTACAGCACCAGAATTGTGCTGCTGAAGCAAGTCTGTTTTTTGAATTTTTTTTTGTAAAAAAAAAGTTTTCCCAAAAAAAGCATTTTATGCCATTTTTAGGTTTTGTAGGGACTCCTGATGACGTTTTAAGACATCTCCTACAACTACAGCACCAGAATTGTGCTGCTGAAGCAAGTCAGTTTTTTGGAATTTTTACGACAGGGTCCCCCCTTACGACATTTTAGCAAAAAATGTTTTTCTTAAAAAATGCATTTTCTTACATTTTCTTACATTTACGGGTTTAGTCGGGACTCCTGATGACGTTTTGAGACATCTCCTAAAACTACAGCACCAGAATTGTGCTGCTGAAGCAAGTCCGTTTTTTGGAATTTTTACGACAGGGTCCCCCCTTACGACATTTGAGCAAAAATGTTTTTCGTAAAAAATGCATTTTCTTACATTTTCTTACATTTACGGGTTTAGTCGGGATTCCTGATGACGTTTTGAGACATCTCCTACAACTACAGCACCAGAATTGTACTGCTGAAGCAAGTCAGTTTTTTGGCATTTTTACGACATTTTAGCAAAAAAAATTTTTCTTAAAAAATGCATTTTCTTACATTTTCTTACATTTACGGGTTTAGTCGGGACTCCTGATGACGTTTTGAGACATCTCCTACAACTACAGCACCAGAATTGTGCTGCTGAAGCAAGTCTGTTTTTTGAATTTTTTTTTGTAAAAAAAAAGTTTTCCCAAAAAAAGCATTTTATGCCATTTTTAGGTTTTGTAGGGACTCCTGATGACGTTTTAAGACATCTCCTACAACTACAGCACCAGAATTGTGCTGCTGAAGCAAGTCAGTTTTTTGGAATTTTTACGACAGGGTCCCCCCTTACGACATTTTAGCAAAAAATGTTTTTCGTAAAAAATGCATTTTCTTACATTTTCTTACATTTACGGGTTAAGTCGGGACTCCTGATGACGTTTTGAGACATCTCCTACAACTACAGCACCAGAATTGTGCTGCTGAAACAAGTCTGTTTTTTGAATTTTTTTTTGTAAAAAAAAAGTTTTCCCAAAAAAAGCATTTCATGCCATTTTTAGGTTTTGTAGGGACTCCTGATGACGTTTTAAGACATCTCCTACAACTACAGCACCAGAATTGTGCTGCTGAAGCAAGTCTGTTTTTTGGCATTTTTACGACAGGGTCCCCCCTTACGACATTTTAGCAAAAAATGTTTTTCGTAAAAAATGCATTTTCTTACATTTTCTTACATTTACGGGTTTAGTCGGGACTCCTGATGACGTTTTGAGACATCTCCTAAAACTACAGCACCAGAATTGTGCTGCTGAAGCAAGTCCGTTTTTTGGAATTTTTACGACAGGGTCCCCCCTTACGACATTTGAGCAAAAATGTTTTTCGTAAAAAATGCATTTTCTTACATTTACGGGTTTAGTCGGGATTCCTGATGACGTTTTGAGACATCTCCTACAACTACAGCACCAGAATTGTACTGCTGAAGCAAGTCAGTTTTTTGGCATTTTTACGACATTTTGGAAAAAAAAATTTTTCTTAAAAAATGCATTTTCTTACATTTTCTTACATTTACGGGTTTAGTCGGGACTCCTGATGACGTTTTGAGACATCTCCTACAACTACAGCACCAGAATTGTGCTGCTGAAGCAAGTCTGTTTTTTGAATTTTTTTTTGTAAAAAAAAAGTTTTCCCAAAAAAAGCATTTTATGCCATTTTTAGGTTTTGTAGGGACTCCTGATGACGTTTTAAGACATCTCCTACAACTACAGCACCAGAATTGTGCTGCTGAAGCAAGTCAGTTTTTTGGAATTTTTACGACAGGGTCCCCCCTTACGACATTTTAGCAAAAAATGTTTTTCGTAAAAAATGCATTTTCTTACATTTTCTTACATTTACGGGTTTAGTCGGGACTCCTGATGACGTTTTGAGACATCTCCTAAAACTACAGCACCAGAATTGTGCTGCTGAAGCAAGTCCGTTTTTTGGAATTTTTACGACAGGGTCCCCCCTTACGACATTTTAGCAAAAAATGTTTTTCGTAAAAAATGCATTTTCTTACATTTACGGGTTTAGTCGGGACTCCTGATGACGTTTTAAGACATGTCCTACAACTACAGCACCAGAATTGTACTGCTGAAGTAAGTCCGTTTTTTGGCATTTTCACGACAGGGTCCCCCCTTACGACATTTTAGCAAAAAATGTTTTTCGTAAAAAATGCATTTTCTTACATTTACTTACATTTACGGGTTTAGTCGGGACTCCTGATGACGTTTTGAGACATCTCCTACAACTACAGCACCAGAATTGTGCTGCTGAAGCAAGTCTGTTTTTTGAATTTTTTTTTGTAAAAAAAAAGTTTTCCCAAAAAAAGCATTTTATGCCATTTTTAGGTTTTGTAGGGACTCCTGATGACGTTTTGAGACATCTCCTACAACTACAGCACCAGAATTGTGCTGCTGAAGCAAGTCCGTTTTTTGGTATTTTTACGACAGGGTCCCCCCTTACGACATTTTAGCAAAAAATGTTTTTCTTAAAAAATGCATTTTCTTACATTTTCTTACATTTACGGGTTTAGTCGGGACTCCTGATGACGTTTTGAGACATCTCCTAAAACTACAGCACCAGAATTGTGCTGCTGAAGCAAGTCCGTTTTTTGGAATTTTTACGACAGGGTCCCCCCTTACGACATTTTAGCAAAAAATGTTTTTCGTAAAAAATGCATTTTCTTACATTCTCTTACATTTACGGGTTTAGTCGGGATTCCTGATGACGTTTGGAGACATCTCCTACAACTACAGCACCAGAATTGTGCTGCTGAAGTAAGTCTGTTTTTTGAATTTTTTTTTGTAAAAAAAAAGTTTTCCCAAAAAAAGCATTTTATGCCATTTTTAGGTTTTGTAGGGACTCCTGATGACGTTTTGAGACATCTCCTACAACTACAGCACCAGAATTGTACTGCTGAAGCAAGTCAGTTTTTTGGCATTTTTACGACATTTTAGCAAAAAATGTTTTTCTTAAAAAATGCATTTTCTTACATTTTCTTACATTTACGGGTTTAGTCGGGACTCCTGATGACGTTTTGAGACATCTCCTACAACTACAGCACCAGAATTGTGCTGCTGAAGCAAGTCAGTTTTTTGGAATTTTTACGACAGGGTCCCTCCCCCCTTACGACATTTTAGCAAAAAATGTTTTTCGTAAAAAATGCATTTTCTTACATTTTCTTACATTTACGGGTTTAGTCGGGACTCCTGATGACGTTTTGAGACATTTCCTACAACTACAGCACCAGAATTGTGCTGCTGAAGCAAGTCTGTTTTTTGAATTTTTTTTTATAAAAAAAAAGTTTTCCCAAAAAAAGCATTTTATGCCATTTTTAGGTTTTGTAGGGACTCCTGATGACGTTTTGAGACATCTACTACAACTACAGCACCAGAATTGTACTGCTGAAGCAAGTCCGTTTTTTGGCATTTTTACGACAGGGTCCCCCCTTACGACATTTTAGCAAAAAATGTTTTTCGTAAAAAATGCATTTTCTTACATTTTCTTACATTTACGGGTTAAGTCGGGACTCCTGATGACGTTTTGAGACATCTCCTACAACTACAGCACCAGAATTGTGCTGCTGAAGCAAGTCCGTTTTTTGAATTTTTTTTTGTAAAAAAAAAGTTTTCCCAAAAAAAGCATTTCATGCCATTTTTAGGTTTTGTAGGGACTCCTGATGACGTTTTAAGACATCTCCTACAACTACAGCACCAGAATTGTGCTGCTGAAGCAAGTCTGTTTTTTGGCATTTTTACGACAGGGTCCCCCCTTACGACATTTTAGCAAAAAATGTTTTTCGTAAAAAATGCATTTTCTTACATTTTCTTACATTTACGGGTTTAGTCGGGACTCCTAATGACGTTTTGAGACATCTCCTACAACTACAGCACCAGAATTGTGCTGCTGAAGCAAGTCTGTTTTTTGAATTTTTTTTTGTAAAAAAAAAGTTTTCCCAAAAAAAGCATTTTATGCCATTTTTAGGTTTTGTAGGGACTCCTGATGACGTTTTAAGACATCTCCTACAACTACAGCACCAGAATTGTGCTGCTGAAGCAAGTCAGTTTTTTGGAATTTTTACGACAGGGTCCCCCCTTACGACATTTTAGCAAAAAATGTTTTTCGTAAAAAATGCATTTTCTTACATTTTCTTACATTTACGGGTTTAGTCGGGACTCCTGATGACGTTTTGAGACATCTCCTAAAACTACAGCACCAGAATTGTGCTGCTGAAGCAAGTCCGTTTTTTGGAATTTTTACGACAGGGTCCCCCCTTACGACATTTTAGCAAAAAATGTTTTTCGTAAAAAATGCATTTTCTTACATTTACGGGTTTAGTCGGGACTCCTGATGACGTTTTAAGACATCTCCTACAACTACAGCACCAGAATTGTACTGCTGAAGTAAGTCCGTTTTTTGGCATTTTCACGACAGGGTCCCCCCTTACGACATTTTAGCAAAAAATGTTTTTCGTAAAAAATGCATTTTCTTACATTTACGGGTTTAGTCGGGACTCCTGATGACGTTTTGAGACATCTCCTACAACTACAGCACCAAAATTGTGCTGCTGAAGCAAGTCCGTTTTTTGGCATTTTTACGACAGGGTCCCCCCTTACGACATTTTAGCAAAAAATGTTTTTCGTAAAAAATGCATTTTCTTACATTTTCTTACATTTACGGGTTTAGTCGGGACTCCTGATGACGTTTTGAGACATCTCCTACAACTACAGCACCAGAATTGTGCTGCTGAAGCAAGTCAGTTTTTTGGAATTTTTACGACAGGGTCCCCCCTTACGACATTTTAGCAAAAAATGTTTTTCGTAAAAAATGCATTTTCTTACATTTTCTTACATTTACGGGTTTAGTCGGGACTCCTGATGACGTTTTGAGACATCTCCTACAACTACAGCACCAGAATTGTGCTGCTGAAGCAAGTCCGTTTTTTGGCATTTTTACGACAGGGTCCCCCCTTACGACATTTTAGCAAAAAATGTTTTTCGTAAAAAATGCATTTTCTTACATTTTCTTACATTTACGGGTTTAGTCGGGACTCCTGATGACGTTTTGAGACATCTCCTACAACTACAGCACCAGAATTGTGCTGCTGAAGCAAGTCAGTTTTTTGGAATTTTTATGACAGGGTCCCCCCTTACGACATTTTAGCAAAAAATGTTTTTCGTAAAAAATGCATTTTCTTACATTTTCTTACATTTACGGGTTTAGTCGGGACTCCTGATGACGTTTTGAGACATCTCCTACAACTACAGCACCAGAATTGTGCTGCTGAAGCAAGTCTGTTTTTTGAATTTTTTTTTATAAAAAAAAAGTTTTCCCAAAAAAAGCATTTTATGCCATTTTTAGGTTTTGTAGGGACTCCTGATGACGTTTTGAGACATCTACTACAACTACAGCACCAGAATTGTACTGCTGAAGCAAGTCCGTTTTTTGGCATTTTCACGACAGGGTCCCCCCTTACGACATTTTAGCAAAAAATGTTTTTCTTAAAAAATGCATTTTCTTACATTTTCTTACATTTACGGGTTTAGTCGGGACTCCTGGTGACGTTTTGAGAAATCTCCTACAACTACAGCACCAGAATTGTGCTGCTGAAGCAAGTCTGTTTTTTGAATTTTTTTTTGTAAAAAAAAAGTTTTCCCAAAAAAAGCATTTTATGCCATTTTTAGGTTTTGTAGGGACTCCTGATGACGTTTTGAGACATCTCCTACAACTACAGCACCAGAATTGTACTGCTGAAGCAAGTCCGTTTTTTGGCATTTTTACGACAGGGTCCCCCCTTACGACATTTTAGCAAAAAATGTTTTTCGTAAAAAATGCATTTTCTTACATTTTCTTACATTTACGGGTTAAGTCGGGACTCCTGATGACGTTTTGAGACATCTCCTACAACTACAGCACCAGAATTGTGCTGCTGAAGCAAGTCTGTTTTTTGAATTTTTTTTTGTAAAAAAAAAGTTTTCCCAAAAAAAGCATTTCATGCCATTTTTAGGTTTTGTAGGGACTCCTGGTGACGTTTTAAGACATCTCCTACAACTACAGCACCAGAATTGTGCTGCTGAAGCAAGTCTGTTTTTTGGCATTTTTACGACAGGGTCCCCCCTTACGACATTTTAGCAAAAAATGTTTTTCGTAAAAAATGCATTTTCTTACATTTTCTTACATTTACGGGTTTAGTCGGGACTCCTAATGACGTTTTGAGACATCTCCTACAACTACAGCACCAGAATTGTGCTGCTGAAGCAAGTCTGTTTTTTGAATTTTTTTTTGTAAAAAAAAAGTTTTCCCAAAAAAAGCATTTTATGCCATTTTTAGGTTTTGTAGGGACTCCTGATGACGTTTTAAGACATCTCCTACAACTACAGCACCAGAATTGTGCTGCTGAAGCAAGTCAGTTTTTTGGAATTTTTACGACAGGGTCCCCCCTTACGACATTTTAGCAAAAAATGTTTTTCTTAAAAAATGCATTTTCTTACATTTTCTTACATTTACGGGTTTAGTCGGGACTCCTGATGACGTTTTGAGACATCTCCTAAAACTACAGCACCAGAATTGTGCTGCTGAAGCAAGTCCGTTTTTTGGAATTTTTACGACAGGGTCCCCCCTTACGACATTTGAGCAAAAATGTTTTTCGTAAAAAATGCATTTTCTTACATATTCTTACATTTACGGGTTTAGTCGGGATTCCTGATGACGTTTTGAGACATCTCCTACAACTACAGCACCAGAATTGTACTGCTGAAGCAAGTCAGTTTTTTGGCATTTTTACGACATTTTAGCAAAAAAAATTTTTCTTAAAAAATGCATTTTCTTACATTTTCTTACATTTACGGGTTTAGTCGGGACTCCTGATGACGTTTTGAGACATCTCCTACAACTACAGCACCAGAATTGTGCTGCTGAAGCAAGTCTGTTTTTTGAATTTTTTTTTGTAAAAAAAAAGTTTTCCCAAAAAAAGCATTTTATGCCATTTTTAGGTTTTGTAGGGACTCCTGATGACGTTTTAAGACATCTCCTACAACTACAGCACCAGAATTGTGCTGCTGAAGCAAGTCAGTTTTTTGGAATTTTTACGACAGGGTCCCCCCTTACGACATTTTAGCAAAAAATGTTTTTCGTAAAAAATGCATTTTCATACATTTTCTTACATTTACGGGTTTAGTCGGGACTCCTGATGACGTTTTGAGACATCTCCTACAACTACAGCACCAGAATTGTGCTGCTGAAGCAAGTCTGTTTTTTGAATTTTTTTTTGTAAAAAAAAAGTTTTCCCAAAAAAAGCATTTTATGCCATTTTTAGGTTTTGTAGGGACTCCTGATGACGTTTTAAGACATCTCCTACAACTACAGCACCAGAATTGTGCTGCTGAAGCAAGTCAGTTTTTTGGAATTTTTACGACAGGGTCCCCCCTTACGACATTTTAGCAAAAAATGTTTTTCGTAAAAAATGCATTTTCTTACATTTTCTTACATTTACGGGTTTAGTCGGGACTCCTGATGACGTTTTGAGACATCTCCTACAACTACAGCACCAGAATTGTGCTGCTGAAGCAAGTCTGTTTTTTGAATTTTTTTTTATAAAAAAAAAGTTTTCCCAAAAAAAGCATTTTATGCCATTTTTAGGTTTTGTAGGGACTCCTGATGACGTTTTGAGACATCTACTACAACTACAGCACCAGAATTGTACTGCTGAAGTAAGTCCGTTTTTTGGCATTTTCACGACAGGGTCCCCCCTTACGACATTTTAGCAAAAAATGTTTTTCGTAAAAAATGCATTTTCTTACATTTTCTTACATTTACGGGTTTAGTCGGGACTCCTGGTGACGTTTTGAGAAATCTCCTACAACTACAGCACCAGAATTGTGCTGCTGAAGCAAGTCTGTTTTTTGAATTTTTTTTTGTAAAAAAAAAGTTTTCCCAAAAAAAGCATTTTATGCCATTTTTAGGTTTTGTAGGGACTCCTGATGACGTTTTGAGACATCTCCTACAACTACAGCACCAGAATTGTACTGCTGAAGCAAGTCCGTTTTTTGGCATTTTTACGACAGGGTCCCCCCTTACGACATTTTAGCAAAAAATGTTTTTCGTAAAAAATGCATTTTCTTACATTTTCGTACATTTACGGGTTTAGTCGGGACTCCTAATGACGTTTTGAGACATCTCCTACAACTACAGCACCAGAATTGTGCTGCTGAAGCAAGTCTGTTTTTTGAATTTTTTTTTGTAAAAAAAAAGTTTTCCCAAAAAAAGCATTTTATGCCATTTTTAGGTTTTGTAGGGACTCCTGATGACGTTTTAAGACATCTCCTACAACTACAGCACCAGAATTGTGCTGCTGAAGCAAGTCAGTTTTTTGGAATTTTTACGACAGGGTCCCCCCTTACGACATTTTAGCAAAAAATGTTTTTCTTAAAAAATGCATTTTCTTACATTTTCTTACATTTACGGGTTTAGTCGGGACTCCTGATGACGTTTTGAGACATCTCCTAAAACTACAGCACCAGAATTGTGCTGCTGAAGCAAGTCCGTTTTTTGGAATTTTTACGACAGGGTCCCCCCTTACGACATTTGAGCAAAAATGTTTTTCGTAAAAAATGCATTTTCTTACATTTTCTTACATTTACGGGTTTAGTCGGGATTCCTGATGACGTTTTGAGACATCTCCTACAACTACAGCACCAGAATTGTACTGCTGAAGCAAGTCAGTTTTTTGGCATTTTTACGACATTTTAGCAAAAAAAATTTTTCTTAAAAAATGCATTTTCTTACATTTTCTTACATTTACGGGTTTAGTCGGGACTCCTGATGACGTTTTGAGACATCTCCTACAACTACAGCACCAGAATTGTGCTGCTGAAGCAAGTCTGTTTTTTGAATTTTTTTTTGTAAAAAAAAAGTTTTCCCAAAAAAAGCATTTTATGCCATTTTTAGGTTTTGTAGGGACTCCTGATGACGTTTTAAGACATCTCCTACAACTACAGCACCAGAATTGTGCTGCTGAAGCAAGTCAGTTTTTTGGAATTTTTACGACAGGGTCCCCCCTTACGACATTTTAGCAAAAAATGTTTTTCGTAAAAAATGCATTTTCATACATTTTCTTACATTTACGGGTTTAGTCGGGACTCCTGATGACGTTTTGAGACATCTCCTACAACTACAGCACCAGAATTGTGCTGCTGAAGCAAGTCTGTTTTTTGAATTTTTTTTTGTAAAAAAAAAGTTTTCCCAAAAAAAGCATTTTATGCCATTTTTAGGTTTTGTAGGGACTCCTGATGACGTTTTAAGACATCTCCTACAACTACAGCACCAGAATTGTGCTGCTGAAGCAAGTCAGTTTTTTGGAATTTTTACGACAGGGTCCCCCCTTACGACATTTTAGCAAAAAATGTTTTTCTTAAAAAATGCATTTTCTTACATTTTCTTACATTTACGGGTTTAGTCGGGACTCCTGATGACGTTTTGAGACATCTCCTAAAACTACAGCACCAGAATTGTGCTGCTGAAGCAAGTCCGTTTTTTGGAATTTTTACGACAGGGTCCCCCCTTACGACATTTGAGCAAAAATGTTTTTCGTAAAAAATGCATTTTCTTACATTTTCTTACATTTACGGGTTTAGTCGGGATTCCTGATGACGTTTTGAGACATCTCCTACAACTACAGCACCAGAATTGTACTGCTGAAGCAAGTCAGTTTTTTGGCATTTTTACGACATTTTAGCAAAAAAAATTTTTCTTAAAAAATGCATTTTCTTACATTTTCTTACATTTACGGGTTTAGTCGGGACTCCTGATGACGTTTTGAGACATCTCCTACAACTACAGCACCAGAATTGTGCTGCTGAAGCAAGTCTGTTTTTTGAATTTTTTTTTGTAAAAAAAAAGTTTTCCCAAAAAAAGCATTTTATGCCATTTTTAGGTTTTGTAGGGACTCCTGATGACGTTTTAAGACATCTCCTACAACTACAGCACCAGAATTGTGCTGCTGAAGCAAGTCAGTTTTTTGGAATTTTTACGACAGGGTCCCCCCTTACGACATTTTAGCAAAAAATGTTTTTCGTAAAAAATGCATTTTCATACATTTTCTTACATTTACGGGTTTAGTCGGGACTCCTGATGACGTTTTGAGACATCTCCTACAACTACAGCACCAGAATTGTGCTGCTGAAGCAAGTCTGTTTTTTGAATTTTTTTTTGTAAAAAAAAAGTTTTCCCAAAAAAAGCATTTTATGCCATTTTTAGGTTTTGTAGGGACTCCTGATGACGTTTTAAGACATCTCCTACAACTACAGCACCAGAATTGTGCTGCTGAAGCAAGTCAGTTTTTTGGAATTTTTACGACAGGGTCCCCCCTTACGACATTTTAGCAAAAAATGTTTTTCGTAAAAAATGCATTTTCATACATTTTCTTACATTTACGGGTTTAGTCGGGACTCCTGATGACGTTTTGAGACATCTCCTACAACTACAGCACCAGAATTGTGCTGCTGAAGCAAGTCTGTTTTTTGAATTTTTTTTTGTAAAAAAAAAGTTTTCCCAAAAAAAGCATTTTATGCCATTTTTAGGTTTTGTAGGGACTCCTGATGACGTTTTAAGACATCTCCTACAACTACAGCACCATAATTGTGCTGCTGAAGCAAGTCAGTTTTTTGGAATTTTTACGACAGGGTCCCCCCTTACGACATTTTAGCAAAAAATGTTTTTCGTAAAAAATGCATTTTCTTACATTTTCTTACATTTACGGGTTTAGTCGGGACTCCTGATGACGTTTTGAGACATCTCCTACAACTACAGCACCAGAATTGTGCTGCTGAAGCAAGTCTGTTTTTTGAATTTTTTTTTATAAAAAAAAAGTTTTCCCAAAAAAAGCATTTTATGCCATTTTTAGGTTTTGTAGGGACTCCTGATGACGTTTTGAGACATCTACTACAACTACAGCACCAGAATTGTACTGCTGAAGTAAGTCCGTTTTTTGGCATTTTCACGACAGGGTCCCCCCTTACGACATTTTAACAAAAAATGTTTTTCGTAAAAAATGCATTTTCTTACATTTTCTTACATTTACGGGTTTAGTCGGGACTCCTGGTGACGTTTTGAGAAATCTCCTACAACTACAGCACCAGAATTGTGCTGCTGAAGCAAGTCTGTTTTTTGAATTTTTTTTTGTAAAAAAAAAGTTTTCCCAAAAAAAGCATTTTATGCCATTTTTAGGTTTTGTAGGGACTCCTGATGACGTTTTGAGACATCTCCTACAACTACAGCACCAGAATTGTACTGCTGAAGCAAGTCCGTTTTTTTGGCATTTTTACGACAGGGTCCCCCCTTACGACATTTTAGCAAAAAATGTTTTTCGTAAAAAATGCATTTTCTTACATTTTCTTACATTTACGGGTTAAGTCGGGACTCCTGATGACGTTTTGAGACATCTCCTACAACTACAGCACCAGAATTGTGCTGCTGAAGCAAGTCTGTTTTTTGAATTTTTTTTTGTAAAAAAAAAGTTTTCCCAAAAAAAGCATTTCATGCCATTTTTAGGTTTTGTAGGGACTCCTGATGACGTTTTAAGACATCTCCTACAACTACAGCACCAGAATTGTGCTGCTGAAGCAAGTCTGTTTTTTGGCATTTTTACGACAGGGTCCCCCCTTACGACATTTTAGCAAAAAATGTTTTTCGTAAAAAATGCATTTTCTTACATTTTCTTACATTTACGGGTTTAGTCGGGACTCCTAATGACGTTTTGAGACATCTCCTACAACTACAGCACCAGAATTGTGCTGCTGAAGCAAGTCTGTTTTTTGAATTTTTTTTTGTAAAAAAAAAGTTTTCCCAAAAAAAGCATTTTATGCCATTTTTAGGTTTTGTAGGGACTCCTGATGACGTTTTAAGACATCTCCTACAACTACAGCACCAGAATTGTGCTGCTGAAGCAAGTCAGTTTTTTGGAATTTTTACGACAGGGTCCCCCCTTACGACATTTTAGCAAAAAATGTTTTTCTTAAAAAATGCATTTTCTTACATTTTCTTACATTTACGGGTTTAGTCGGGACTCCTGATGACGTTTTGAGACATCTCCTAAAACTACAGCACCAGAATTGTGCTGCTGAAGCAAGTCCGTTTTTTGGAATTTTTACGACAGGGTCCCCCCTTACGACATTTGAGCAAAAATGTTTTTCGTAAAAAATGCATTTTCTTACATTTTCTTACATTTACGGGTTTAGTCGGGATTCCTGATGACGTTTTGAGACATCTCCTACAACTACAGCACCAGAATTGTACTGCTGAAGCAAGTCAGTTTTTTGGCATTTTTACGACATTTTAGCAAAAAAAATTTTTCTTAAAAAATGCATTTTCTTACATTTTCTTACATTTACGGGTTTAGTCGGGACTCCTGATGACGTTTTGAGACATCTCCTACAACTACAGCACCAGAATTGTGCTGCTGAAGCAAGTCTGTTTTTTGAATTTTTTTTTGTAAAAAAAAAGTTTTCCCAAAAAAAGCATTTTATGCCATTTTTAGGTTTTGTAGGGACTCCTGATGACGTTTTAAGACATCTCCTACAACTACAGCACCAGAATTGTGCTGCTGAAGCAAGTCAGTTTTTTGGAATTTTTACGACAGGGTCCCCCCTTACGACATTTTAGCAAAAAATGTTTTTCGTAAAAAATGCATTTTCATACATTTTCTTACATTTACGGGTTTAGTCGGGACTCCTGATGACGTTTTGAGACATCTCCTACAACTACAGCACCAGAATTGTGCTGCTGAAGCAAGTCTGTTTTTTGAATTTTTTTTTGTAAAAAAAAAGTTTTCCCAAAAAAAGCATTTTATGCCATTTTTAGGTTTTGTAGGGACTCCTGATGACGTTTTAAGACATCTCCTACAACTACAGCACCAGAATTGTGCTGCTGAAGCAAGTCAGTTTTTTGGAATTTTTACGACAGGGTCCCCCCTTACGACATTTTAGCAAAAAATGTTTTTCGTAAAAAATGCATTTTCTTACATTTTCTTACATTTACGGGTTTAGTCGGGACTCCTGATGACGTTTTGAGACATCTCCTACAACTACAGCACCAGAATTGTGCTGCTGAAGCAAGTCTGTTTTTTGAATTTTTTTTTATAAAAAAAAAGTTTTCCCAAAAAAAGCATTTTATGCCATTTTTAGGTTTTGTAGGGACTCCTGATGACGTTTTGAGACATCTACTACAACTACAGCACCAGAATTGTACTGCTGAAGTAAGTCCGTTTTTTGGCATTTTCACGACAGGGTCCCCCCTTACGACATTTTAGCAAAAAATGTTTTTCGTAAAAAATGCATTTTCTTACATTTTCTTACATTTACGGGTTTAGTCGGGACTCCTGGTGACGTTTTGAGAAATCTCCTACAACTACAGCACCAGAATTGTGCTGCTGAAGCAAGTCTGTTTTTTGAATTTTTTTTTGTAAAAAAAAAGTTTTCCCAAAAAAAGCATTTTATGCCATTTTTAGGTTTTGTAGGGACTCCTGATGACGTTTTGAGACATCTCCTACAACTACAGCACCAGAATTGTACTGCTGAAGCAAGTCCGTTTTTTGGCATTTTTACGACAGGGTCCCCCCTTACGACATTTTAGCAAAAAATGTTTTTCGTAAAAAATGCATTTTCTTACATTTTCTTACATTTACGGGTTAAGTCGGGACTCCTGATGACGTTTTGAGACATCTCCTACAACTACAGCACCAGAATTGTGCTGCTGAAGCAAGTCTGTTTTTTGAATTTTTTTTTGTAAAAAAAAAGTTTTCCCAAAAAAAGCATTTCATGCCATTTTTAGGTTTTGTAGGGACTCCTGATGACGTTTTAAGACATCTCCTACAACTACAGCACCAGAATTGTGCTGCTGAAGCAAGTCTGTTTTTTGGCATTTTTACGACAGGGTCCCCCCTTACGACATTTTAGCAAAAAATGTTTTTCGTAAAAAATGCATTTTCTTACATTTTCTTACATTTACGGGTTTAGTCGGGACTCCTAATGACGTTTTGAGACATCTCCTACAACTACAGCACCAGAATTGTGCTGCTGAAGCAAGTCTGTTTTTTGAATTTTTTTTTGTAAAAAAAAAGTTTTCCCAAAAAAAGCATTTTATGCCATTTTTAGGTTTTGTAGGGACTCCTGATGACGTTTTAAGACATCTCCTACAACTACAGCACCAGAATTGTGCTGCTGAAGCAAGTCAGTTTTTTGGAATTTTTACGACAGGGTCCCCCCTTACGACATTTTAGCAAAAAATGTTTTTCTTAAAAAATGCATTTTCTTACATTTTCTTACATTTACGGGTTTAGTCGGGACTCCTGATGACGTTTTGAGACATCTCCTAAAACTACAGCACCAGAATTGTGCTGCTGAAGCAAGTCCGTTTTTTGGAATTTTTACGACAGGGTCCCCCCTTACGACATTTGAGCAAAAATGTTTTTCGTAAAAAATGCATTTTCTTACATTTTCTTACATTTACGGGTTTAGTCGGGATTCCTGATGACGTTTTGAGACATCTCCTACAACTACAGCACCAGAATTGTACTGCTGAAGCAAGTCAGTTTTTTGGCATTTTTACGACATTTTAGCAAAAAAAATTTTTCTTAAAAAATGCATTTTCTTACATTTTCTTACATTTACGGGTTTAGTCGGGACTCCTGATGACGTTTTGAGACATCTCCTACAACTACAGCACCAGAATTGTGCTGCTGAAGCAAGTCTGTTTTTTGAATTTTTTTTTGTAAAAAAAAAGTTTTCCCAAAAAAAGCATTTTATGCCATTTTTAGGTTTTGTAGGGACTCCTGATGACGTTTTAAGACATCTCCTACAACTACAGCACCAGAATTGTGCTGCTGAAGCAAGTCAGTTTTTTGGAATTTTTACGACAGGGTCCCCCCTTACGACATTTTAGCAAAAAATGTTTTTCGTAAAAAATGCATTTTCATACATTTTCTTACATTTACGGGTTTAGTCGGGACTCCTGATGACGTTTTGAGACATCTCCTACAACTACAGCACCAGAATTGTGCTGCTGAAGCAAGTCTGTTTTTTGAATTTTTTTTTGTAAAAAAAAAGTTTTCCCAAAAAAAGCATTTTATGCCATTTTTAGGTTTTGTAGGGACTCCTGATGACGTTTTAAGACATCTCCTACAACTACAGCACCAGAATTGTGCTGCTGAAGCAAGTCAGTTTTTTGGAATTTTTACGACAGGGTCCCCCCTTACGACATTTTAGCAAAAAATGTTTTTCGTAAAAAATGCATTTTCATACATTTTCTTACATTTACGGGTTTAGTCGGGACTCCTGATGACGTTTTGAGACATCTCCTACAACTACAGCACCAGAATTGTGCTGCTGAAGCAAGTCTGTTTTTTGAATTTTTTTTTGTAAAAAAAAAGTTTTCCCAAAAAAAGCATTTTATGCCATTTTTAGGTTTTGTAGGGACTCCTGATGACGTTTTAAGACATCTCCTACAACTACAGCACCAGAATTGTGCTGCTGAAGCAAGTCAGTTTTTTGGAATTTTTACGACAGGGTCCCCCCTTACGACATTTTAGCAAAAAATGTTTTTCGTAAAAAATGCATTTTCTTACATTTTCTTACATTTACGGGTTTAGTCGGGACTCCTGATGACGTTTTGAGACATCTCCTACAACTACAGCACCAGAATTGTGCTGCTGAAGCAAGTCTGTTTTTTGAATTTTTTTTTATAAAAAAAAAGTTTTCCCAAAAAAAGCATTTTATGCCATTTTTAGGTTTTGTAGGGACTCCTGATGACGTTTTGAGACATCTACTACAACTACAGCACCAGAATTGTACTGCTGAAGTAAGTCCGTTTTTTGGCATTTTCACGACAGGGTCCCCCCTTACGACATTTTAGCAAAAAATGTTTTTCGTAAAAAATGCATTTTCTTACATTTTCTTACATTTACGGGTTTAGTCGGGACTCCTGGTGACGTTTTGAGAAATCTCCTACAACTACAGCACCAGAATTGTGCTGCTGAAGCAAGTCTGTTTTTTGAATTTTTTTTTGTAAAAAAAAAGTTTTCCCAAAAAAAGCATTTTATGCCATTTTTAGGTTTTGTAGGGACTCCTGATGACGTTTTGAGACATCTCCTACAACTACAGCACCAGAATTGTACTGCTGAAGCAAGTCCGTTTTTTGGCATTTTTACGACAGGGTCCCCCCTTACGACATTTTAGCAAAAAATGTTTTTCGTAAAAAATGCATTTTCTTACATTTTCTTACATTTACGGGTTAAGTCGGGACTCCTGATGACGTTTTGAGACATCTCCTACAACTACAGCACCAGAATTGTGCTGCTGAAGCAAGTCTGTTTTTTGAATTTTTTTTTGTAAAAAAAAAGTTTTCCCAAAAAAAGCATTTCATGCCATTTTTAGGTTTTGTAGGGACTCCTGATGACGTTTTAAGACATCTCCTACAACTACAGCACCAGAATTGTGCTGCTGAAGCAAGTCTGTTTTTTGGCATTTTTACGACAGGGTCCCCCCTTACGACATTTTAGCAAAAAATGTTTTTCGTAAAAAATGCATTTTCTTACATTTTCTTACATTTACGGGTTTAGTCGGGACTCCTAATGACGTTTTGAGACATCTCCTACAACTACAGCACCAGAATTGTGCTGCTGAAGCAAGTCTGTTTTTTGAATTTTTTTTTGTAAAAAAAAAGTTTTCCCAAAAAAAGCATTTTATGCCATTTTTAGGTTTTGTAGGGACTCCTGATGACGTTTTAAGACATCTCCTACAACTACAGCACCAGAATTGTGCTGCTGAAGCAAGTCAGTTTTTTGGAATTTTTACGACAGGGTCCCCCCTTACGACATTTTAGCAAAAAATGTTTTTCTTAAAAAATGCATTTTCTTACATTTTCTTACATTTACGGGTTTAGTCGGGACTCCTGATGACGTTTTGAGACATCTCCTAAAACTACAGCACCAGAATTGTGCTGCTGAAGCAAGTCCGTTTTTTGGAATTTTTACGACAGGGTCCCCCCTTACGACATTTGAGCAAAAATGTTTTTCGTAAAAAATGCATTTTCTTACATTTTCTTACATTTACGGGTTTAGTCGGGATTCCTGATGACGTTTTGAGACATCTCCTACAACTACAGCACCAGAATTGTACTGCTGAAGCAAGTCAGTTTTTTGGCATTTTTACGACATTTTAGCAAAAAAATTTTTTCTTAAAAAATGCATTTTCTTACATTTTCTTACATTTACGGGTTTAGTCGGGACTCCTGATGACGTTTTGAGACATCTCCTACAACTACAGCACCAGAATTGTGCTGCTGAAGCAAGTCTGTTTTTTGAATTTTTTTTTGTAAAAAAAAAGTTTTCCCAAAAAAAGCATTTTATGCCATTTTTAGGTTTTGTAGGGACTCCTGATGACGTTTTAAGACATCTCCTACAACTACAGCACCAGAATTGTGCTGCTGAAGCAAGTCAGTTTTTTGGAATTTTTACGACAGGGTCCCCCCTTACGACATTTTAGCAAAAAATGTTTTTCGTAAAAAATGCATTTTCATACATTTTCTTACATTTACGGGTTTAGTCGGGACTCCTGATGACGTTTTGAGACATCTCCTACAACTACAGCACCAGAATTGTGCTGCTGAAGCAAGTCTGTTTTTTGAATTTTTTTTTGTAAAAAAAAAGTTTTCCCAAAAAAAGCATTTTATGCCATTTTTAGGTTTTGTAGGGACTCCTGATGACGTTTTAAGACATCTCCTACAACTACAGCACCAGAATTGTGCTGCTGAAGCAAGTCAGTTATTTGGAATTTTTACGACAGGGTCCCCCCTTACGACATTTTAGCAAAAAATGTTTTTCGTAAAAAATGCATTTTCTTACATTTTCTTACATTTACGGGTTTAGTCGGGACTCCTGATGACGTTTTGAGACATCTCCTACAACTACAGCACCAGAATTGTGCTGCTGAAGCAAGTCTGTTTTTTGAATTTTTTTTTATAAAAAAAAAGTTTTCCCAAAAAAAGCATTTTATGCCATTTTTAGGTTTTGTAGGGACTCCTGATGACGTTTTGAGACATCTACTACAACTACAGCACCAGAATTGTACTGCTGAAGTAAGTCCGTTTTTTGGCATTTTCACGACAGGGTCCCCCCTTACGACATTTTAGCAAAAAATGTTTTTCGTAAAAAATGCATTTTCTTACATTTTCTTACATTTACGGGTTTAGTCGGGACTCCTGGTGACGTTTTGAGAAATCTCCTACAACTACAGCACCAGAATTGTGCTGCTGAAGCAAGTCTGTTTTTTGAATTTTTTTTTGTAAAAAAAAAGTTTTCCCAAAAAAAGCATTTTATGCCATTTTTAGGTTTTGTAGGGACTCCTGATGACGTTTTGAGACATCTCCTACAACTACAGCACCAGAATTGTACTGCTGAAGCAAGTCCGTTTTTTGGCATTTTTACGACAGGGTCCCCCCTTACGACATTTTAGCAAAAAATGTTTTTCGTAAAAAATGCATTTTCTTACATTTTCTTACATTTACGGGTTAAGTCGGGACTCCTGATGACGTTTTGAGACATCTCCTACAACTACAGCACCAGAATTGTGCTGCTGAAGCAAGTCTGTTTTTTGAATTTTTTTTTGTAAAAAAAAAGTTTTCCCAAAAAAAGCATTTCATGCCATTTTTAGGTTTTGTAGGGACTCCTGATGACGTTTTAAGACATCTCCTACAACTACAGCACCAGAATTGTGCTGCTGAAGCAAGTCTGTTTTTTGGCATTTTTACGACAGGGTCCCCCCTTACGACATTTTAGCAAAAAATGTTTTTCGTAAAAAATGCATTTTCTTACATTTTCTTACATTTACGGGTTTAGTCGGGACTCCTAATGACGTTTTGAGACATCTCCTACAACTACAGCACCAGAATTGTGCTGCTGAAGCAAGTCTGTTTTTTGAATTTTTTTTTGTAAAAAAAAAGTTTTCCCAAAAAAAGCATTTTATGCCATTTTTAGGTTTTGTAGGGACTCCTGATGACGTTTTAAGACATCTCCTACAACTACAGCACCAGAATTGTGCTGCTGAAGCAAGTCAGTTTTTTGGAATTTTTACGACAGGGTCCCCCCTTACGACATTTTAGCAAAAAATGTTTTTCTTAAAAAATGCATTTTCTTACATTTTCTTACATTTACGGGTTTAGTCGGGACTCCTGATGACGTTTTGAGACATCTCCTAAAACTACAGCACCAGAATTGTGCTGCTGAAGCAAGTCCGTTTTTTGGAATTTTTAAGACAGGGTCCCCCCTTACGACATTTGAGCAAAAATGTTTTTCGTAAAAAATGCATTTTCTTACATTTTCTTACATTTACGGGTTTAGTCGGGATTCCTGATGACGTTTTGAGACATCTCCTACAACTACAGCACCAGAATTGTACTGCTGAAACAAGTCAGTTTTTTGGCATTTTTACGACATTTTAGCAAAAAAAAATTTTCTTAAAAAATGCATTTTCTTACATTTTCTTACATTTACGGGTTTAGTCGGGACTCCTGATGACGTTTTGAGACATCTCCTACAACTACAGCACCAGAATTGTGCTGCTGAAGCAAGTCTGTTTTTTGAATTTTTTTTTGTAAAAAAAAAGTTTTCCCAAAAAAAGCATTTTATGCCATTTTTAGGTTTTGTAGGGACTCCTGATGACGTTTTAAGACATCTCCTACAACTACAGCACCAGAATTGTGCTGCTGAAGCAAGTCAGTTTTTTGGAATTTTTACGACAGGGTCCCCCCTTACGACATTTTAGCAAAAAATGTTTTTCGTAAAAAATGCATTTTCATACATTTTCTTACATTTACGGGTTTAGTCGGGACTCCTGATGACGTTTTGAGACATCTCCTACAACTACAGCACCAGAATTGTGCTGCTGAAGCAAGTCTGTTTTTTGAATTTTTTTTTATAAAAAAAAGTTTTCCCAAAAAAAGCATTTTATGCCATTTTTAGGTTTTGTAGGGACTCCTGATGACGTTTTGAGACATCTACTACAACTACAGCACCAGAATTGTACTGCTGAAGTAAGTCCGTTTTTTGGCATTTTCACGACAGGGTCCCCCCTTACGACATTTTAGCAAAAAATTTTTTTCTTAAAAAATGCATTTTCTTACATTTTCTTACATTTACGGGTTTAGTCGGGACTCCTGATGACGTTTTGAGACATCTCCTACAACTACAGCACCAGAATTGTGCTGCTGAAGCAAGTCTGTTTTTTGAAATTTTTTTTGTAAAAAAAAAGTTTTCCCAAAAAAAGCATTTTATGCCATTTTTAGGTTTTGTAGGGACTCCTGATGACGTTTTAAGACATCTCCTACAACTACAGCACCAGAATTGTGCTGCTGAAGCAAGTCAGTTTTTTGGAATTTTTACGACAGGGTCCCCCCTTACGACATTTTAGCAAAAAATGTTTTTCGTAAAAAATGCATTTTCTTACATTTACGGGTTTAGTCGGGACTCCTGATGACGTTTTGAGACATCTCCTACAACTACAGCACCAGAATTGTGCTGCTGAAGCAAGTCCGTTTTTTGGAATTTTTTTTTGTAAAAAAAAAGTTTTCCCAAAAAAAGCATTTTATGCCATTTTTAGGTTTTGTAGGGACTCCTGATGACGTTTTGAGACATCTCCTACAACTACAGCACCAGAATTGTACTGCTGAAGCAAGTCCGTTTTTTGGCATTTTTACGACAGGGTCCCCCCTTACGACATTTAAGCAAAAAATGTTTTTCGTAAAAAATGCATTTTCTTACATTTTCTTACATTTACGGGTTTAGTCAGGACTCCTGATGACGTTTTGAGACATCTCCTACAACTACAGCACCAGAATTGTGCTGCTGAAGCAAGTCCGTTTTTTGGAATTTTTTTTTGTAAAAAAAAAGTTTTCCCAAAAAAAGCATTTTATGCCATTTTTAGGTTTTGTAGGGACTCCTGATGACGTTTTGAGACATCTCCTACAACTACAGCACCAGAATTGTACTGCTGAAGCAAGTCCGTTTTTTGGCATTTTTACGACAGGGTCCCCCCTTACGACATTTTAGCAAAAAATGTTTTTCTTAAAAAATGCATTTTCTTACATTTACGGGTTTAGTCGGGACTCCTGATGACGTTTTGAGACATCTCCTACAACTACAGCACCAGAATTGTGCTGCTGAAGCAAGTCCGTTTTTTGGAATTTTTACGACAGGGTCCCCCCTTACGACATTTTAGCAAAACATTTTTTTCGTAAAAAATGCATTTTCTTACATTTTCTTACATTTACGGGTTTAGTCGGGACTCCTAATGACGTTTTGAGACATCTCCTACAACTACAGCACCAGAATTGTGCTGCTGAAGCAACTCTGTTTTTTGAAATTGTTTTTGTAAAAAAAAAGTTTTCCCAAAAAATGCATTTTATGCCATTTTTAGGTTTTGTAGGGACTCCTGATGACGTTTTAAGACATCTCCTACAAAGACAGCACCAGAATTGTGCTGCTGAAGCAAGTCAGTTTTTTGGCATTTTTACGACAGGGTCCCCCCTTACGACATTTGAGCAAAAAATGTTTTTCGTAAAAAATGCATTTTCTTACATTCTCTTACATTTACGGGTTTAGTCGGGATTCCTGATAACGTTTTGAGACATCTCCTACAACTACAGCACCAGAATTGTGCTGCTGAAGCAAGTCTGTTTTTTGAATTTTTTTTTGTAAAAAAAAAGTTTTCCCAAAAAAAGCATTTTATGCCATTTTTAGGTTTTGTAGGGACTCCTGATGACGTTTTGAGACATCTCCTACAACTACAGCACCAGAATTGTACTGCTGAAGCAAGTCCGTTTTTTGGCATTTTTACGACAGGGTCCCCCCTTACGACATTTAAGCAAAAAATGTTTTTCGTAAAAAATGCATTTTCTTACATTTTCTTACATTTACGGGTTTAGTCAGGACTCCTGATGACGTTTTGAGACATCTCCTACAACTACAGCACCAGAATTGTGCTGCTGAAGCAAGTCCGTTTTTTGGAATTTTTTTTTGTAAAAAAAAAGTTTTCCCAAAAAAAGCATTTTATGCCATTTTTAGGTTTTGTAGGGACTCCTGATGACGTTTTGAGACATCTCCTACAACTACAGCACCAGAATTGTACTGCTGAAGCAAGTCCGTTTTTTGGCATTTTTACGACAGGGTCCCCCCTTACGACATTTTAGCAAAAAATGTTTTTCTTAAAAAATGCATTTTCTTACATTTACGGGTTTAGTCGGGACTCCTGATGACGTTTTGAGACATCTCCTACAACTACAGCACCAGAATTGTGCTGCTGAAGCAAGTCCGTTTTTTGGAATTTTTACGACAGGGTCCCCCCTTACGACATTTTAGCAAAACATTTTTTTTCGTAAAAAATGCATTTTCTTACATTTTCTTACATTTACGGGTTTAGTCGGGACTCCTAATGACGTTTTGAGACATCTCCTACAACTACAGCACCAGAATTGTGCTGCTGAAGCAACTCTGTTTTTTGAAATTGTTTTTGTAAAAAAAAAGTTTTCCCAAAAAATGCATTTTATGCCATTTTTAGGTTTTGTAGGGACTCCTGATGACGTTTTAAGACATCTCCTACAAAGACAGCACCAGAATTGTGCTGCTGAAGCAAGTCAGTTTTTTGGCATTTTTACGACAGGGTCCCCCCTTACGACATTTGAGCAAAAAATGTTTTTCGTAAAAAATGCATTTTCTTACATTCTCTTACATTTACGGGTTTAGTCGGGATTCCTGATAACGTTTTGAGACATCTCCTACAACTACAGCACCAGAATTGTGCTGCTGAAGCAAGTCTGTTTTTTGAATTTTTTTTTGTAAAAAAAAAGTTTTCCCAAAAAAAGCATTTTATGCCATTTTTAGGTTTTGTAGGGACTCCTGATGACGTTTTGAGACATCTCCTACAACTACAGCACCAGAATTGTACTGCTGAAGCAAGTCCGTTTTTTGGCATTTTTACGACATTTTAGCAAAAAATGTTTTTCTTAAAAAATGCATTTTCTTACATTTTCTTACATTTACGGGTTTAGTCGGGACTCCTGATGACGTTTTGAGACATCTCCTACAACTACAGCACCAGAATTGTACTGCTGAAGCAAGTCCGTTTTTTGGCATTTTCACGACAGGGTCCCCCCTTACGACATTTTAGCAAAAAATGTTTTTCTTAAAAAATGCATTTTCTTACATTTTCTTACATTTACGGGTTTAGTCGGGACTCCTGGTGACGTTTTGAGAAATCTCCTACAACTACAGCACCAGAATTGTGCTGCTGAAGCAAGTCTGTTTTTTGAATTTTTTTTTGTAAAAAAAAAGTTTTCCCAAAAAAAGCATTTTATGCCATTTTTAGGTTTTGTAGGGACTCCTGATGACGTTTTGAGACATCTCCTACAACTACAGCACCAGAATTGTACTGCTGAAGCAAGTCCGTTTTTTGGCATTTTTACGACATTTTAGCAAAAAATGTTTTTCTTAAAAAATGCATTTTCTTACATTTTCTTACATTTACGGGTTTAGTCGGGACTCCTGATGACGTTTTGAGACATCTCCTACAACTACAGCACCAGAATTGTACTGCTGAAGCAAGTCCGTTTTTTGGCATTTTCACGACAGGGTCCCCCCTTACGACATTTTAGCAAAAAATGTTTTTCTTAAAAAATGCATTTTCTTACATTTACGGGTTTAGTCGGGACTCCTGGTGACGTTTTGAGAAATCTCCTACAACTACAGCACCAGAATTGTGCTGCTGAAGCAAGTCTGTTTTTTGAATTTTTTTTTGTAAAAAAAAAGTTTTCCCAAAAAAAGCATTTTATGCCATTTTTAGGTTTTGTAGGGACTCCTGATGACGTTTTGAGACATCTCCTACAACTACAGCACCAGAATTGTACTGCTGAAGCAAGTCCGTTTTTTGGCATTTTTACGACAGGGTCCCCCCTTACGACATTTTAGCAAAAAATGTTTTTCGTAAAAAATGCATTTTCTTACATTTTCTTACATTTACGGGTTTAGTCGGGACTCCTAATGACGTTTTGAGACATCTCCTACAACTACAGCACCAGAATTGTGCTGCTGAAGCAAGTCTGTTTTTTGAATTTTTTTTTGTAAAAAAAAAGTTTTCCCAAAAAAAGCATTTTATGCCATTTATAGGTTTTGTAGGGACTCCTGATGACGTTTTGAGACATCTCCTACAACTACAGCACCAGAATTGTACTGCTGAAGCAAGTCCGTTTTTTGGCATTTTTACGACAGGGTCCCCCCTTACGACATTTTAGCAAAAAATGTTTTTCGTAAAAAAAGCATTTTCTTACATTTACGGGTTTAGTCGGGACTCCTGATGACGTTTTGAGACATCTCCTACAACTACAGCACCAGAATTGTGCTGCTGAAGCAAGTCTGTATTTTGAATTTTTTTTTATAATAAAAAGTTTTCCCAAAAAAAGCATTTTATGCCATTTTTAGGTTTTGTAGGGACTCCTGATGACGTTTTGAGACATCTACTACAACTACAGCACCAGAATTGTACTGCTGAAGCAAGTCCGTTTTTTGGCATTTTTACGACAGGGTCCCCCCTTACGACATTTGAGCAAAAATGTTTTTCGTAAAAAATGCATTTTCTTACATTTTCTTACATTTACGGGTTTAGTCGGGATTCCTGATGACGTTTTGAGACCTCTCCTACAACTACAGCACCAGAATTGTAATGCTGAAGCAAGTCAGTTTTTTGGCATTTTTACGACATTTTAGCAAAAAAAATTTTTCTTAAAAAATGCATTTTCTTACATTTTCTTACATTTACGGGTTTAGTCGGGACTCCTGATGACGTTTTGAGACATCTCCTACAACTACAGCACCAGAATTGTGCTGCTGAAACAAGACCGTTTTTAAAAAAAAATTTTGTAAATAAAAAGTTTTCCCAAAAAAAGCATTTCATGCCATTTTTAGGTTTTGTAGGGACTCCTGATGACGTTTTGAGACATCTCCTACAACTACAGCACCAGAATTGTGCTGCTGAAGCAAGTCCGTTTTTTGGAATTTTTACGACAGGGTCCCCCCTTACGACATTTTAGCAAAAAATGTTTTGCGTAAAAAATGCATTTTCTTACATTTTCTTACATTTACGGGTTTAGTCGGGACTCCTGATGACGTTTTGAGACATCTCCTACAACTACAGCACCAGAATTGTGCTGCTGAAGAAAGTCCGTTTTTTAGAATTTTTTTTTGTAAAAAAAAAGTTTTCCCAAAAAAAGCATTTTATGCCATTTTTAGGTTTTGTAGGGACTCCTGATGACGTTTTGAGACATCTCCTACAACTACAGCACCAAAATTGTGCTGCTGAAGCAAGTCAGTTTTTTGGAATTTTTACGACAGGGTCCCCCCTTACGACATTTTAGCAAAAAATGTTTTTCTTAAAAAATGCATTTTCTTACATTTTCTTACATTTACGGGTTTAGTCGGGACTCCTGATGACGTTTTGAGACATCTCCTACAACTACAGCACCAGAATTGTACTGCTGAAGCAAGTCGGTTTTTTGGCATTTTTACGACATTTTAGCAAAAAATGTTTTTCTTAAAAAATGCATTTTTTTACATTTTCTTACATTTACGGGTTTAGTCGGGACTCCTGATGACGTTTTGAGACATCTCCTACAACTACAGCACCAGAATTGTGCTGCTGAAGCAAGTCTGTTTTTTGAATTTTTTTTTGTAAAAAAAAAGTTTTCCCAAAAAAAGCATTTCATGCCATTTTTAGGTTTTGTAGGGACTCCTGATGACGTTTTAAGACATCTCCTACAACTACAGCACCAGAATTGTGCTGCTGAAGCAAGTCAGTTTTTTGGCATTTTTACGACAGGGTCCCCCCTTACGACATTTTAGCAAAAAATGTTTTTCGTAAAAAATGCATTTTCTTACATTTTCTTACATTTACGGGTTAAGTCGGGACTCCTGATGACGTTTTGAGACATCTCCTACAACTACAGCACCAGAATTGTGCTGCTGAAGCAAGTCTGTTTTTTGAATTTTTTTTTGTAAAAAAAAAGTTTTCCCAAAAAAAGCATTTCATGCCATTTTTAGGTTTTGTAGGGACTCCTGATGACGTTTTGAGACATCTCCTAAAACTACAGCACCAGAATTGTGCTGCTGAAGCAAGTCCGTTTTTTGGCATTTTTACGACAGGGTCCCCCCTTACGACATTTTAGCAAAAAATGTTTTTCGTAAAAAATGCATTTTCTTACATTTTCTTACATTTACGGGTTTAGTCGGGACTCCTGATGACGTTTTGAGACATCTCCTACAACTACAGCACCAGAATTGTGCTGCTGAAGCAAGTCTATTTTTTGAATTTTTTTTTGTGAAAAAAAGTTTTCCAAAAAAAAGCATTTCATGCCATTTTTAGGTTTTGTCGGGACTCCTGATGACGTTTTGAGACATCTCCTACAACTACAGCACCAGAATTGTGCTGCTGAAGCAAGTCCGTTTTCTGGAATTTTTACGACAGGGTCCCCCCTTACGACATTTTAGCAAAAAATGTTTTGCGTAAAAAATACATTTTCTTACATTTACGGGTTTAGTCGGGACTCCTGATGACGTTTTGAGACATCTCCTACAACTACAGCACCAGAATTGTGCTGCTGAAGCAAGTCCGTTTTTTGGAATTTTTACGACAGGGTCCCCCCTTACGACATTTTAGCAAAAAATGTTTTTCGTAAAATATGCATTTTTTTTACATTTTCTTACATTTACGGGTTTAGTCGGGACTCCTGATGACGTTTTGAGACATCTCCTACAACTACAGCACCAGAATTGTGCTGCTGAAGCAAGTCTGTTTTTTGAATTTTTTTTTGTGAAAAAAAGTTTTCCAAAAAAAAGCATTTCATGCCATTTTTAGGTTTTGTAGGGACTCCTGATGACGTTTTGAGACATCTCCTACAACTACAGCACCAGAATTGTGCTGCTGAAGCAAGTCCGTTTTTTGGAATTCTTACGACAGGGTCCCCCCTTAAGACATTTTAGCAAAAAATGTTTTGCGTAAAAAATGCATTTTCTTACACTTTCTTACATTTACGGGTTTAGTCGGGACTCCTGATGACGTTTTGAGACATCTCCTACAACTACAGCACCAGAATTGTGCTGCTGAAACAAGACCGTTTTTAAAAAATATTTTTGTAAATAAAAAGTTTTCCAAAAAAAAGCATTTCATGCCATTTTTAGGTTTTGTAGGGACTCCTGATGACGTTTTGAGACATCTCCTACAACTACAGCACCAGAATTGGGCTGCTGAAGCAAGTCCGTTTTTTGGAATTTTTACGACAGGGTCCCCCCTTACGACGATTTAGCAAAAAATGTTTTGCGTAAAAAATGCATTTTCTTACATTTTCTTACATTTACGGGTTTAGTCGGGACTCCTGATGACGTTTTGAGACATCTCCTACAACTACAGCACCAGAATTGTGCTGCTGAAACAAGACCGTTTTTTAAATTTTTTTTTATAATAAAAAGTTTTCCCAAAAAAAGCATTTTATGCCATTTTTAGGTTTTGTAGGGACTCCTGATGACGTTTTGAGACATCTACTACAACTACAGCACCAGAATTGTACTGCTGAAGCAAGTCCGTTTTTTGGCATTTTTACGACAGGGTCCCCCCTTACGACATTTTAGCAAAAAATGTTTTTCGTAAAAAATGCATTTTCTTACATTTACGGGTTTAGTCGGGACTCCTGATGACGTTTTGAGACATCTCCTACAACTACAGCACCAGAATTGTGCTGCTGAAGCAAGTCCGTTTTTTGGAATTTTTTTTTGTAAAAAAAAAAGTTTTCCCAAAAAAAGCATTTTATGCCATTTTTAGGTTTTGTAGGGACTCCTGATGACGTTTTGAGACATCTCCTACAACTACAGCACCAGAATTGTACTGGTGAAGCAAGTCCGTTTTTTGGCATTTTTACGACAGGGTCCCCCCTTACGACATTTTAGCAAAAAATGTTTTTCGTAAAAAATGCATTTTCTTACATTTTCTTACATTTACGGGTTAAGTCGGGACTCCTGATGACGTTTTGAGACATCTCCTACAACTACAGCACCAGAATTGTGCTGCTGAAGCAAGTCTGTTTTTTGAATTTTTTTTTGTAAAAAAAAAGTTTTCCCAAAAAAAGCATTTCATGCCATTTTTAGGTTTTGTAGGGACTCCTGATGACGTTTTAAGACATCTCCTACAACTACAGCACCAGAATTGTGCTGCTGAAGCAAGTCAGTTTTTTGGCATTTTTACGACAGGGTCCCCCTTACGACATTTTAGCAAAAAATGTTTTTCGTAAAAAATGCATTTTCTTACATTTTCTTACATTTACGGGTTTAGTCGGGACTCCTGATGACGTTTTGAGACATCTCCTAAAACTACAGCACCAGAATTGTGCTGCTGAAGCAAGTCCGTTTTTTGGCATTTTTACGACAGGGTCCCCCCTTACGACATTTTAGCAAAAAATGTTTTTCGTAAAAAATGCATTTTCTTACATTTTCTTACATTTACGGGTTTAGTCGGGACTCCTGATGACGTTTTGAGACATCTCCTACAACTACAGCACCAGAATTGTGCTGCTGAAACAAGACCGTTTTTAAAAAAATTTTTTGTAAATAAAAAGTTTTCCCAAAAAAAACATTTCATGCCATTTTTAGGTTTTGTAGGGACTCCTGATGACGTTTTGAGACATCTCCTACAACTACAGCACCAGAATTGTGCTGCTGAAGCAAGTCCGTTTTTTGGAATTTTTACGACAGGGTCCCCCCTTACGACATTTTAGCAAAAAATGTTTTGCGTAAAAAATGCATTTTCTTACATTTTCTTACATTTACGGGTTTAGTCGGGACTCCTGATGACGTTTTGAGACATCTCCTACAACTACAGCACCAGAATTGTGCTGCTGAAGCAAGTCTATTTTTTGAATTTTTTTTTGTGAAAAAAAGTTTTCCAAAAAAAAGCATTTCATGCCATTTTTAGGTTTTGTCGGGACTCCTGATGACGTTTTGAGACATCTCCTACAACTACAGCACCAGAATTGTGCTGCTGAAGCAAGTCCGTTTTCTGGAATTTTTACGACAGGGTCCCCCCTTACGACATTTTAGCAAAAAATATTTTGCGTAAAAAATACATTTTCTTACATTTACGGGTTTAGTCGGGACTCCTGATGACGTTTTGAGACATCTCCTACAACTACAGCACCAGAATTGTGCTGCTGAAGCAAGTCCGTTTTTTGGAATTTTTACGACAGGGTCCCCCCTTACGACATTTTAGCAAAAAATGTTTTTCGTAAAATATGCATTTTCTTACATTTTCTTACATTTACGGGTTTAGTCGGGACTCCTGATGACGTTTTGAGACATCTCCTACAACTACAGCACCAGAATTGTGCTGCTGAAGCAAGTCTGTTTTTTGAATTTTTTTTTGTAAAAAAAAAGTTTTCCCAAAAAAAGCATTTTATGCCATTTTTAGGTTTTGTAGGGACTCCTGATGACGTTTTGAGACATCTCCTACAACTACAGCACCAGAATTGTGCTGCTGAAGCAAGTCCGTTTTTTGGAATTTTTATTACGACATTTTGCAAAATATTTTTTTTTCCGTAAAATATGCATTTTCTTCTAATTTCTTCCATTTTCGGGTTTAGTCTGGACTCCTGATGACGTTTTGAGACATCTCCTACAACTACAGCACCAGAATTGTGCTGCTGAAGCAAGTCCGTTTTTTGGAATTTTTACGACAGGGTCCCCCCTTACGACATTTTAGCAAAACATTTTTTGTTTGTAATTTAGTGTTAAAAAGGTAATAATGTACTGTACTGTACATATTAATTTGCCACCGCCATCATCACCACCGTGCACCTACATTATGCGAGGGTGCTCTCGGTCCATTTGAACTTTTAATAGGATCCAAAGTGCACGACCTTTGACTGAACATCACACTGTGAAATTGGATTGTGGACTTTTTTTATGTTATTATCAAATCACACAGCATGTGAGAGTTAGCAGGCACACTTCCACTTTTCCCACTGCTCTATATCTAAGGGTGACCAGATCCCAATTCAGCAGGGGCCTCGTGTTATGTTGTGCTTATGCACAAAAACCTGGCGTACGTCCTTTTTTCCATGGTAAAGATGAAAGGTATCGAGACCGAACTTGACGTTGAATTGTGCGCTGTTTCACTCCAGGTTCGTTCTTCACATACTCACATTTGCTTTGCCGACATTTCAACAATGTAAAATAGATCGCGGCGAGGACACACAATGCACTTTTTGGCCAATGCGTTTACCGTAATTTCCGGACTATAAGGCGCATTTAAAATCCTTTTTTATTTCTCAGTGCGCCTTACACAGTTGCGCCTAATGTAATGAACAAGTTTGGTTGAGCTTACCCACCTCGAGGCTATTTTATTTGGTACATGGTGTAATTATAAGTGTGAGCAGTAGATGGCAGTCAAACATAAGAGATACATGTAGCCTGCACTATGATGGGTTTTAAGTAAACAACAGCAACATTTTAAATGTTCCGTTGAAAATATAGAACATTAGACACGGCGCTCAAAAATCTATCAAAATGTTTTAGCACGACTTTTGTCAGCTATGAAGCCGCACCGCTTGAAGGATTGTCGGCGCATTAAACATACGACTATTATTATGGTGTGTGTATAAGGTAAGACATTATCTGGCGTTTTGTTTCGCAATATTATGCAATTTTTCTTAACTTCTGGTACCTGCTGATCTGTATTTGGGATCTGCATGAGTCCTGAAAAATTGTGTGTCCGCCTTTGTAGTTAATAAGCTTCTTCTTTTTCTCTATCTTCTTGTTATGTGACATTCATCCTCCGCTGTTGCCATTTCTAATATAAAGTAGTGTCAAGTTCTCACTTATATCTGTCAGTAAACTTGCCATGAAAGCGCTAAAACATACCGGTGTAGTGAGTTTACATTATTCACCCAAGGAAGTTTAGTTATTAGAGAGTTCCGGTTGAACGGTTTTTCACGGGACACATTTCCGGTGTGGTTGTTTCCGGATGAGGAGATGCTGCTCCATTATTGATTTGATTTGATTTCGTGTAGACCGCAATATGACTCAAGTAAACAACACCAACATTGTATATGCTCCCTTGAAAATATAGAACATTACACACGGCGCTCAAAAATCTATCAAAATGTTTTAGTAGGACTTTGGTCAGCTATGAAACTGCACCGCTTGATGGATTGTACTGTGCTTCAACATAGGAGTATTATTATGGTGTGTGTATAAGGTAAGACATATTTTCTGGTGTTTTGTTTCGCAATATTATGCAAAAGAAACTTTTCTTACCTTCTGGTACCTGAAAATTTGTGCAGGTCCGCCTTTGTAGTCCGTGCCGACACCGTAGTCGATAAGCTTCTTCTTTTTCTCCACCTTGTTATGGGACATCCATCCTCTGCTGTTGCCATTTCTAATAAAAAGCAGTGTAAAGTTATGACTTATTTCAGTCAGTAAACTCGCCATGAAAGCCCTAAAACATACCGGTGTAGTGAGTTACCATTATTCACCCAAGGAACTTTAGTTATTAGAGTTCTGGTCGGACGGTTTTTCACGGGACACATTTCTGGTGTTGTTGTTTCTGGATGAGGAGATGCTGCTCCGTTATTGATTGAAGTAAAGTCTGAATGTCATTAAAACAGTTAGCTTCATCTTTTGACACTTCACAACAAAGATGACGGGGAGAAGACGCTGCCGAAGGTGAGCCACGTAAATAAGACCGCCCACAAAACGGCGCACCCGGAAGCGGCTTGAAGATGATGTGTAAAACATCATCTATGCAACATTTTGAGCAAAGAACCACCATTACATGTTATGTAGACCCCAAGGAAGTCTTTTACATTTAGAAAAAAATATATATATTATGACTCCTTTAATGCGCCTTATAATCCGGTGCGCCTTATATATGAAAAAAAGATCAAAAATAGACCATTCATCCGCAGTGCTCCTTATATTCCGGTGTGCCCTATGGTCCGGAAAATACGGTAATGCTTTATATCAATATTTGTGAGGATGTTTACCAATTTATCTAGGCCAGAGGTGTCAAACTCATTTTAGATCGGGGGCCACATTGAGAAAAATCTACTCCCAAGTGGGCCGGACTGGTAAAATCACGGCACGATAACTTAAAAATAAAGACAACTTCAGATTGTTTTCTTGGTTTAAAAATAGAATTTCTCAAAAATAAACAAATCATGTTGTTTTTTTACACTTACATGTTGCAGTTAATAGTGTTCTACCTTTAATTGTCGTTATTTATACTTTCTGAATAAATGACGTGATAATGTTCATCAGTCAACTCATTGGTGTTCATTTTCAATCTAACAAGATAAAAAAAAAAATATCAAAATCAAATTACAGGATGTTATTTATGTAGTTTGCTAATTTTCTTCGACTGTTGCACTAACATCATGTGTTTTATTTTTTTTGTACATACTGTATGTAGCATCATCTACAAAGATACAAAGAATTGCCATTGCCACATCTAGTGGACACATTTAAAACAGCAGTTTTTTTCATAGAAAAATTTCAGCTCATTTGTATACTTAGCAAATTCATCCGGATAGAACCTGTTCACGGGCCTGATCCCTTTCATCTCAGCGATCGTATTTGTCACGTTTCATGTGTCAGGTAAAGCGCAATGAATGACTCCGCTTCCTAGTGTAAGAGTGAGCTTTTATAAGTGTGCCATGACAGCAGACTCTCTAATCGGTGATTAAAACAGCTGAAAAAAAATCAAGTCTTCCAGAGATGGGCACAGTCTACACTACCTGCTGTCTGAGGCGAGTGCACAGCATCCTGCGTGACCAACAACACCCTGCTCCTCACCTGCGGCCCTCAGGTAGAAGGAACAGGTCTATACGTGCCAGGACAACTTGCCAACAGCTCGTCTGTATCCTCAGGCAGTGACCCTCTCTCACATCCCACCCATGAACTGCAACGTCTAATTATCACTTCTATTGATCTGCCCTTTATACTGTACACTGCATCCGGAAAGTATTCACAGCGCTTCATTTTTTGCCACATTTTGCTATGTTACAGCCTTATTCTAAAATGGTATCAATTCATTTTCGTCCTCAAAACTCTGCGTTTCTGGGTGTTGTTGATAAATGCAACAACACCCAGAAACGCCGCTGGCTTCGCTCGGCCCGAGCTCATCTGAGATGGACTGATTGGTTGGAATCTGCGCTTTTGCATGATATACTAGTTACTACGGTAATCTTCTCAGAAAGCACGTAGTTTCAAAGTTGTATTTGTGTTGGTACTGCATCAAAAAGCGACATCAGTGTGTAAAGGATATCACCACATGGACTCAGGAACACTTCAGAAAACAACTGTCAGTAACTACAGTTGGTCGCTACATCTGTAAGTGCAAGTTAAAACTCTACAATGCAAAGCGAATGCCATTTATCAACAACAGCCAGAAACGCCGCCGGCTTCGCTCGGCCCGAGCTCATCTAAGATGTACTGATGCAAACTGGAAAAGTGTTCTGTGGTCTGACAAGTCCACATTTCAAATTGTTTTTGGAAACTGTGGACGTCGTGTCCTCCGGTCCAAAGAGGAAAAGAACCATCCGGATTGTTCTAGGCGCAAAGTTGAAAACCCAGCGTCTGTAATTGTATGGAAAACTTGTTTTGTTTTGTTTTTAATGTATGTTTTTATTGTTTTGTTTTTTAATGTATTATATTCTGTTTTTATATGTTTAAATGGATCTTAAGGTCTGCAATAAAGATTGATGATATGGGGGTGTATTAGTGGGTAACTTACACGTTTGTGAAGGCACCATTAATGCTGAAAGGTACATACAGGTTTTGGAGCAACAAAAGTTGCCATCCAAGCGACGTCTTTTTCATGGCCGCCCCTGCTTATTTCAGTAAGATATCGCCGAGCCACATTCTGCACGTGTTACAACAGCGTGGCTTCGTAGTAAAAGAGTGCGGGTACTAGACTGGCCTGCCTGTAGTACGAACTGTGCTCTGTAAATAAACTCGCCTTGCCGACCGTTTTCTGTCGTGGACAACGACAATTTCAATAAACTACAAGTTAAAAAAAAGGCATGAACATTTCCCTCTTTTGGGTATTGAAAAAATGTATGGAACGGCGCCGCTCAAGTACCGATCCATACCAGACTGTGAATTTTGTGCATCGTTCGTGGCACCCTTTGTGTTTACGCGTTTCATGGGTCAGGATTGCACCACCTAACGCATTTTTGATACATGGTTACTATGCAGTGTGTGTGTTATTCACTATGACAATGACAATAAATGCATTGAACTGAATAAAAATCATGTTAGAGTAAATGAATACTTCTCTGATTTGAGGGCGAAGGCTTGTTCATGTGTCCTGTGATGAACTGGCGGCCAGTCCAGGGTGTAGGCCGGGGGTCAGCAACCCGCGTCTCTTTAGCACCGCCCTCGTGGCTCCCTGGACCTCTTTCAGAGATGTGTGAAAATGGAAAAAGATGAAGAACATTTTTATTTGAATATATTTTCTGTAGGAGAACAAACATGACACAAACCTTCCTAATTGTTAGAAGTCCCACTGTTTATGTTAAACATGCTTCACTGATGAGAGTATTTAGCAAGCACTGTTTTGTCCTACTAATTTCAGCGATCCTTGAACTCATTGTTGTTTGTTTACATGTACAACTTTCTCCGACGCTGCCACAGAAAGACGTGTTTTATGCCACTTCTTCTTTGTCTCATTTTGTCCACCAAACGTTCTACGCTGTGCGCGAATGCACAAAAGGTGAGCTTTGTTGATGTTATTGACTTGTTGGAGTGCTAATCAGGCATATTTGGTCAGAGCATGACTGCAAGCTAATCAATGCTAACATGCTATTTAAGCTAGCTGTATGTACATATTGCATCATTATGACTCGTTTGTAGGAATATTTGAGCTCATTTAATTTCCTTTACTTATGTCCTCTGTGCATTTCATTTATATTTGCATGTCTCATGACACATGATCTGTACGTAATATTGGCTGCATTTCTGATAGTTGTTTGTGCGCCATGTTGTTCCAGACCACAGCAAACGTTACCCAGCTTGTAAAGATTGTAATAAATCCATTAGAAGAAGACAGCCTGCCTTTTCCTTTAACTTGGACACACACATTTATACCTTTGACCCTTATGAGCCAGTCATTTCCAGAAGTTATCTCATCATGTGAGAAGCCTCCATTTAAATAACATATTATTATTTGATCTTAATAGATTAAAAATGAACAGCAATGAGTTGACTGATGAACATTATCACATCATTTAATCAGAAAGTATACATATCGACAAATAAAGGTAGAATACTATTAACCGCAACATGTAAGTGTAAAAAAAACAACAACATTATGATTTGTACATTTTCAGAATGTGCTTGCTCTATTTTTAACAAAGAAAAAAACAAACAATCTGAAGTTGTCTTTATTTTTAAGTTATCGTGCCTTGATTTTACCAGTCCGGCCCACTTGGGAGTAGATTTTTGTCCATGTGGCCCCCGATCTAAAACGAGTTTGACACCTCTACATTAGAACTTACGAATAATGGATTGGTAGGTTCATCGTAGCCAGCCTTGTGTATTATTCTAATGACCCTTTTTTCAAGTTGAATTATTGAGCCTGTGTTTGTTCTATAAACATTTCCCCAAAGTTCAACACAGTATGTTAGATATGGAAAAATAAAAGAATAATATAACTACAGCTGCAGCTATCGAATATTTTAGTAATCGAGTATTCTATCGAATATCCCGATCGATTATTCGAATAAATCATCATTTTGTTTAATTATACACGTTAAGATGTGCCCTCAATTATTGTGGTTGGCCTAATCGTCTTATTTCCTAAACGCCTGTTTTCATTATTGAAGGCTGACACGCACAGCTAAAAATGTGTATGTGCTAATAAAAACAGGTGCGCTCACAGCCCTATGTGCTGTGTGGTGTGACCGCATAAACAAAGTTCTTGTCTCTCGTGCGTTTTTGATGATTATCATACGGTGCCGTTTAAACGTTTTCTAAACTCGAGCGTACTTAAAAGAGCGGTGTCGTGCAGTGCAAGGGGGGGATGATCTGTGACGTAAACACGCTGTGCAACACCTAAACAGTCTGTGCGAAACGTGAGCTTTGACTACTGTTTAGTGAACCAGGCAAAATGCCGTAAAAAAAAATATGTACGACACCTCGAGGCAGCAACAATTCCTCTAATGTATTTTGTAATCGAATTACTCAAGGAATCATGTGCAGATATTTCTTATTCAGCATGTGTCTTACTTTATATAAAGAATAGCAATGGATTTGGATGTTTTTAGAATAGAATAGAATAGAAAGTACTTTATTGATCCCTCGGGGAAATTCAGCACCACAGTTCGCTCACAATAAAAATAAACACTAAGGTATTTTTTACATGTGAATAATATAAATACAGTCTATTATACAGCATTATTCACATGTGAATAATATAAATACAGTCTATTATACACAGTGTTGGGTTAGTTACTGAAAACCATTAACTAGTTACAGTTACTAGTTACTTTATTTCAAAAGCAACTCAGTTACTAACTCAGTTACTTACACCAAAAAGTAATGCGTTATTGTGAAAAGTAACTATTTAGTTACTTGTTTTTTTCTTTTTCTTTTTTTAAAGCTACCATTAATGCCCTTTAAGCCTTCATTTAAGTACTGTTATTGCACTGGAGAATAATACAATCTGTTGATCAGCGCTAGGAATTTTCAAAATGGGGTCCCAGGGACCCCATCAAGTCATAAAAATGGGGTCCTACAGTAAATTTTTGGGGTCCCACTTTTTGGTAAGCGTTTTGACAACAAAAAAGATAAACGTATGCATTATCCTGTTATATCTCACATTATATATTGTGTTTTGGAAAAAGGTTGTCATAAACGTTACTTAATTCATAAAAAAAAATAATAAAGAAAGAAAACAAATTTGTATACATATGTAAATGTATTCAGTTATAAACATTCATTCACTTTCTTCTTTCCTTCATGGATCTAAACTTTACCGCTGCTGGTAGTTTTTTCTATGTTTTTATTGAATAAGTTGTAGGTGTATTTATTTCAGTATAAAAGTGTAAAAAGTGTTTTGCTTGGGTCATGAAATGATGATAATGGTGTGCCAGGGCATACAAACATTTTATATTTAACGCTTAAATCTCTGGAGTCTACATCAACTTCAGATCTATCCCTCATTTCAAAATGTTTTAGTTATGTTGTTTTTTTGTCTGTTTGTTTTCCGCCCTTTTTTGTCGAACAAAACTATGTTTTTAATGGCAAACACACAAAATATGCAAAATCTTCCACCAAAAATATTTTTCAAAGTGGAATATTTGATGTGAAGTAATGGGAACCTTGGATAGGTCAATAATTCATAATAACATTGATTTTGATTCAATATTATGCTTTGAGCAATGACAGTTTGAAATAAATTGATTAATGTGGACCCCGATTTAAACAAGTTGAAAAACTTATTCGGGTGTTACCATTTAGTGGTCAATTGTACGGAATATGTACTGTACTGTGCAATCTATTAATAAAAGTCTCAATCAATCAATCCACTCCCTCGCTCTCTCTGTCCCTCCCTCACGAATGCTGCTGCGTGTGCACAATTAGTTTTGTTTTTAACCCCATCTTAACCCTGAACGTACATTGAAAATATACGCAACCCTGCCGGACATTTGAGGCATTTAAGAAACTCCGCCCGGACAGCCCCGCAAAAGAAGACACATGGTCAGTCTAGAATATCTCCATGTTAAGAAACTCTGCTTCAGCTCCACCATGATGTCTTGTAAGTAAACACAGACACGCCCCCCCCCCACCCCTCTCCACACACACACACACACACACACACACACACACACACACACACACACACACACACACACACACACACACACACACACACACACACACACACACACACACACACACACACACACACACACACACACACACACACACACACACACACACACACACACACACACACACACACACACACACACACACACACACACACACACACACACACACACACACACACACACACACAGCGCCTCTTCTCTTGTCCCCGTTGTGACACAGGAAGAATTAAGTTAAGTTAAAGTTAAAGTACCAATGATTGTCACACACACACACTAGGCGTGGTGAAATTTGTCCTCTGCATTTGACCCACCCCCTTGGGGAGCAGTGGGCAGCAGCGGCGCCGCGCCCGGGAATCATTCAGAAGGACGACACTGCAACTCTCCAATAAAACACACTCAGATCTTCTGTTTTTAGCCGATACTACATAAGAAATGACATAAAATAACGCAGTAACGCATCATGTAGTAACGGTAACTGAGTTACTGAATATAAAAAATAACGCGTTAGACTACTAGTTACTTTGTAACGCGTTAGTCCCAACACTGATTATACAGCATTATTCACATGTCAATAACATAAATACAGTCTATTATACAGCATAATTCACATTTGAATAATATAAATACATTTAAGTTAAGTATTGTTTTCCCTTTAACATCACAAATGAGTTTGACATTTGAAGTTAATTGCTTACATGAATGGACTTTTCCAGCATATTATGTGTGTATGACTTTCACCTGTGTAATAGAATGACTTCATGCAACTTTTCTCGGAGGACAATTGAACACTCACCTACCGAAAATGCAAACTTCGTCGCTGCTCGGTGACCTTTGTCTAGCGGCAGAATGTCTCTCTCGTCGTGTTGATCTAAATGAGAAGGAATGAATGACATTGGAACAAATAACAGCGCTGACATGATAGGAGGCGTGTTAGTTAGCAACCTGTTGTATTCTGATGACGTGCTAGCGTCACTTCCGCTGGGACGAGACCGGAGCGGTTAAAAAACGTGACTTTCATTTATAATAATTGAATGGTGTGTGTTCAAATAACCCTCCTCGGCCTTATAATTGTTACAAGTCGCGCTGTTGACATCTTTTCTTGGGAAATGGAGTCGACTCCAGGGGGTCTTTCCGCGGGCTCTGCCATTTTGAAATATGACGTCACGACGCGACGTCATCACCACCCGGAAGTGTGGATCTTCTTCTTCTTCTTTTGTTTTTATAGCAGGTTGGCAAGCAACCTTCTGGTGTGCATTACCGCCACCTACTGACATGGAGTGTGGACCACTTCTAGAGATCACCTTAGCACAGACCTGGGCAAATGAACGTCCGGGGGCCACATGCGGCCCCTTAAGCTTTTCAATCTGAATAATATGAATAACATCATTAAAAGTTCAGTTAAAGTGCCAATGATTGTCACACACACACACACTAGGTGTGGCGAAATTATTCTCTGCATTTGAACCATCACCCTTGATCACCCCCAGGGAGGTGAGGGGAGCAGTGAGCAGCAGCGGTGGCCGCGCCCGGGAATCATTTTGGTGATTCAACCCCCAATTCCAACCCTTGATGCTGAGTGCCAAGCAGGGAGGTAATGGCTCCCATTTTTATATAATAAAATACATGAATAAATCGTATTCATACACTCTTATTCATACACTCTTCTTCATGCAGTCTTATTCATACACTCTTATTCATATACTCGTATTCATGCATTCTTATTCATACACTGTTATTCATATAATCGTATTCATATACTCTTAGTCATCCACTCTTAGTCATCCACTCTTAGTCATCCACTCTTATTCATCCACTCTTATTCATCCACTCTTATTCATCCACTCTTAGTCATCCACTCTTAGTCATACACTCTTAGTCATACACTCTTAGTCATACACTCTTATTCATACACTCTTATTCATACACTCTTATTCATACACTCTTATTCATACACTCTTATTCATACACTCTTAGTCATACACTCTTAGTCATACACTGTTATTCATACACTGTTATTCATACACTCTTATTCATACACTCTTATTCATACACTCTTATTCATACACTCTTATTCATACACTCTTATTCATATACTCTTATTCATACATTCTTATTCATACACTCTTAGTCATCCACTCTTATTCACGCACTCTTATTCACGCACTCTTATTCACGCACTCTTAGTCATGCACTCTTATTCATACACTCTTATTCATACACTCTTATTCATACACTCTTAGTCATCCACTCTTTCCATCCACTGCGGAGGTCGAGGAAGGCAGTCAGAGTCCAGGGGGAAGATCGGCAGGTGAACCAGGTCATATACTCTTATTCATATACTCTTATTCATACACTCTTATTCATACACTCTTATTCATACACTCTTATTCATACACTCTTAGTCATACACTCTTAGTCATCCACTCTTAGTCATCCACTCTTATTCATATACTCTTATTCATATACTCTTATTCATACACTCTTAGTCATGCACTCTTATTCATACACTCTTATTCATACACTCTTATTCATACACTCTTATTCATACACTCTTAGTCATCCACTCTTTCCATCCACTGCGGAGGTCGAGGAAGGCAGTCAGAGTCCAGGGGGAAGATCGGCAGGTGAGGCGCACGGCTCACTGCGGAGACACGGATGTACTGTGGGAACAGGAGATGACAAGGACAAATAAGGACTAGGCACGAGGGAGACAAAGCGAGCAAAAGAGAGAGACACAGATGAGGAGCCAGAGACGTGAAGCTTACTGAATCAGGGCTTTGTTCCGGCGTGGAGTAGTCAGTGGAGTGAGCCTTTATGCTGCTGCTTCTCGTCAAGACCAGGTGCGTTGATTGATGATTGCCGCCGGCTGTGGAGGCGCGTGGCCGCGGTCTGCGTGGCGCGTGCGGGGGCGTGTCCTGCGGTGCTTGCAGCGTAGCTTCGAGGAGCTCCTGCCGAGGAGGTAGAAGCAGACTGCGCGAGCGCCGTAACAGTGCCCCCCCTCTTATGCGAGGCTCTCGACGAGCGCCGGAGAGCTCCAGAGTTGACCTGATAGAAGTCCTCCAGAAGGGTGGGGTCAGCAAGGTAGGAGGCCGACACCCAGGATCTATCCTCTGGACCATAACCCTCCCAATGTACCAAAAATACCAGGCCCCTACCTTGCCGACGGACCCCAAGGATCTCCTTGACGGTCCAAACTGGGTCACCGTTATCCAGAATTCTAGGAGGGGTAGGGTCAGGGGAAGAGAGTGGAGAACTGGAGACAGGCTTACTCTGGGATACATGGACCACCGGATGTCGCTTCACCGAGGGGGGTAGAGACAGACTAACAGATACTGTTGGATAAGCTCAGAGCAATCGGATTTAACAAAACCTCATGGAGCTGGATGCAATCCTACTTGGAGGGGAGGAAACAGGTGGTAGAGGTGAACGGCACCGTGTCCCCCCCCCCCCTCTCAGTGAGCTGTGGAGTCCCCCAAGGCAGTATATTAGGGCCTTTACTGTTCCTGGTATACATAAACGACATGTCATCGGCATGCGACTGTGAATTGTTTTTGTTTGCGGATGACTCGGCCTTGCTGGTATCCGGCAAGGACAAGTCACAGGTGGAGAAAATCCTCAGTGCTGAACTCTGTAGAACTTGCACCCGGCTCGCTGACAACAAGCTATCCATACACTTGGGTAAAACGGAATCCATCCTGTTTGGGTCCCATATCAACCTTAAGAAAGTCAATGACTTCACTATAAAAGTGGGTGACGTTGTTCTCACCAGGAAAGATGAGGTCACCTACCTAGGTTCCATTCTAGAGGCTAATCTTTCCTGTGATAAAATGGCAACCAAGGTAATCAAAAAGGTCAACCAACGAACGAGATTTCTCTATAGAATCTCCTCTCTGGTCAACAAAAGCACCTTGAGGATTCTGGCGGGAGCTCTCGTTCAACCCTTTTTTGATTACGCATGCACCTCCTGGTACCCTAGCACCTCTAAAACCCTCAAATCTAAACTCCAAACATCCCAGAACAAGCTAGTCAGATTACTTCTAGACCTCCACCCCAGATCCCACCTCACTCCTACCCACTTCTCCAAAGTGGGCTGGCTCAAGGTGGAGGACAGAGTAAAACAACTTGCACTGAGCCTAGTCTATAAAATCCGCTACACCTCCCTGATACCGAAGTACATGTCAAACTACTTCCATAACGTAAATGACCGCCATAACCACAACACCAGGGGGAGCTCCACTAACCACGTTAAACCCAGATTCCGATCTAACAAAGGTCTTAACTCATTCTCTTTCTATGCCACATCAATATGGAATGCACTCCCAACAGGTGTAAAAGAAAGCATAAGAAAAAGTATCTACATTTGATTGTTAACATTTGATTTATATATGTTTATTTTTGTAATATTTTTATGAATTTATTAATCAATCAACAAAACAATACACAACAATGCAATCCAATTCCAAAAGCAAACCCGCCCCAGCAACACTAAGAACAACAGTAAACAGAGCAATTGAGGACACACAAACATGACACGGAACAATCCAAATGTAGTGAAACAAAAATGAACATTATCGACAACAGCATCAATACTAGTAACAATTTCAAAACAGCAGTGATTAAAAATCCCTCATTGACATTATCATTAGACATTTATATATATAAAAAAAAGAACAATAGTGTCACAGTGGCATACACTTGCATCGCATCTCATAAGCTTGACAACACACTGTGTCCAATATTTTCACAAAGATAAAATAAGTCATATTTTGGTTCATTTAATAGTTGAAACAAATTATTCTTGAGACAAGATTTCGGGCCCCAATGACATATTTATTTGAGAAGCTGTCTCAGAAAATTATGATATAAAACAATAACTCCCCAGCTGGAGCCTTCCTAGTCACTGCTGGACCATGACTTGGATTTGAACCTAGTACCCTTTGATTGGGCGCTAGCTGCTATAACCACTCGGCTATCTTTTGTCTGCCATTTCACAGTTTTCGTGCCCCAATGACATAACCTGTCCTAGTAAACTAGGATATAAAACAGCAACTCTTCCAGTTGGAGCTTTCCTAGTCACTGCACGACATGACGTGGATTTGAAACCAATCCCCTTTGAGTGACAGCTAGCTGCCTTAACCACTCAACTATCATTGGTCTGCTGGAGCCAAGACTTCGGGCCCCAATGACATATTTAATTGAGAAACTGTCTCAGTAAACTATGATACAAAAAAGTAACTCCTCCAGCCGGAGTTTACCCAGTCACTGCTCGGCCATGACTGGGATTTGAACCCAGTCCTTGATTGGAAGCTAGGTGCTTTAACCACTCAGCTACCCTTTGTCGTGCCCCAATGACATATTTAAATGAGAACCTGTCTCAGTTAACTACAAATGGACGTGTAAAAAAACACTGACTCTTTTGGCTGGAGTCTTGTAACCTGACCGGGATTTGTACCCAGTACCCCTTGGTGCACAGTTACCAGTGTTAACCACTCAGCTACATATATATACACTGTACATACTGTATATGTACATATACATATACAAAAATTAACATTTACACCGTATATCTAAGGGTTGTCAAGTGATTAATTTGTTTTAATCAGATTAATCACACTCTACATCTGTGATTAATCACAGATTATTTTTCTAGCATTTTTTAAATATATATATACATATATATATATATATATACATATATATACATATATATATATATATATACATATATATATATATATATATATATATATATATATATATATATGTATATATATATATATATATATATATATATATATATATATATATATAATGTGGGGTGAAGGAGTGATGCGTGGGATGATGCAACACTATGCCCAGATGTGGGATGTGAGTTCAGGATGTTGGTGTGGCTTGTGCAGCCCTTTGAGACACTCGTGATTTAGGGCTATATAAGTACTGTGAAGTCTGGGAAGCTAAATAAGGCACACTTGGAAATAATGAATTTCTTTATGTATGCAATTGCGGCAGAAGTCCACAGGAGGGCGCACGTTCCCTTCCAGAGTCTATTGCTGCCATTAAAAGACACTTGGGCAATAGCCAGAGGTGCACTCTTAAAACGAATGTGTTGGAAATAACACAATTTGTGTTGTTTTTTTTACACATCTCCATGTCCAGAGGGGGACAACTCAACTTGTCAATTTTAACACATTAACTTTGTTACTTATATTAACACAGTAAATGTGTAGGTTTTAGTAACAAATGTTTGTGTTACTCAAATTAAACACATTTTGTGTATATTGGCAACACTTGTGTGTGTGTGCATGCTATGCTATATAAAAAAACAACATAATTGAAATTTAATTGGCATTTAATTCAAAAATTCCTTCTATTCATTACAAGTCACAACATTTAGGAAATAAGTCTGTATCTTGTCAGTAAGTGCAATTCAGAATCTCTCAGCTCATATTAGGGATGTCCGATAATGGCTTTTTGCCGATATTGTCCAACTCTTTAATTACCAATACCGATATCAACCGATATATACAGTCGTGGAATTAACACATTATGCCTAATTTGGACAACCAGGTATGGTGAAGATAAGGTACTTTTTAAAAAAATGAATCAAATAAAATAAGATAAATAAATTAAAAACATTTTCTTGAATAAAAAAGAAAGTAAAACAATATAAAAACAGTTACATAGAAACTAGTAATTAATGAAAATTTGTCAAATTAACTGTTAAAGGTTAGTATTATTAGTGGACCAGCAGCACGCACAATCATGTGTGCTTACGGACTGTATCCCTTGCAGACTGTATTGATATATAATGTAGGAAGCAGAATATTAATAACAGAAAGAAACAACCCTTTTGTGTGAATGAGTGTAAATGGGGGAGGGAGGTTTTTTGGGTTGGTGCACTAATTGTAAGTGTATCTTGTGTTTTTTATATGGATTTAATAAAAAAATAAAAAAAAAAAAAAAAAAACACAGATACTAATAAAAAAAAACGATACCGATAATTTTCGATATTACATTTTAACACATTTTTCGGCCGATAATATCGGCAGACCGATATTATCGGACATCTCTAGCTCATATACATCAAGTGGCAAAGCATCAGTTGCATCTTTCAGATTCATCACTTGAAATTAGTCTTTTTAATCACATAAGTGTGAAGGTGTTCATCAAAATAGTTAACAGTGAGAACTCTCAACAAAATGAACACCTCATCACGGTCAGAAAAGGTTACAATATACACTGTCTCTCCAAAGATATGTTTGTTGTCCAGATCACATTTGAAGGAAAGCACACAACCAGGTCTGTAGCAATGACCAAATATAGACACACAACTGATACTCCAAATGTTTAAATCATTGATTGAAACTTTATTAGTAGATTGCACAGTGAAGTACATATTACATACAATTGACCACTAAATGGTAACACCCCAATAAGTTTTTCAACTTGTTTAAGTCGGGGTCCACTTATGTCCACAGGCTGCCATTTTTTCAATCAACAACTCCTACTTTACCAACCAGGCAAGGTTACAAGCCCAATACAATTTGTTTTTATTTTTATTATTATTATTTTTTTTATAATGTCCTGCCCAGCTTCTCGGGCAAATCATATAGTAGATGTAGATGCCCGTATCGGCTGTTCAGATTTACTTTACAAAAGAGAAGTGTAGGATACTTCTCTTGTTGCCTTACTTGTATTTTGACTTTATTAAATGTATTTATATTATCATTTGGTGCAGCCGGGCCGGAGCAGGAGGGGATAGAAAGAGAGAAAAAGGAAGACAGAGGGGGGAATTGTGGGGACAAGAGGGGGATTAGACAGAGAGACAAAAACAACAACAACAACAACAACAACAGAGCAACATCAGCAAATACGACATGTACAAATATGATGGTAAAAGTAATAGCAAATAAGCAGTTAGCGAAAATAAAAAAATAATACAGAAATGACAATGAGCATTATTACACTAAAAACGGAGCAATATGAATACCAATAGAAATAGTGCTATTGATAATAAACAATACCAATACTTTACCTTTATTATCAACAATACAATTGTTCAAATGCAACAATACATATACGTCATGATAACTTGAGATACGAAAGAATGCAGAAAAATGGAGGGGAAGAAAGAGAAGCAACCTACATTAACCTTGTAGATTGTTATAGTAACAATAGGTTAAGCTTTGTCAGTGTGCCATGTGTTATACCCAGTTTACCCTAGGGCAACAACGTTAATATATGTTTGATGAAACGTGATTATGTGCATGAGTGTATGTGTGCATATGTACTTGTATATGTACAGAATGTGTATATGTGTGCTTGTACAGTGAATGTATATGTACAGTATGTGTATATGTGGGTTTGTACAGTGAATGTATATGTACAGTATGTGTATATGTGTGTACAGCGAATGTATATGTACAGTATGTGTATATGTATGTTTTAACAGTGAATGTATATGTACAGTATATGTATGTGTGTGTTTGTACAGTGAATGTATATGTACAGTATGTGTATATGTATGTTTTTACAGTGAATGTATATGTACAGTATGTGTATATGTATGTTTTTACAGTGAATGTATATGTACAGTATGTTTGTATAATGAATGTGCGTGTGGATGTACGAACTTTGAGTGTGTAAATATGTACTGTATTTATTTGTATATGTATGTGGGAGCGTAGGTACCTATGTATGTATGTGTGTATGTGTGTGAGTATATGTGAATTTGCATGTACAATACATTTGACTCCCAGTGTGTGCGGGAGCCAGAGTACGGCCCCAGCCTCCCCGAGAGCCCATCCCACAAACAGTAGGTGTGGTGCCCAGGGAACCAGGGGCCACCGCCCCCACGCAGCCAAGCCGGACAGCGACAGGAACCCCAGAGCCTGGCCCGCCGCGCCGCCCACAAGGGCCAGCAGCAGGCCGCAGACAGACGCACCCGGCAGAGGACAAGGCACGAGAAAAGCAGGGGGCAGCCAGACCCCAAGCCAGCGAGAGACTACACCCCACACGGACAGAAAGGCGGGATGCCCCGCCCGAGTCGCCCGGAGACCCCCCGCAACCGGACGGGAAGACCGCCCCCGCCCCACCGGCAACAGGGCCCCCACGAGCCCCCACCCCACCCCCACCCCCGGAGAGCGCGGCGAGGCCAGCCCACGGCCACCCCACGGCCACCCCACCCAAGCCGGCCGCCACAGGACCACCCAGCACGGGGCCACAGGAACCACCCACCCCACCCGCAGAGACCCCAACGATGGAGATGGAACAACCAGCAACCGCCCCGCCGAGTTCCCCCCCTGAGGTAGGGGATTAAATAAATAAAATAAATAAATACATAATAATAATAATATTAATAAAATATATTACAAAAAAATAAGAATAAATAAATAATTAAATCTATTTATAAAAAATAAAAAATAAAAAAAGAATTAAAAGATCACAGACATGCTGACACACAAGCCCTTTAGAAGCATTAAAGATAAGCTGACTCAATTTAAGATATTGAATAGATTGTATTTGACATCTTCTCAGCTGTTTAAAATTAGTGTGGTAGATAGCAAGTTATGTATGAAGTGAGGCAACTCTTGTTCATTTATTGTGGGAATGTCAGAGAATAAAAGAGTTATGGTTGAAAACAACAAAAGAAGCAATCACAGTCCTTAATATAAACATCCCAATGACACTGCAAACTTGTATTCTTGGGGATCTCCATCAATTTAGTAACGTGTCAAAGAGTAAAAATGCTTTTCTTTCAATATGCATCATAACAAAAAGGGTAATATTTTAAAAAAATGGATCGATGTTGATAGTCCAACTCATACTGACTGGTGCACACAAGCTATGGAGATGATATCAGTAGAACAAACTGCATTTAGTTTAGATAATGAGTCATATATTGGAATATGGGACCCATTATTTCAATTTGTTTCAACTATTAAATGAACCAAAATATGACTTATTATATCATTGTGGAAAATATTGGACACAGTGTGTTGTCAAGCTTATGAGATGTGATGCAAGTGTAAGCCACTGTCACACTATTGTTCTTTTCTCATGTTATTCTTTATTCATGTTTTTAATATCAATGAGGGATTTTTAATCACTATGTTGAAATTATTAGTATTGCTGTTGTCGATGTTCATTTTTGTTTCACTACATTTGGATTGTTCCGTGTCATGTTTGTGTCCTCAATTGCTGTTTCTTGTTGTTCTTAGTGTTGCTGGGGCGGGTTTGCTTCTGGAATTGGATTGCATTGTTGTTTTGATTGAATAAAATTCATTATAAAAAAAAAAAAAAAAAATCAAATGTTATCAGAAGGTAGATACTTTTTCTTATGCTTTCTGGTGTGTGTGTGTGTGTGTGTGTGTGTGTGTGTGTGTGTGTGTGTGTCCACTACTTGCTGTACATATCCTACCAAGTCAGACCTACACTGTTTCAATGTCCATTTCTCTGATACAATTGTTGATGACTGAAGTGTTGATATCAATCAAACCTAACCCCCCCATCCCAGAATGTAAATAATTCAATGTATATACTCTGATGATTATCTTGTGTGATGACTGTATTATGATGATAGTATATATCTGTATCATGACTTGATTTAAGTGGACCCGGACTTTAACAAGTTGAAAAACTTATTGGGGTGTTACCATTTAGTGGTCAATTGTACGGAATATGTACTTCACTGTGCAACCTACTAATAAAAGTCTCAGTCAATCACGTAGTGATACAAGAACCAGGAAGATAAAGTAAGATCTGTCATCTCTGATTTAAAGTTGAAACAAGTTGTAAAGAAAATAGCTCCTTCTTACCTCGCTTGCTGCTTCCATCCTGCTTGTAAACTTCTGACTGTTGCAGTCTATTTATTGGATGTTTTAGATGTGATTGTGATTGACTGATTGTTTTCACCTGCTCAGGTGAGCCACTTCCGCCACGTGTCTTAAAATGACAGCAATAGCCTGGAGGGGAACGTGCGCCCTCCTGTGGACTTCTGCCGCAATTGCACACATAAAGAAAGGCATTATTTGCAAGTGTGCCTTATTTAGCGTCCCAGACTTCGCAGTCTGAGTGTCCCTTATTTAGAGGAGCAGACATGTGAAGAAACACCTCTGGCTATTGCCCAAGTGTCTTTTAATGACAGCAATAGACTCTGGAGGGGAACGTACGCCCTATCCTGTAAATAATGTCAATAATTCAATGTGATTATCTTGTGTGATGACTGTATTATGATGATAGTATATATGATAGTATATATCTGTATCATGAATCAATTTAAGTGGACCCCGACTTAAACAAGTTGAAAAACTATTGGGGTGTTACCATTTAGTGGTCAATTGTACGGAATATGTACTTCACTGTGCAACCTACTAATAAAAGTCTCAATCAATCAAAATCCTTTTCAGATAGGATTTGTAAAAAAAAAAACACTCTTGCAGAGCCAAAACTAGACTTCAACTTAGGAGTCAAATATCTTAGTGCCATCTTGCAAAAAAATCGATTTTTCTTCAATTCAACACGATTGTCGATTCAAAAAGGATTTTTTCCCGATTCAAAAGGATTGTCTATTCATGGAATACATAGATTTCAGCAGGATTGAAAAGGATTGTCCATTCATGGAATACATAGATTTCAGCAGGATCTACCCCAGTCTGCTGACATGCAAGCAGAGTAGTAGATTTTTGTAAAAAGCTTTTATATTTGTAAAGGACAATGTTTTATCAACTGATTGCATTAATGTAAATTTGTTTGAACTATTAAATGAACCAAAAATATGACTTATTTTATCTTTGTGAAAATATTGGACACAGTGTGACACTATTGTTCTTTTTTTATAATTTTTTATAAATGTCCAATGATAATGTCAATGAGGGATTTGTAATCACTGCTATGTTGAAATTGTAACTAATATTGATACTGTTGTTGATAATATTCATTTTTGTTTCACTACTTTTGGTTTGTTCTGTGTGGTGTTTGTGTCTCCTCTCAATTGCTCTGTTTATTGCAGTTCTGAGTGTTGCTGGGTCGGGTTTGCTTTTGGAATTGGATTGCATCGTTATGGTATTGCTGTGTATTGTTTTGTTGGATTGATTAATTAAAAAATAATTCTAAATTTGTTATTACCCATACTTACCATGAGTTAATTAACCAGCTACCACTTGATTCTGTGTGGGGGAGGTGATACAACCCCACATAATGCCCTTCCCCACCCTTGCTTACTTCGGCTTGGCAAGCCTATCAGACCTGGTAATAAAAAGAACAAGAATGGCTGAATGGTTAAACAGCTAGCTTACAATCAAAGGGTTCTGGGTTCAATCCCAGTCTGGTCACTCTACAACTACTAAATATCCACTCAGAGAAATTAATCTTTTAAATGAAAGTTTACTGAGACAGTTCTCAATTATATATGTCATTGGGGCCCGGAAATCAGGCAACAAAAAGAGCAAGGATGGCTGAATGGTTAAACAGCTATCTTACAATCAAAGGGTTCTGGGTTCAATCCCAGTCAGGTCACTCTACAACTACTAAATATCCACTCGGAGCAAGTAGTCTTTTAAATGACAGTTCTCAATTATATATGTCATTGGGGCCCGGAAATCTGGCAATTGTATGGCCGAGGATAGCTGAATGGTTAAACATCTAGCTCCCAACAAAGGGTAATTAATTGAGATAATTGCGATAATTAATTATCTCAATTAAGATAATTAATTATCTCAATTAAAATTATCTCAATTAATTATGTCAATCGCAATTATCTCAATTGCATGACAGACATGCTTTTATTAATCTCATTTTTTTATTATTCAATTATTATTTTTTTATTGTATCAATTGCAGTTTTTTTATTTTTTTATTATCTCAACTGCAATTAGTCAGACCAGGAGAGCTGATTGGTCAACACTCACAATGAATTAATTATCTATCTTTCTATTCCCGCCCATCCCAGCCAACTTTAGCCTCGGCAAGGAGGAGGAGCTAACCCCCGAGGTTACCTTTGACTTTTGGACTATAGACTATTTGTTATTATTATTACTCATACTTACCTTTTTAACTATAAGTTAATTAACCAGCTACCTACCACTTGAATTTACTCTGTGTGGGGGAGGTGATACACCCCCACATAACGCTACTCCCCTCCCTTGCTTGGACCTTGGACTGGGATTGAACCCACGAACCCTTTGTTGGGAGCTAGATGTTTAACCATTCAGCTATCCTCGGCCATACAATTGTCAGATTTCCGGGCCCCAATGACATATATAATTGAGAACTGTCTCAGTAAACTTTCATTTAAAAGACTAATTGCTCCGAGTGGATATTTAGTAGTTGTAGAGTGACCTGACTGGGATTGAACCCAGAACCCTTTGATTGTAAGCTAGCTGTTTAACCATACAGCCATCCTTGCTCTTTTTGTTGCCTGATTTCCGGGCCCCAATGACATATATAATTGAGAACTGTCTCAGTAAACTTTCATTTAAAAGATTAATTGCTCTGACTCAATATTTAGTAATTGTAGAGTGACCAGACTGGGATTGAACCCAGAACCCTTTGATTGTAAGCTAGCTGTTTAACCATTCAGCCATTCTTGTTCTTATTATTACCAGATTCCCGGGCCCCAATGACATATATATTTGAGAACCTGTCTCACAAAATCACAATGATAGTGAAACAAAACACTAACTCCCTACTGGGATTTGAACCCAGTACCCATTGCTTGGTGGCCAACAGTGTTAACCACTCAGCTATCCCAGGTCTTGCAGAGCTAGATTCCAGGCCCTAATGACAAATATAATCAAGGACCCGTCTTAGTGAACTACGATGGAGGTGAACCAAAACTTTGGAGCTTTGTTAAGTTACTGATCAAGCAAATAGTCAATCATGACATTGCTGGTTTTACTGCTGTTGGGCAGCACACACACACAGAGTACTTACAAGCAGACACAGTGTGTAGACAGAAAAGGGAGAATGGACGCATTTTGGTGTAAAAAGTAAAGATAAAGGTGAAGTTATAACACTGAAACACCCTCAGGAAGAGCTGCTTTAAGACATGGCTAACTAGCTCGCAGCTAACACACATCCACAGTGTTTCAGCTACTTCTAAATCACTAATCCTGGCCTCCATGGCGACAAATAAAGTACGTTTTTTACAAGTAGCATTATCACTGGAGGATGAGGAATACCTAAACATGCTTCACTACACACCGTAGGAGGATACAATATCTCACCGCCATCACAATGTAAACAAACGCCATGGGTGGATCTACACCTGACATCTACTGTAATGATACCAAGTACAAGAGCGTATCTAGTCGATACTACTATGATTACATCGATATTTTTTATCGTCACAAAATCTTTTTTCCTTTTTTTTGTAAATGTATATTATGTTTATAAAGTCAGTAAATACGTCCCTGGACACATGAGGACTTTGAAAATGACCAATGTATGATCCTGTAACTACTTGGTATCAGATCGATACCTAAATGTGTGGTATCATCCAAAACTAATGTAAAGTATCAAAGAAGAGAAGAATAAGTGATTATTACATTTGAACAAAAGTGTAGATAGAAAATGTTGAAACAGAAAATAAGCAGATTTTAACAGCAAATGAACAAGTAGATTAATAATCAATTTGTTACAGTTTGTCCCTCATGTGTACAAAATAATAGGTAGATAAATGACACAATATGTTAATGCATACGTCAGCAGACTAATTAGGAGTCTTTGTTTGTTTACTTACTACTAAAAGACAAGTTGTCTAGTATGTTCACTTTTTTATTTGAGGACTAAATGACAATAATAAACATATGTTTCATGTACACTAAGATGTTTTGTTCAAATAAAGCTAATAATGCAATTTTTTGTGGTACCCTTTTTTTTAGAAAAGTATCAAAATACATTTTGGTACCGGTACTGTTACGTAAGACGAAGGGGGAAGGAGACGGTACGACAGCAGGAGGTCTAGCTCAACGGGTTTTATTTGAGCTTGATGATTACGTAGGGTGTGTATGCTACTATGTGTGTGGATGCAGGGCTATGTGTAGAAGTTAACCAAATATAAGTTACCAGAGGTTATTGTAAGTGTGTGTTGGTTGTTGCAGCAAAGAAGTCCAGAGGGGCGAAGCAAAAGAGGTTCGTGATCCGAGCGAGGTCCGTGGGGGCAGGAGAGAGGCGTCCAGAAGTCCAGGTCCGAGTGCGGGGGTCGAGGAAGGCAGTCAGAGTCCAGGGGGAAGATCGGCAGGTGAGGCGCACGGCTCACTGCGGAGACACGGAGGTACTGTGGGAACAGGAGATGCCATTTTTAGGTTTTGTAGGGACTCCTGATGACGTTTTGAGACATCTCCTACAACTACAGCACTAGAATTGTGCTGCTGAAGCAAGTCCGTTTTTTTGAATTTTTACGACAGGTTCCCCCTTACGACATTTTAGCAAAAAATGTTTCACGTAAAAAATGCATTTTCTTACATTTTCTTACATTTACGGGTTTAGTCGGGACTCCTGATGACGTTTTGAGACATCTCCTACAACTACAGCACCAGAATTGTGCTGCTGAAACAAGACCGTTTTTAAAAATTTTTTTTGTAAAAAAAAAGTTTTCCAAAAAAAAGCATTTTATGCCATTTTTAGGTTTTGTCGGGACTCCTGATGACGTTTTGAGACATCTCCTACAACTACAGCACCAGAATTGTGCTGCTGAAACAAGACCGTTTTTAAAAATTTTTTTTGTAAAAAAAAAGTTTTCCAAAAAAAAGCATTTTATGCCATTTTTAGGTTTTGTCGGGACTCCTGATGACGTTTTGAGACATCTCCTACAACTACAGCACCAGAATTGTGCTGCTGAAGCAAGTCTGTTTTTTGAATTTTTTTTTGTGAAAAAAAGTTTTCAAAAAAAAAGCATTTCATGCCATTTTTAGGTTTTGTAGGGACTCCTGATGACGTTTTGAGACATCTCCTACAACTACAGCACCAGAATTGCGCTGCTGAAGCAAGTCCGTTTTTTGGAATTTTTACGACAGGGTCCCCCCTTACGACATTTTAGCAAAAAATGTTTTGCGTAGAAAATGCATTTTCTTACATTTACGGGTTTAGTCGTGACTCCTGATGACGTTTTGAGACATCTCCTACAACTACAGCACCAGAATTGTGCTGCTGAAGCAATTCCGTTTTTTGGAGTTTTTACGACAGAGTGACGTTTTAGCAAAAAATGTTTTTCGTAAAATATGCATTTTTTTTACATTTTCTTACATTTACGGGTTTAGTCGGGACTCCTGATGACGTTTTGAGACATCTCCTACAACTACAGCACCAGAATTGTGCTGCTGAAGCAAGTCCGTTTTTTTGAATTTTTACGACAGGGTCCCCCCTTACGACATTTTAGCAAAAAATGTTTTGCGTAAAAAATGCATTTTCTTACATTTTCTTACATTTACGGGTTTAGTCGGGACTCCTGATGACGTTTTGAGACATCTCCTACAACTACAGCACCAGAATTGTGCTGCTGAAACAAGACCGTTTTTTAAATTTTTTTTTGTAAAAAAAAAGTTTTCCCAAAAAAAGCATTTTATGCCATTTTTAGGTTTTGTAGGGACACCTGATGACGTTTTGAGACATCTCCTACAACTACAGCACCAGAATTGTGCTGCTGAAGCAAGTCCGTTTTTTGGAGTTTTTACGACAGGGTCCCCCCTTACGACATTTTAGCAAAAAATGTTTTTCGTAAAATATGCATTTTCTTACATTTACGGGTTTAGTCGGGACTCCTGATGACGTTTTGAGACATCTCCTACAACAACAGCACCAGAATTGTGCTGCTGAAGCAAGTCCGTTTTTTGGAATTTTTACGACAGGGTCCCCCCTTACGACATTTTAGCAAAAAATGTTTCGCGTAAAAAATGCATTTTCTTACATTTTCTTACATTTACGGGTTTAGTCGGGACTCCTGATGACGTTTTGAGACATCTCCTACAACTACAGCACCAGAATTGTGCTGCTGAAACAAGACCGTTTTTTAAATTTTTTTTTGTAAAAAAAAAGTTTTCCCAAAAAAAGCATTTTATGCCATTTTTAGGTTTTGTCGGGACTCCTGATGACGTTTTAAGACATCTCCTACAACTACAGCACCAGAGTTGTGCTGCTGAAGCAAGTCCGTTTTTTGGAATTTTTACGACAGGGTCCCCCCTTACGACATTTTAGCAAAAAATGTTTTTCGTAAAATATGCATTTTCTTACATTTTCTTACATTTACGGGTTTAGTTGGGACTCCTGATGACGTTTTGAGACATCTCCTACAACTACAGCACCAAAATTGTGCTGCTGAAACAAGACCGTTTTCTAAAAATTTTTTTGTAAAAAAAAAGTTTTCCTAAAAAAAGCATTTTATGCCATTTTTAGGTTTTGTAGGGACTCCTGATGACGTTTTAAGACATCTCCTACAACTACAGCACCAGAATTGTGCTGCTGAAGCAAGTCCGTTTTTTTTATTTTTTTTACGACATTTTTCAAAATATTTTTTTTCCGTAAAATATGCATTTTCTTCTAATTTCTTCCATTTTCGGGTTTAGTCGGGACTCCTGATGACGTTTTGAGACATCTCCTACAACTACAGCAACAGAATTGTGCTGCTGAAGCAAGTCCGTTTTTGGAATTTTTACGACAGGGTCCCCCCTTAGGACATTTTAGCAAAAAATGTTTTTCTTAAAAAAATGCATTTTCTTACATTTTCTTACATTTACGGGTTTAGTTGGGACTCCTGATGACGTTTTGAGACATCTCCTACAACTACAGCACCAGAATTGTGCTGCTGAAACAAGACCGTTTTTTAAATTTTTTTTTGTAAAAATTTTTTTTTCCCAAAAAAAGCATTTTATGCCATTTTTAGGTTTTGTAGGGACTCCTGATGACGTTTTAAGACATCTCCTACAACTACAGCACCAGAATTGTGCTGCTGAAGCAAGTCCATTTTTTGGAATTTTTAAGACAGGGTCCCCCCTTACGACATTTTAGCAAAAAATGTTTTTCTTAAAAAATGCATTTTCTTCCATTTACGGGTTTAGTCGGGACTCCTGATGACGTTTTGAGACATCTCCTACAACTACAGCACCAGAATTGTGCTGCTGAAGCAAGTCCGTTTTTTTGAATTTTTTTTACGACATTTTGCAAAATATTTTTTTTACGACATTTTGCAAAATATTTTTTTTCCGTAAAATATGCATTTTCTTCTAATTTCTTCCATTTTCGGGTTTAGTCGGGACTCCTGATGACGTTTTGAGACATCTCCTACAACTACAGCACCAGAATTGTGCTGCTGAAGCAAGTCCGTTTTTTGGAATTTTTACGACAGGGTCCCCCCTTACGACATTTTAGCAAAAAATGTTTTTCTTAAAAAATGCATTTTCTTACATTTTCTTACATTTACGGGTTTAGTCGGGACTCCTGATGACGTTTTGAGACATCTCCTACAACTACAGCACCAGAATTGTGCTGCTCAAACAAGTCCGTTTTTTGAATTTTTTTTTGTAAAATTTTTTTTTTCCCAAAAAAAGCATTTTATGCCATTTTTAGGTTTTGTAGGGACTCCTGATGACGTTTTAAGACATCTCCTACAACTACAGCACCAGAATTGTACTGCTGAAGCAAGTCCGTTTTTTGGCATTTTTACGACAGGGTCCCCCCTTACGACATTTTAGCAAAAAATGTTTTTCTTAAAAAATGCATTTTCTTACGTTTTCTTACATTTACGGGTTTAGTCGGGACTCCTGATGACGTTTTGAGACATCTCCTACAACTACAGCACCAGAATTGTGCTGCTGAAGCAAGTCCGTTTTTTGGAATTTTTACGACAGGGTCCCCCCTTACGACATTTTAGCAAAAAATGTTTTTCGTAAAAAATGCATTTTCTTACATTTTCTTACATTTACGGGTTAAGTCGGGACTCCTCATGACGTTTTGAGACATCTCCTACAACTACAGCACCAGAATTGTGCTGCTCAAACAAGTCCGTTTTTGGAATTTTTTTTTGTAAAAAAAAAGTTTTCCCAAAAAAAGCATTTTATGCCATTTTTAGGTTTTGTAGGGACTCCTGATGACGTTTTAAGACATCTCCTACAACTACAGCACCAGAATTGTACTGCTGAAGCAAGTCCGTTTTTTGGCATTTTTTTATGACAGGGTCCCCCCTTACAACATTTTAGCAAAAAATGTTTTTCTTAAAAAATGCATTTTCTTACATTTACGGGTTTAGTCGGGACTCCTGATGACGTTTTGAGACATCTCCTACAACTACAGCACCAGAATTGTGCTGCTGAAGCAAGTCCGTTTTTTTGAATTTTTTTTACGACATTTTGCAAAATATTTTTTTCCGTAAAATATGCATTTTCTTCTAATTTCTTCCATTTTCGGGTTTAGTCGGGACTCCTGATGACGTTTTGAGACATCTCCTACAACTACAGCACCAGAATTGTGCTGCTGAAGCAAGTCTGTTTTTTGAAATTTTTTTTGTAAAAAAAAAGTTTTCCCAAAAAAAGAATTTTATGCCATTTTTAGGTTTTGTAGGGACTCCTGATGACGTTTTGAGACATCTACTACAACTACAGCACCAGAATTGTACTGCTGAAGCAAGTCCGTTTTTTGGCATTTTTACGACAGGGTCCCCCCTTACGACATTTTAGCAAAAAATTTTTTTCTTAAAAAATGCATTTTCTTACATTTTCTTACATTTACGGGTTTAGTCGGGACTCCTGGTGACGTTTTGAGACATCTCCTACAACTACAGCACCAGAATTGTGCTGCTGAAGCAAGTCCGTTTTTTGGAATTTTTTTTTGTAAAAAAAAAGTTTTCCCAAAAAAAGCATTTTATGCCATTTTTAGGTTTTGTAGGGACTCCTGATGACACTTTGAGACATCTCCTACAACTACAGCACCAGAATTGTACTGCTGAAGCAAGTCCGTTTTTTGGCATTTTTACGACAGGCTCCCCCCTTACGACATTTTAGCAAAAAATGTTTTTCGTAAAAAATGCATTTTCATACATTTTCTTACATTTATGGGTTTAGTCGGGACTCCTGATGACGTTTTGAGACATCTCCTACAACTACAGCACCAGAATTGTGCTGCTGAAGCAAGTCCGTTTTTTTGGAATTTTTTTTTGTAAAAAAAAAGTTTTCCCAAAAAAAGCATTTTATGCCATTTTTAGGTTTTGTAGGGACTCCTGATGACGTTTTAAGACATCTCCTACAACTACAGCACCAGAATTGTACTGCTGAAGCAAGTCCGTTTTTTGGCATTTTTTTTATGACAGGGTCCCCCCTTACGACATTTTAGCAAAAAATGTTTTTCTTAAAAAATGCATTTTCTTCCATTTACGGGTTTAGTCGGGACTCCTGATGACGTTTTGAGACATCTCCTACAACTACAGCACCAGAATTGTGCTGCTGAAGCAAGTCCGTTTTTTTGAATTTTTTTTACGACATTTTGCAAAATATTTTTTTTACGACATTTTGCAAAATATTTTTTTTCCGTAAAATATGCATTTTCTTCTAATTTCTTCCATTTTCGGGTTTAGTCGGGACTCCTGATGACGTTTTGAGACATCTCCTACAACTACAGCACCAGAATTGTGCTGCTGAAGCAAGTCCGTTTTTTGGAATTTTTACGACAGGGTCCCCCCTTACGACATTTTAGCAAAAAATGTTTTTCTTAAAAAATGCATTTTCTTACATTTTCTTACATTTACGGGTTTAGTCGGGACTCCTGATGACGTTTTGAGACATCTCCTACAACTACAGCACCAGAATTGTGCTGCTCAAACAAGTCCGTTTTTTGAATTTTTTTTTGTAAAAATTTTTTTTTCCCAAAAAAAGCATTTTATGCCATTTTTAGGTTTTGTAGGGACTCCTGATGACGTTTTAAGACATCTCCTACAACTACAGCACCAGAATTGTACTGCTGAAGCAAGTCCGTTTTTTGGCATTTTTACGACAGGGTCCCCCCTTACGACATTTTAGCAAAAAATGTTTTTCTTAAAAAATGCATTTTCTTACGTTTTCTTACATTTACGGGTTTAGTCGGGACTCCTGATGACGTTTTGAGACATCTCCTACAACTACAGCACCAGAATTGTGCTGCTGAAGCAAGTCCGTTTTTTGGAATTTTTACGACAGGGTCCCCCCTTACGACATTTTAGCAAAAAATGTTTTTCGTAAAAAATGCATTTTCTTACATTTTCTTACATTTACGGGTTAAGTCGGGACTCCTCATGACGTTTTGAGACATCTCCTACAACTACAGCACCAGAATTGTGCTGCTCAAACAAGTCCGTTTTTGGAATTTTTTTTTGTAAAAAAAAAGTTTTCCCAAAAAAAGCATTTTATGCCATTTTTAGGTTTTGTAGGGACTCCTGATGACGTTTTAAGACATCTCCTACAACTACAGCACCAGAATTGTACTGCTGAAGCAAGTCCGTTTTTTGGCATTTTTTTATGACAGGGTCCCCCCTTACAACATTTTAGCAAAAAAAGTTTTTCTTAAAAAATGCATTTTCTTACATTTACGGGTTTAGTCGGGACTCCTGATGACGTTTTGAGACATCTCCTACAACTACAGCACCAGAATTGTGCTGCTGAAGCAAGTCCGTTTTTTTGAATTTTTTTTACGACATTTTGCAAAATATTTTTTTCCGTAAAATATGCATTTTCTTCTAATTTCTTCCATTTTCGGGTTTAGTCGGGACTCCTGATGACGTTTTGAGACATCTCCTACAACTACAGCACCAGAATTGTGCTGCTGAAGCAAGTCCATTTTTTGGAATTTTTACGACAGGGTCCCCCCTTACGACATTTTAGCAAAAAATGTTTTTCTTAAAAAATGCATTTTCTTACATTTTCTTACATTTACGGGTTTAGTCGGGACTCCTGATGACGTTTTGAGACATCTCCTACAACTACAGCACCAGAATTGTGCTGCTGAAGCAAGTCTGTTTTTTGAAAATTTTTTTGTAAAAAAAAAGTTTTCCCAAAAAAAGAATTTTATGCCATTTTTAGGTTTTGTAGGGACTCCTGATGACGTTTTGAGACATCTACTACAACTACAGCACCAGAATTGTACTGCTGAAGCAAGTCCGTTTTTTGGCATTTTTACGACAGGGTCTCCCCCCTTACGACATTTTAGCAAAAAAAATTTTTCTTAAAAAATGCATTTTCTTACATTTTCTTACATTTACGGGTTTAGTCGGGACTCCTGATGACGTTTTGAGACATCTCCTACAACTACAGCACCAGAATTGTGCTGCTGAAGCAAGTCCGTTTTTTGGAATTTTTTTTTGTAAAAAAAGTTTTCCCAAAAAAAGCATTTTATGCCATTTTTAGGTTTTGTAGGGACTCCTGATGACGTTTTGAGACATCTCCTACAACTACAGCACCAGAATTGTACTGCTGAAGCAAGTCCGTTTTTTGGCATTTTTACGACAGGGTCCCCCCTTACGACATTTTAGCAAAAAATGTTTTTCGTAAAAAATGCATTTTCATACATTTTCTTACATTTACGGGTTTAGTCGGGACTCCTGATGACGTTTTGAGACATCTCCTACAACTACAGCACCAGAATTGTGCTGCTGAAGCAAGTCCGTTTTTTTGGAATTTTTTTTTGTAAAAAAAAAGTTTTCCCAAAAAAAGTATTTTATGCCATTTTTAGGTTTTGTAGGGACTCCTGATGACGTTTTGAGACATCTCCTACAACTACAGCACCAGAATTGTGCTGCTGAAGGAAGTCCGTTTTTTGAAATTTTACGACAGGGTCCCCCCTTACGACATTTTAGCAAAAAATGTTTTTCTTAAAAAATTCATTTTCTTACATTTTCTTACATTTACGGGTTTAGTCGGGACTCCTGATGACGTTTTGAGACATCTCCTACAACTACAGCACCAGAATTGTGCTGCTCAAACAAGTCCGTTTTTTGAATTTTTTTTTGTAAAAAAAAAGTTTTCCCAAAAAAAGCATTTTATGCCATTTTTAGGTTTTGTAGGGACTCCTGATGACGTTTTAAGACATCTCCTACAACTACAGCACCAGAATTGTACTGCTGAAGCAAGTCCGTTTTTTGGCATTTTTTTATGACAGGGTCCCCCCTTACGACATTTTAGCAAAAAATGTTTTTCTTAAAAAATGCATTTTCTTACATTTACGGGTTTAGTCGGGACTCCTGATGACGTTTTGAGACATCTCCTACAACTACAGCACCAGAATTGTGCTGCTGAAGCAAGTCCGTTTTTAAAAAAATTTTTTACGACATTTTGCAAAATATTTTTTTTACGACATTTTGCAAAATATTTTTTTGCCGTAAAATATGCATTTTCTTCTAATTTCTTCCATTTTCGGGTTTAGTCGGGACTCCTGATGACGTTTTGAGACATCTCCTACAACTACAGCACCAGAATTGTGCTGCTGAAGCAAGTCCGTTTTTTGGAATTTTTACGACAGGGTCCCCCCTTACGACATTTTAGCAAAAAATGTTTTTCTTAAAAAATGCATTTTCTTACATTTACGGGTTTAGTCGGAACTCCTGATGACGTTTTGAGACACCTCCTACAACTACAGCACCAGAATTGTGCTGCTGAAGCAAGTCCGTTTTTTGGAATTTTTTTTTGTAAAAAAAAAGTTTTCCCAATAAAAGCATTTTATGCCATTTTTAGGTTTTGTAGGGACTCCTGATGACGTTTTGAGACATCTCCTACAACTACAGCACCAGAATTGTACTGCTGAAGCAAGTCCGTTTTTTGGCATTTTTACGACAGGGTCCCCCCTTACGACATTTTAGCAAAAAATGTTTTTCGTAAAAAATGCATTTTCTTACATTTTCTTACATTTACGGGTTTAGTCGGGACTCCTGATGACGTTTTGAGACATCTCCTACAACTACAGCACCAGAATTGTGCTGCTCAAACAAGTTCGTTTTTTGAATTTTTTTTTGTAAAAAAAAAGTTTTCCCAAAAAAAGCATTTTATGCCATTTTTAGGTTTTGTAGGGACTCCTGATGACGTTTTAAGACATCTCCTACAACTACAGCACCAGAATTGTACTGCTGAAACAAGTCCGTTTTTTGGCATTTTTTTATGACAGGGTCCCCCCTTACGACATTTTAGCAAAAAATGTTTTTCTTAAAAAATGCATTTTCTTACATTTACGGGTTTAGTCGGGACTCCTGATGACGTTTTGAGACATCTCCTACAACTACAGCACCAGAATTGTGCTGCTGAAGCAAGTCCGTTTTTTTGAATTTTTTTTACGACATTTTGCAAAATATTTTTTTTACGACATTTTGCAAAATATTTTTTTTCCGTAAAATATGCATTTTCTTCTAATTTCTTCCATTTTCGGGTTTAGTCGGGACTCCTGATGACGTTTTGAGACATCTCCTACAACTACAGCACCAGAATTGTACTGCTGAAGCAGGTCAGTTTTTTGGCATTTTTACGACAGGGTCCCCCCTTACGACATTTTAGCAAAAAATGTTTTTCTTAAAAAATGCATTTTCTTACATTTTCTTACATTTACGGGTTTAGTCGGGACTCCTGATGACGTTTTGAGACATCTCCTACAACTACAGCACCAGAATTGTGCTGCTGAAGGAAGTCCGTTTTTTTGGAATTTTTTTTTTGTAAAAAAAAAGTTTTCCCAAAAAAAGCATTTTATGCCATTTTTAGGTTTTGTAGGGACTCCTGATGACGTTTTGAGACATCCCCTACAACTACAGCACCAGAATTGTGCTGCTGAAGGAAGTCCGTTTTTTGGAATTTTTACGACAGGGTCCCCCCTTACGACATTTTGGAAAAAAATGTTTTTCTTAAAAAATACATTTTCTTACATTTACGGGTTTAGTCGGGACTCCTGATGACGTTTTGAGACATCTCCTACAACTACAGCACCAGAATTGTGCTGCTGAAGCAAGTCCGTTTTTTGGAATTTTTACGACAGGGTCCCCCCTTACGACATTTTAGCAAAAAATGTTTTTCTTAAAAAATGCATTTTCTTACATTTTCTTACATTTACGGGTTTAGTCGGGACTCCTGATGACGTTTTGAGACATCTCCTACAACTACAGCACCAGAATTGTGCTGCTCAAACAAGTTCGTTTTTTGAATTTTTTTTTGTAAAAAAAAAGTTTTCCCAAAAAAAGCATTTTATGCCATTTTTAGGTTTTGTAGGGACTCCTGATGACGTTTTAAGACATCTCCTACAACTACAGCACCAGAATTGTACTGCTGAAACAAGTCCGTTTTTTGGCATTTTTTTATGACAGGGTCCCCCCTTACGACATTTTAGCAAAAAATGTTTTTCTTAAAAAATGCATTTTCTTACATTTACGGGTTTAGTCGGGACTCCTGATGACGTTTTGAGACATCTCCTACAACTACAGCACCAGAATTGTGCTGCTGAAGCAAGTCTGTTTTTTTGAATTTTTTTTACGACATTTTGCAAAATATTTTTTTTACGACATTTTGCAAAATATTTTTTTTCCGTAAAATATGCATTTTCTTCTAATTTCTTCCATTTTCGAGTTTAGTCGGGACTCCTGATGACGTTTTGAGACATCTCCTACAACTACAGCACCAGAATTGTGCTGCTGAAGCAAGTCTGTTTTTTGAATTTTTTTTTGTAAAAAAAAAGTTTTCCCAAAAAAAGCATTTTATGCCATTTTTAGGTTTTGTAGGGACTCCTGATGACGTTTTAAGACATCTCCTACAACTACAGCACCAGAATTGTGCTGCTGAAGCAAATCAGTTTTTTGGAATTTTTACGACAGGGTCCCCCCTTACGACATTTTAGCAAAAAATGTTTTTCGTAAAAAATGCATTTTCTTACATTTACGGGTTTAGTCGGGACTCCTGATGACGTTTTGAGACATCTCCTACAACTACAGCACCAGAATTGTGCTGCTGAAGCAAGTCTGTTTTTTGAATTTTTTTTTGTAAAAAAAAAGTTTTCCCAAAAAAAGCATTTTATGCCATTTTTAGGTTTTGTAGGGACTCCTGATGACGTTTTGAGACATCTCCTACAACTACAGCACCAGAATTGTGCTGCTGAAGCAAGTCAGTTTTTTGGAATTTTACCTTACGACATTTTAGCAAAAAATGTTTTTCGTAAAAAATGCATTTTCTTACATTTTCTTACATTTACGGGTTTAGTCGGGACTCCTGATGACGTTTTGAGACATCTCCTACAACTACAGCACCAGAATTGTGCTGCTGAAGCAAGTCTGTTTTTTGAATTTTTTTTTGTAAAAAAAAAGTTTTCCCAAAAAAAGCATTTTATGCCATTTTTAGGTTTTGTAGGGACTCCTGATGACGTTTTGAGACATCTCCTACAACTACAGCACCAGAATTGTGCTGCTGAAGCAAGTCAGTTTTTTGGAATTTTACCTTACGACATTTTAGCAAAAAATGTTTTTCTTAAAAAATGCATTTTCTTACATTTTCTTACATTTACGGGTTTAGTCGGGACTCCTGATGACGTTTTGAGACATCTCCTACAACTACAGCACCAGAATTGTGCTGCTGAAGGAAGTCCGTTTTTTTGGAATTTTTTTTTTGTAAAAAAAAAGTTTTCCCAAAAAAAGCATTTTATGCCATTTTTAGGTTTTGTAGGGACTCCTGATGACGTTTTGAGACATCCCCTACAACTACAGCACCAGAATTGTGCTGCTGAAGGAAGTCCGTTTTTTGGAATTTTTACGACAGGGTCCCCCCTTACGACATTTTGGAAAAAAATGTTTTTCTTAAAAAATACATTTTCTTACATTTACGGGTTTAGTCGGGACTCCTGATGACGTTTTGAGACATCTCCTACAACTACAGCACCAGAATTGTGCTGCTGAAGCAAGTCCGTTTTTTGGAATTTTTACGACAGGGTCCCCCCTTACGACATTTTAGCAAAAAATGTTTTTCTTAAAAAATGCATTTTCTTACATTTTCTTACATTTACGGGTTTAGTCGGGACTCCTGATGACGTTTTGAGACATCTCCTACAACTACAGCACCAGAATTGTGCTGCTCAAACAAGTTCGTTTTTTGAATTTTTTTTTGTAAAAAAAAAGTTTTCCCAAAAAAAGCATTTTATGCCATTTTTAGGTTTTGTAGGGACTCCTGATGACGTTTTAAGACATCTCCTACAACTACAGCACCAGAATTGTACTGCTGAAACAAGTCCGTTTTTTGGCATTTTTTTATGACAGGGTCCCCCCTTACGACATTTTAGCAAAAAATGTTTTTCTTAAAAAATGCATTTTCTTACATTTACGGGTTTAGTCGGGACTCCTGATGACGTTTTGAGACATCTCCTACAACTACAGCACCAGAATTGTGCTGCTGAAGCAAGTCTGTTTTTTTGAATTTTTTTTACGACATTTTGCAAAATATTTTTTTTACGACATTTTGCAAAATATTTTTTTTCCGTAAAATATGCATTTTCTTCTAATTTCTTCCATTTTCGAGTTTAGTCGGGACTCCTGATGACGTTTTGAGACATCTCCTACAACTACAGCACCAGAATTGTGCTGCTGAAGCAAGTCTGTTTTTTGAATTTTTTTTTGTAAAAAAAAAGTTTTCCCAAAAAAAGCATTTTATGCCATTTTTAGGTTTTGTAGGGACTCCTGATGACGTTTTAAGACATCTCCTACAACTACAGCACCAGAATTGTGCTGCTGAAGCAAATCAGTTTTTTGGAATTTTTACGACAGGGTCCCCCCTTACGACATTTTAGCAAAAAATGTTTTTCGTAAAAAATGCATTTTCTTACATTTACGGGTTTAGTCGGGACTCCTGATGACGTTTTGAGACATCTCCTACAACTACAGCACCAGAATTGTGCTGCTGAAGCAAGTCTGTTTTTTGAATTTTTTTTTGTAAAAAAAAAGTTTTCCCAAAAAAAGCATTTTATGCCATTTTTAGGTTTTGTAGGGACTCCTGATGACGTTTTGAGACATCTCCTACAACTACAGCACCAGAATTGTGCTGCTGAAGCAAGTCAGTTTTTTGGAATTTTACCTTACGACATTTTAGCAAAAAATGTTTTTCGTAAAAAATGCATTTTCTTACATTTTCTTACATTTACGGGTTTAGTCGGGACTCCTGATGACGTTTTGAGACATCTCCTACAACTACAGCACCAGAATTGTGCTGCTGAAGCAAGTCTGTTTTTTGAATTTTTTTTTGTAAAAAAAAAGTTTTCCCAAAAAAAGCATTTTATGCCATTTTTAGGTTTTGTAGGGACTCCTGATGACGTTTTGAGACATCTCCTACAACTACAGCACCAGAATTGTGCTGCTGAAGCAAGTCAGTTTTTTGGAATTTTACCTTACGACATTTTAGCAAAAAATGTTTTTCGTAAAAAATGCATTTTCTTACATTTTCTTACATTTACGGGTTTAGTCGGGACTCCTGATGACGTTTTGAGACATCTCCTACAACTACAGCACCAGAATTGTGCTGCTGAAGCAAGTCTGTTTTTTTGAATTTTTTTTTGTGAAAAAAAAGTTTTCCCAAAAAAAGCATTTTATGCCATTTTTAGGTTTTGTAGGGACTCCTGATGACGTTTTGAGACGTCTCCTACAACTACAGCACCAGAATTGTGCTGCTGAAGCAAGTCCGTTTTTTTGAATTTTTAAGACAGGGTCCCCCCTTACGACATTTTAGCAAAAAATGTTTTTCGTAAAAAATGCATTTTCTTACATTTTCTTACATTTACGGGTTTAGTCGGGACTCCTGATGACGTTTTGAGACATCTCCTACAACTACAGCACCAAAATTGTGCTGCTGAAGCAAGTCTGTTTTTTGAATTTTTTTTTGTAAAAAAAAAGTTTTCCCAAAAAAAGCATTTTATGCCATTTTTAGGTTTTGTAGGGACTCCTGATGACGTTTTGAGACATCTCCTACAACTACAGCACCAGAATTGTACTGCTGAGGCAAGTCGGTTTTTTGGCATTTTTACGACAGGGTCCCCCCTTACGACATTTTAGCAAAAAATGTTTTTCTTAAAAAATGCATTTTCTTACATTTTCTTACATTTACGGGTTTAGTCGGGACTCCTGATGACGTTTTGAGACATCTCCTACAACTACAGCACCAGAATTGTGCTGCTGAAGCAAGTCCGTTTTTTGGAATTTTTACGACAGGGTCCCCCCTTACGACATTTTAGCAAAAAATGTTTTTGTAAAAAATGCATTTTCTTACATTTTCTTACATTTACGGGTTTAGTCGGGACTCCTGATGACGTTTTGAGACATCTCCTACAACTACAGGACCAGAAATGTGCTGCTGAAGCAAGTCCGTTTTTTGGAATTTTTTTTTGTAAAAAAAAAGTTTTCCCAAAAAAAGCATTTTATGCCATTTTTAGGTTTTGTAGGGACTCCTGATGACGTTTTGAGACATCTCCTACAACTACAGCACCAGAATTGTACTGCTGAAGCAAGTCCGTTTTTTGGCATTTTTACGACAGGGTCCCCCCTTACGACATTTTAGCAAAAAATGTTTTTCGTAAAAAATGCATTTTCTTACATTTTCTTACATTTACGGGTTTAGTCGGGACTCCTGATGACGTCTTGAGACATCTCCTACAACTACAGCACCAGAATTGTGCTGCTGAAGCAAGTCCGTTTTTTGGAATTTTTTTTTGTAAAAAAAAAGTTTTCCCAAAAAAAGCATTTTATGCCATTTTTAGGTTTTGTAGGGACTCCTGATGACGTTTTGAGACATCTCCTACAACTACAGCACCAGAATTGTACTGCTGAAGCAAGTCCGTTTTTTTGGCATTTTTACGACAGGGTCCCCCCTTACGACATTTTAGCAAAAAATGTTTTTCGTAAAAAATGCATTTTCTTACATTTTCTTACATTTACGGGTTTAGTCGGGACTCCTGATGACGTTTTGAGACATCTCCTACAACTACAGCACCAGAATTGTGCTGCTGAAGCAAGTCAGTTTTTTGGAATTTTTACGACAGGGTCCCCCCTTACGACATTTTAGCAAAAAATGTTTTTCGTAAAAAATGCATTTTCTTACATTTTCTTACATTTACGGGTTTAGTCGCGACTCCTGATGACGTTTTGAGACATCTCCTACAACTACAGCACCAGAAATGTGCTGCTGAAGCAAGTCCGTTTTTTGGAATTTTTTTTTGTTAAAAAAAAGTTTTCCCAAAAAAAGCATTTTATGCCATTTTTAGGTTTTGTAGGGACTCCTGATGACGTTTTGAGACATCTCCTACAACTACAGCACCAGAATTGTGCTGCTGAAGCAAGTCTGTTTTTTGAAAATTTTTTTGTAAAAAAAAAAGTTTTCCCAAAAAAAGCATTTTATGCCATTTTTAGGTTTTGTAGGGACTCCTGATGACGTTTTGAGACAACTCCTACAACTACAGCACCAGAATTGTGCTGCTGAAGCAAGTCAGTTTTTTGGAATTTTTACGACAGGGTCCCCCCTTACGACATTTTAGCAAAAAATGTTTTTCGTAAAAAATGCATTTTCTTACATTTTCTTACATTTACGGGTTTAGTCGGGACTCCTGATGACGTTTTGAGACATCTCCTACAACTACAGCACCAGAATTGTGCTGCTGAAGCAAGTCTGTTTTTTGAATTTTTTTTTGTTAAAAAAAAGTTTTCCCAAAAAAAGCATTTTATGCCATTTTTAGGTTTTGTAGGGACTCCTGATGACGTTTTGAGACATCTCCTACAACTACAGCACCAGAATTGTGCTGCTGAAGCAAGTCGTTTTTTTGGCATTTTTACGACAGGGTCCCCCCTTACGACATTTTAGCAAAAAATGTTTTTCTTAAAAAATGCATTTTCTTACATTTTCTTACATTTACGGGTTTAGTCGGGACTCCTGATGACGTTTTGAGACATCTCCTACAACTACAGCACCAGAATTGTGCTGCTGAAGCAAGTCCGTTTTTTGGAATTTTTTTTTGTAAAAAAAAAGTTTTCCCAAAAAAAGCATTTTATGCCATTTTTAGGTTTTGTAGGGACTCCTGATGACGTTTTGAGACATCTCCTACAACTACAGCACCAGAATTGTACTGCTGAAGCAAGTCCGTTTTTTGGCATTTTTACGACAGGGTCCCCCCTTACGACATTTTAGCAAAAAATGTTTTTCGTAAAAAATGCATTTTCTTATATTTTCTTACATTTACGGGTTTAGTCGGGACTCCTGATGACGTTTTGAGACATCTCCTACAACTACAGCACCAGAATTGTGCTGCTGAAGCAAGTCTGTTTTTTGAAATTTTTTTTGTAAAAAAAAAGTTTTCCCAAAAAAAGCATTTTATGCCATTTTTAGGTTTTGTAGGGACTCCTGATGACGTTTTGAGACAACTCCTACAACTACAGCACCAGAATTGTGCTGCTGAAGCAAGTCAGTTTTTTGGAATTTTTACGACAGGGTCCCCCCTTACGACATTTTAGCAAAAAATGGTTTTCGTAAAAAATGCATTTTCTTACATTTTCTTACATTTACGGGTTTAGTCGGGACTCCTGATGACGTTTTGAGACATCTCCTACAACTACAGCACCAGAATTGTGCTGCTGAAGCAAGTCTGTTTTTTGAATTTTTTTTGTAAAAAAAAAGTTTTCCCAAAAAAAGCATTTTATGCCATTTTTAGGTTTTGTAGGGACTCCTGATGACGTTTTGAGACATCTCCTACAACTACAGCACCAGAATTGTACTGCTGAAGCAAGTCAGTTTTTTGGCATTTTTACGACAGGGTCCCCCCTTACGACATTTTAGCAAAAAATGTTTTTCTTAAAAAATGCATTTTCTTACATTTTCTTACATTTACGGGTTTAGTCGGGACTCCTGATGACGTTTTGAGACATCTCCTACAACTACAGCACCAGAATTGTGCTGCTGAAGCAAGTCAGTTTTTTGGAATTTTTACGACAGGGTCCCCCCTTACGACATTTTAGCAAAAAATGTTTTTCGTAAAAAATGCATTTTCTTACATTTTCTTACATTTACGGGTTTAGTCGCGACTCCTGATGACGTTTTGAGACATCTCCTACAACTACAGCACCAGAATTGTGCTGCTGAAGCAAGTCTGTTTTTTTGAATTTTTTTTTGTAAAAAAAAAGTTTTCCCAAAAAAAGCATTTTATGCCATTTTTCGGTTTTGTAGGGACTCCTGATGACGTTTTGAGACGTCTCCTACAACTACAGCACCAGAATTGTGCTGCTGAAGCAAGTCCGTTTTTTGGAATTTTTACGACAGGGTCCCCCCTTACGACATTTTAGCAAAAAATATTTTTCTTAAAAAATGCATTTTCTTACATTTTCTTACATTTACGGGTTTAGTCGGGACTCCTGATGACGTTTTGAGACATCTCCTACAACTACAGCACCAGAATTGTGCTGCTGAAGCAAGTCCGTTTTTTGGAATTTTTACGACAGGGTCCCCCCTTACGACATTTTAGCAAAAAATGTTTTTCGTAAAAAATGCATTTTCTTACATTTTCTTACATTTACGGGTTTAGTCGGGACTCCTGATGACGTTTTGAGACATCTCCTACAACTACAGCACCAGAATTGTGCTGCTGAAGCAAGTCTGTTTTTTTGAATTTTTTTTTGTAAAAAAAAAGTTTTCCCAAAAAAAGCATTTTATGCCATTTTTCGGTTTTGTAGGGACTCCTGATGACGTTTTGAGACGTCTCCTACAACTACAGCACCAAAATTGTGCTGCTGAAGCAAGTCTGTTTTTTGAATTTTTTTTTGTAAAAAAAAAGTTTTCCCAAAAAAAGCATTTTATGCCATTTTTAGGTTTTGTAGGGACTCCTGATAGTGGCATAATATCATCAAAAGGTTCAGAGAATCTGGAGAAATCACTCCACATAAGCGGCATGGCCGGAAACCAACATTGAATGACCGTGACCTTCGATCCCTCAGAGGGCACTGTATCAAAAACTGACATCAATCTCTAAAGGATATCACCACATGGGCTCAGGAACACTTCAGAAAACCACTGTCACTAAATACAGTTGGTCGCTACATCTGTAAGTGCAAGTTAAAGCTCTACTATGCAAAGAGAAAGCCATTTATCAACAACACCCAGAAACGCCGCCGGCTTCTCTGGGCCCGAGATCATCTAAGATGGACTGATGCAAAGTGGAAAAGTGTTCTGTGGTCTGACGAGTCCACATTTCAAATTGTTTTTGGAAATATTCGACATTGTGTCATCTGGACCAAAAGGGAAGCGAACCATTCAGACTGTTATCGACGCAAAATTCAAAAGCCGGCATCTGTGATGGTATGGGGGTGCATTAGTGCCCAAAGCATGGGTAACTTACACATCTGTTAAGGCACCATTAATGCTGAAAGGTACATACAGGTTTTGGAACAACATTTGCTGCCATCTAAGCGCCGTCTTTTTCATGGACGCCCCTGCTTATTTCAGCAAGACAATGCCAAGCCACATTCAGCACGTGTTACAACAGCGTGGCTTCATGAAAAAAAGAGTGCAGGTACTTTCCTGGCCCACCTGCAGTCCAGACCTGTCTCCCATCGAAAATGTGTGGCGCATTATGAAGCCTAAAATACGACAGCGGAGACTCCGGACTGTTGAACGACTGAAGCTCTACATAAAACAAGAATGGGAAAGAATTCCACTTTCAAAGCTTCAACAATTAGTTTCCTCAGTTCCCAATCGTTTATTGAGTGTTGTTAAAAGAAAAGGTGATGTAACACAGTGGTGAACATGCCCTTTCCCAATTACTTTGGCACGTGTTGCAGCCATGAAATTCTAAGTTAATTATTATTTGCCAAAAAAACCCAAAAGTTTATGAGTTTGAACATCAAATATCTTGTCTTTGTAGTGCATTCAATTGAATATGGGTTGAAAAGGATTAGCAAATCATTGTATTCCGTTTATATTTACATCTAACACAATTTCCCAACTCATATGGAAACGGGGTTTGTACATCAGTGCAGATGTGGGTGTATTTTGAAAGGTTTAGAGGCAAAATATAAAAGCGATCATGACAAAAACATTTAAAATGGGATGGAGTGGATTTTTACACTCTTAAGAAAAATATATTTTAAAAATATTTAAACCATTTATAATTACCAAGGGGATACAGCTCACGACGACCTCACTTCACTTGACACTTATGGTATTTAGAGAAGAAAAGACTGAAGGCACATCATGTATTTACATCTGAGGGGTCCACAAATTAAACATGAATCTGGTGAAAGACAAAGTTGGGTTTATTCGTGCATCGCTAAGTAACATATTTGATTGACATAACGAGTTACACTAACTAAGAAAAAGGATACGTTTGTTTGCAGTTGATTTCCTGCTACAAATATTAGTCTCATCTACAATTCATGTCTGCAGTTGTTTTTATGCGGTGAAGTTCATATTTTGTCTGATTATTTAGTTGTAGATGTTCCTGTTTTCAACAATGTTTGCAAGCGATATCAAGATATCAGTATATGCTGATGAGCCTACCAGAGATTTATTCATTTAGTTTATTAATACTATTAAGGATATTTTATTGATGCTAACAAGTGGGACTAAAGACTTTATAATATGGTGGAATAATGAACTTGTCTTTCCTGCACAACAACAACTAAGCTTTTAATTTCTGTTATGAGAATGGACAACAAAAATACGGTGGATTGGACCGACAATCACAATATTTATCACTAGGACTTAAAGGCCTACTGAAATTATTTTTTTTAATTTAAACGGGGATAGCAGATCTATTCTATGTGTCATACTTGATCATTTCGCGATATTGCCATATTTTTGCTGAAAGGATTTAGTATAGAACAACGACGATAAAGATTGCAACTTTTGGTATCTGATAAAAAAAAAGGCTTGCACCTACCGGAAGTAGCGTGACGTAGTCAGTTGAACATATACGCAAAGTTCCCTATTGTTTACAATGATGGCCGCATGAAGTGAGAGAGATTCGGACCGAGAAAGCGACAATTTCCCCATTAATTTGAGCGAGGATGAAAGATTTGTGGATGAGTAAAGTGCAAGTGAAGGACTAGTGGGGAGTGGAAGCGATTCAGATAGGGAAGATGCTGTGAGAGCCGGGGGTGACCTGATATTCAGCTGGGAATGACTACAACAGTAAATAAACACAAGACATATATATACTCTATTAGCCACAACACAACCAGGCTTATATTTAATATGCCACAAATTAATCCTGCATAAAAACACCTGCGTGTTTGTTATGCTAGCTCCTAGCTCCTCTGCTAGCTCCTAGCTCCATAGAACATGCCAATACAATTCAAACACCTGATCAACACACACAATCACTCAGCCCAAAAGACCGTTTACCTAACCCAAGGTTCATAAAGCTTATATATTTTTAAAAAGTTACGTACGTGACGCGCACATACGGTCAAGTTATCGAATGTTTAGCAGCCAAGGCTGCATACTCACGGTACCTGATATTCAGCTGGGAATGACTACAACAGTAAATAAACACAAGACATATATATACTCTATTAGCCACAACACAACCAGGCTTATATTTAATATGCCACAAATTAATCCTGCATAATAACACCTGCGTGTTTGTTATGCTAGCTCCTAGCTCCTCTGCTAGCTCCTAGCTCCATAGAACACGCCAATACAATTCAAACACCTGATCAACACACACAATCACTCAGCCCAAAAGACCGTTCACCTAACCCAAGGTTCATAAAGCTTATATATTTTTAAAAAGTTACGTATGTGACGCGCACGTACGGTACGGTACGTGTTATGCTAGCTCCTAGCTCCTCTGCTAGCTCCTAGCTCCATAGAACACGCCAATACAATTGAAACACCTGATCAACACACACAATCACTCAGCCCAAAAGACCGTTCACCTAACCCAAGGTTCATAAAGCTTATATATTTTAAAAAAGTTACGTACATACGCAAAAAAAAGCCAAAGCTGCATACTCACAGTAGCACGTCTGCGTCTTTGTCATCCAAATCAAAGTAATCCTGGTAAGAGTCTGTGTTGTCCCAGTTCTCTACAGGCATCTGTGTATCCAAGTCAAATGTCCTCCTGGTTAGAGTCTCTGTTATCCGAGTTCTTCCATCTTGACTGCATCTTTCGGGAATGTAAACAAAGAAGCGCCGGCTGTGTACTGTTGTGGCTGACTACGTTCGAAAAATACGTCCATTTCGCACCGACAACTTTCTTCTTTGCTTGCTCAGCTTCCTTCTTCATAATGCAATGAACATGATTGAAACAGATTCACGAACACAGATGTCCAGAATACTGTGGAATTATGAAATGAAAACAGAGCTTTTTCGTATTGGCTTCAATGTGGAAGGCATACCCGTGTTCCCCGGTCTACGTCACGCGCATACGTCATCCTCAGAGGCGTTTCGAACCGGAAGTTTAGCGGCAAATTTAAAATGTCACTTTATAAGTTAACCCGGCCGTATTGGCATGTGTTATAATGTTAAGATTTCATCATTGATATATAAACTATCAGACTGCGTGGTCGGTAGTAGTGGTTTTCAGTAGGCCTTTAACATGACGTTAGTTTATTTGCACAAGCAGGTCGTCTAATTATATTTAGGCGTATCAACCACAAAATAACACAAACTAATGCCATCTCTTTATGTTAAGTTCTGCTCTCAGACACTACAAATATAGTAGGGAGAAAAAAACTCGATTGAATCCCAGAAAGTTTCCCAAACAAATCAAACGTTCAAACACACATTTTCCAAAGTTATCTCTGCAGACACAAGCGGTCCCATTGTATTCCACGAGATGATGAAAGTGATATTTTTCTTCAAGGCACTTTCGTTTTTACCCTGAACCACATATTTCGGGACTCTATGAAAGCTCTCTCCTATCTCTCTACGTGAACGACTGGAACACCCAAGAACAGAACAGCAATATGACATTTTCTGCTCAAACTCTACACTCACTCTCACTTGTTTCAATGCTACGCTCGTGTGAATTAAGCTGCAAAGAAGAAAAACTGATATGACATCATAAGCAAACCCAGCTATCTAACAGTTAGAGATGCTACCTCAGCGGAAGCATTTAAGTCCCATCTTAAAACTCATTTGTATACTCTAGCCTTTAAATAGATTCCCCTTTTAGACCAGTTGATCTGCCGTTTCTGCTTCGTGGAGAGGGGGGGCACAGATTCAGTGATCACAGATGAGGCGCTAGCTGTCCAAAGTCGGGATCCAGGGTGGACCACTCATCTGTGCATCAGTTTGGGATGTTTCTACGCTGCTGACCTGTCTCCACTCAAGATGATCCCCTGCTGGCCCCACTATGGACTGGACTCTCACACTATTAACTAGATCCACTATGGACTGGACTCTCACAATATTATGCTAGATCGACTATGGACTAGACTCTCACAAAATTATGCTAGGTCCACTATGGACTGGACTCTCACACTATTAACTAGATCGACTATGGACTAGACTCTCACACTATTAACTAGATCCACTATGGACTGGACTCTCACACTATTAACTAGATCGACTATGGACTAGACTCTCACACTATTAACTAGATCCACTATGGACTGGACTCTCACAATATTATGCTAGATCCACTATGGACTAGACTCTCACAAAATTATGCTAGGTCCACTATGGACTGGACTCTCAAGCTATTAACTAGATCCACTATGGACTGGACTCTCACAATATTATGCTAGATTCACTATGGACTGGACTCTCACACTATTATGCTAGATCCACTATGGACTCGTCCATCCATCCATTTTCTACCGCTTCTTCCCTTCGGGGTGGCGGGGGGCACTGGAGCCTATCTCAGCTACAATCGGGCGGAAGGCGGGGTACACCCTGGACAAGTCGCCACCTCATCGCAGGGCCAACACAGATAGACAGACAACATTCACACTCACATTCACACACTAGGGCCAATTTAGTGTTGCCAATCAACCTATCCCCAGGTGCATGTCCTTGGAGGTGGGAGGAAGCCGGAGTCCCCGGAGGGAACCCACGCAGTCACGGGGAGAACATGCAAACTCCACACAGAAAGATCCCGAGACCGGGATTGAACTTGCGACTACTCAGGACCTTCGTATTGTGAGGCAGACGCACTAACCCCTCTCCCACCGTGCTGCCCCCTCACTATGGACTGGACTCTCACAATATTATGCTAGATCCACTATGGACTGGACTCTCACACAATTATGTTAGATCCACTATGGACTGTACTCTCACACTATTATGTTAGATGCACTATGGACTGGACTCTCACACTATTAACTAGATCCACTATGGACTGGACTCTCACAATATTATGCTAGATCCACTACGGACTGGACTCTCACACTATTAACTAGATCCAATATAGACTGGAATCTCACACTATTATGCTCGATCCACTATGGACTGGACTCTCACACTATTAACTAGATCCACTATGGACTTGACTCTCACAATATTATGCTAGATCCACTATGAACTGGACTCTCACACTATTAACTAGATCCATTATGGACTGGACTCTCACAATATTATGCTAGATCCACTATGAACTGGACTCTCACACTATTAACTAGATCCACTATGGACTGGACTCTCACAGTATTATGCTAAATCCACTATGGACTGAAATCTCACACTATTAACTAGATCCACTATGGACTGGACTCTCACAATATTAACTAGATCCACCATGGACTGGACTCTCACAATATTATGCTAGATCCACTATGGACTGGACTCTCACACTATTAACTAGATCCACTATGGACTGGACTCTCGCAATATTATGCTAGATCCACTATGGACTGGACTCTCACACTATTAACTAGATCCACTATGGACTGGACTCTCACAATATTATGCTAGATCCACTATGGACTGGACTCTCACAATATTATGCTAGATCCACTATGGACTGGACTCGCACACAATTATGTTAGATCCACTATGGACTGTACTCTCACACTATTATGTTAGATCCACTATGGACTGGACTCTCACACTATTAACTAGATCCACTATGGACTGGACTCTCACAATATTATGCTAGATCCACTACGGACTGGACTCTCACACTATTAACTAGATCCAATATAGACTGGAATCTCACACTATTATGCTCGATCCACTATGGACTGGACTCTCACACTATTAACTACATCCACTATGGACTGGACTCTCACAGTATTATGCTAGATCCACTATGGACTGAAATCTCACACTATTAACTAGATCCACTATGGACTGGACTCTCACAATATTAACTAGATCCACCATGGACTGGACTCTCACAATATTATGCTAGATCCACTATGGACTGGACTCTCACACTATTAACTAGATCCACTATGGACTGGACTCTCGCAATATTATGCTAGATCCACTATGGACTGGACTCTCACACTATTAACTAGATCCACTATGGACTGGACTCTCACAATATTATGCTAGATCCACTATGGACTGGACTCTCACACTATTATGTTAGATCCACTATGGACTGGACTCTCACACTATTAACTAGATCCACTATGGACTGGACTCTCACACTATTAACTAGATCCACTATGGACTGGACTCTCACAATATTAAGCTAGGTCCCCTCCAAGGTTTCTCATTGTCATCCCATTGGGTTGAGTTTTTTCTCGCCCTTATGTGGGATCTGAACCGAGGATGTCTTTGTGGCTTGTGCAGCCCTTTGAGACACTCATGATTTATGGCTATATAGGTAAACATTGATTGATTGATTGATATTGTGTATTTTATTTGGGAGGGTTCTAATCTTTTTATGGCTGCTAAGTAGAGGCATCACGGACATCAGCTTGGAAATACATTAGCTTTTTTTTTTCAACTCACTAACGTAAACAACTTTACGCAATGTAGGTAACGTAAGCATAGACACCACGGCGTCAATTCAGGTTCTTCACCAATCGCCATTTCTTCGGAATCAGAATATATATTCATATATTACATATAGTTTATTATTTGCGCACTATTGCATACCGACAACATAAACAAAAAATGACATAGCTTTCCCTAAGATGACGAAAAAGTTGCATTTGAGCTGCATTCGTGTCGCATTTCCATTTTAGACTCAAGTCACTTTTGATTGATTTGATTCCAACCGGATTCGGACTACCTCCTGACGTGGCCTGAATCTGATGCGAAAAGACCCCATTTGAAGCACTTTTGGAGCTTTTAGACTGGCCCAAAAAAATATGATCTGTGTCACTTGAGATTTGGTGTGCAGTGTACACATTAGTTGACTCGTTTAAAACCTAAAAAACAGGTTTTACCTGCTGTGAAATGTTACATGATGTTGGTGGTGTACACAACCCAAAGCCAGTGAAGTTGGTACATTTGTGTAAATGGTAAATAAAAACAGAATACAATGATTTGCAAATCCTTTTCAACGTATATTCAATTGAATAGACTGCAAAGACAAGATATTTAATGTTTTAACTTTTTTTTGTGCAAATAATCATTAACAGGGGCAATTTTACCACTGTGTTACATGGCCTTTCATTTTAACAACACTCAGTAAACGTTTGGGAACTGAGGAGACACATTTTTGAAGCTTTTCAGGTGGAAATCTTTCCCATTCTTGCTTGATGTACAGCTTAAGTTGTTCAACAGTCCGGGGGTCTCCGTTGTGGTATATTAGGCTTCATAATGCGCCACACATTTTCAATGGGAGACAGGTCTGGACTACAGGCAGGCCAGTCTAGTACCCACATTCTTTTACTATGAAGCCACTCTGTTGTAACACGTGGCTTGGCATTGTCTTGCTGAAATAAGCAGGGGCGCCCATGATAACGTTGCTTGGATGGCAACATATGTTGTTCCAAAACTTGTATGTACCTTTCAGCATTAATGGTGCCTTAACAGATATGTAAGTTACCCATGCCACTAATACACCCCCATACCATCACAGGTGCTGTTTTTTCAACTTTGCGTCGATAACAATCCGGATGGTTGTTTTCCTCTCTGATCCGGACATCCAAAGTTTCCAAAAACAATTTGAAATGTGGACTCGTCAGACCACAGAACACTCAGTCCATCTGAGATGAGCTCAGGCCCAGCGAAGCCGGTGGCGTTTCTGGGTGTTGTTGATAAATGGCTTTGGCTTTGCATTGTAGAGTTTTAACTTGCACTTGCAGATGTAGTGACTAACTGTAGTTACTGATAGTGGTTTTCTGAAGTGTTCCTGAGCCCATGTGGTGATATCCTTTACACACTGATGTCGCTTTTCGATGCAGTACCGCCTGAAGGATCAAAGGTCACGGGCATTCAATGTTTGTTTTTGGCCTTGCAGTGATTTCTCCAGATTCTCTGAACCTGTTGATAATTTTACGGACCCTAGATGGTGAAATCCCTAAATTCCTTGCAATATCTTGTTTAAAAATGTTGTTCTTGAACTGTTGGACAAATTGCTCACGAATTTGTTGACAAAGTGGTGACCCTCGCCCCATCCTTGTTTGTGAATGACTGAGCATTTCATGGAATCTACTTTTATACCCAATCATGGCACCCACCTGTTCCCAATTTGCCTGTTCACCTGTGGGATGTTCCAAATAAGTGTTTGATGAGCATTCCTCAACTTTTCTCAGTCTTTTTTGCCACTTGTGCCAGCTTTTTTGAAAGATGTTGCAGGCATCAATTTCCAAATGAGCAGAAAACATCAAAGTTGACCAGTTCAAACATTAAATATCTTGTCTTTGCAGTCTATTCAATTGAATATAAGTTGAAAAGGATTTGCAAATCATTGTATTCTGTTTTTATTTACCATTTACACAACGTGCCAACTTCACTGCTTTTGGGTTTTGCACACAAAATGTCCATGAAAGCGGCGTCCTGCCTCAAACAGGACGTGTTTGTGGTCCCTGGAAGGCCATTGTTGATGTAGAACAGAGGAAGGAACTGCTTCCTTTGAAAGAGGAAAATGCCCCCCTTTCCTTTTTTGGGAGGCTGCGGTGAAGGAAAGAGAAGACAAAAAGAGTCCTGCACTCACAACCAAAAGTCGGTGTCACTTTCACACTCCTTTTTCAGGTAAGACGACAAATTACTTGATGCTTATTTAAGTCTTTCCTTAACATTTTTTGGTCATTTATCCTGTTGTCCCATGCAACATCCGTAACACTGTACGAGTATTTATGGACGATTCAACAACACATTTCTGACAAGCATGAGTCTGACGTTGTCCTGTTGGTCGCCAACAGCTTGTGGCACACCGCTGTGACATATGACATCGTACAGTATGTGTCATGCTGAGTGCGGACAGATGTTGTCCTTGACTCCCGTGTGCATTCATGCATCAAAAAGGTGACCCAGTGTAACCACCGACTTCTATACATGAGCTCATATTTCATTCTAACAGACGTTTGCTGTCATAGATACTGAGATAAAGCTCTGATTTGTTTAAATAGGTACCTTGGTCCGCAGTCACTTGATTAGGTACCTTGGTCCGCAGTCACTTGATTAAGTACATTGGTCCGCAGTCACTTGATTAGGTACCTTGGTCCGCAGTCACTTGATTAGGTACCTTGGTACGCAGTCACTTTATTAAGTACATTGGTCCGCAGTCACTTGATTAGGTACCTTGGTCCTCAGTCACTTGATTAGGTACTTTGGTCCGCAGTCACTTGATTAGGTACATTGGTCCGCTGTCACTTGATTTGGTACCTTGGTCCTCAGTCACTTGATTAGGTACATTGGTCCGCAGTCACTTGATTTGGTACCTTTTCCGCAGTCACTTGATTAGGTACCTTGGTCCGCAGTTACTTGATTAGGTACCTTGGTCCTCAGTCACTTGATTAGGTACATTGGTCCGCAGTCACTTGATTAGGCAAATTGGTCCGCAGTCACTTAATTAGGTACCTTGGTCCACAGTCACTTGATTAGGTACCTTGGTCCACAGTCACTTGATTAGGTACCTTGGTCCTCAGTAACTTGATTAGGTAAATTGGTCCGCAGTCACTTGATTAGGTAAATTGGTCCGCAGTCACTTGATTAGGTACCTTGGTCCGCAGTCACTTGATTAGGTACTTTGGTCCGCAGTCACTTGATTAGGTAAATTGGTCCGCAGTCACTTGATTAGGTACCTTGGTCCGCAGTCACTTGATTAAGTACATTAGTCCGCAGTCACTTGATTAGGTACATTGGTCCGCAGTCACTTGATTAGGCAAATTGGTCCGCAGTCACTTAATTAGGTACCTTGGTCCACAGTCACTTGATTAGGTACCTTGGTCCACAGTCACTTGATTAGGTACCTTGGTCCTCAGTCACTTGATTAGGTAAATTGGTCCGCAGTCACTTGATTAGGTAAATTGGTCCGCAGTCACTTGATTAGGTACCTTGGTCCGCAGTCACTTGATTAGGTACTTTGGTCCGCAGTCACTTGATTAGGTAAATTGGTCCGCAGTCACTTGATTAGGTACCTTGGTCCGCAGTCACTTGATTAGGTACTTTGGTCCGCAGTCACTTGATTAGGTAAATTGGTCCGCAGTCACTTGATTAGGTAAATTGGTCCGCAGTCACTTGATTAGGTACCTTGGTCCGCAGTCACTTGATTAAGTACATTAGTCCGCAGTCACTTGATTAGGTACCCTGGTCCTCAGTCACTTGATTAGGTAAATTGGTCCGCAGTCACTTGATTAGGTAAATTGGTCCGCAGTCACTTGATTAGGTACCTTGGTCCGCAGTCACTTGATTAGGTACCTTGGTCCGCAGTCACTTGATTAAGTACATTGGTCCGCAGTCACTTGATTAGGTACCTTGGTCCGCAGTCACTTGATTAGGTACCTTGGTACGCAGTCACTTGATTAGGTACCTTGGTACGCAGTCACTTTATTAGGTAAATTGGTCCGCAGTCACTTGATTAGGTACCTTGGTACGCAGTCACTTTATTAGGTAAATTGGTCCGCAGTCACTTGATTAGGTACCTTGGTCCTCAGTCACTTGATTAGGTACTTTGGTCCGCAGTCACTTGATTAGGTACATTGGTCCGCAGTCACTTGATTAGGTACCTCGGTCCGCCGCAGTGACTTGATTAGGTAAATTGGTCCAGAGTCACTTGATTAGGTAAATTGGTCCACAGTCACTTGATTAGGTACATTGGTCCGCAGTCACTTGATTAGGTACCATGGTCCGCAGTCACTTGATTAGGTGCCTTGGTCCGCAGTCACTTGATTAGGTAAATTGATCCACAGTCACACTCCTCTCTGAGCTGCCACCTTATCGTGGTAGAGGAGTTTGCGTGTCCCAATGATCCTAGGAGCTATGTTGTCCGGGGTCTTCCATGCGCCCTGGTAGGGTTTCCCAAGACAAACGGGTCATAGGTGAGGGATTAGACAAAGAGCAGCTCAAAGACTTCTATGGAAATACAAAAACCGAGACTCCGATTTCCCTTGCCCTACGCGGGTCACTGGGGCCCAATGGCGAGCGCCTGGTGGCCGAGCCTGTCCCCATGGGGCCCGGCCAGGCACAGCCCGAAGAGGCAACTGGGTCCCCCCTCCAATGGGCTCACGACTCATGGGAGGGGCCATAGAGGTCGGGTGTGTTGTGTGCTGGGCGGAAGCCGAAGGCAGGGCACTTGGCGGTCCCATCCCCGGCTACATAAGCTAGCTCTTGGGACGTGGAATGTCACCTCGCTGGGGGGAGTGGACTCTCTTCCACACTGGCGTTGGCACTGCTTCCCCTTCCCGCCGCCTCGGGAAGTGGAAGCAGTGCTCTGTCAACACCGTGTATGGTGAGGATGGTGTTCTGCTGACCTCGACTGCGAATGTTGTGGATCGGTGGAGGGAAAACTTCGAAGACCTCCTCAATCCCACCAACACGTCTTCCAATGAGGAAGCAGTGCCTGGTGAATCTGTGGTGGGCTCTCCTATTTCTGTTGCTGAGGTAGTTAAGCTCCTCAGTGGCAAGGCCCCGGGGGTGGATGAGAGCCGCCCGGAGTTCCTTAAGGCTCTGGATGCCGTGGGGCTGTCTTGGTTGACAAGACTCTGCAGCATCGCGTGGACATCGGGGGCGGTACCTCTGGATTGGCTGACTGGGGTTGTGGTTCCTCTCTTTAAGAAGGGGAACCGGAGGGTGTGTTCCAACTATCGTGGGATCACACTCCTGAGCCTTCCCTTCCCTTCTATTCAGGTGTACTGGAGAGAAGGCTATACCGGATAGTCGAACCTCGGATTCCGGAAGACCAGTGTGGTTTTCGTCCTGGTCGTGGAACTGTGGACCAGCTCTACACTCTCGGCAGGGTCCTTGAGGGTGGATGGGAGTTTGCCCAACCAATCTACATGTGCTTTGTGGACTTGGAGAAGGCATTCGACGGTGTCCCTTGGGAAGTCCTATGGGGAGTGCTCAGAGAGTATGGGGTATCGGACTGTCTGATTGTGGCGGTCCGCTCCCTGTACGATCAGTGTCAGAGCTTGGTCCGCATTGCCGGCAGTAAGTCGGACACATTTCCAGTGAGGGTTGGACTCTGCCAAGGCTGCCCTTTGTCACCGATTCTGTTCATAACTTTTATTGACAGAATTTCTAGGTGCAGTCAGGGCGTTGAGTGGATCCGGTTTGGTGGCTGCAGGATTAGGTCTCTGCTTTTTGCAGATGATGTGGTCCTGATGGCTTCATCTGGCCAGGATCTTCAGCTCTCACTGGATCGGTTCGCAGCCGAGTGTGAAGCGACTGGGATGAGAATCAGCACCTCCAAGTCTGAGTCCATGGTTCTCGCCCGGAAAAGGGTGGAGTGCCATCTCCGGGTTGGGGAGGAGACTCTGACCCAAGTGGAGGAGTTCAAGTACCTCGGTGTCTTGTTCACGAGTGAGGGAAGAGTGGATCGTGAGATCGACAAGCGGATCGGTGCGGCGTCTTCAGTAATGCGGACGCTGTATCGATCTGTTGTGGTGAAGAAGGAGCTGAGCCGGAAGGCAAAGCTCTCAATTTACTGGCCGATCTACGTTCCCATCCTCACGTATGGTCATGAGCTTTGGGTTATGACCGAAAGGACAAGATCATGGGTACAAGCAGCCGAAATGAGTTTCCTCCGCCGGGTGGCAGGGCTCTCCCTTAGAGATAGGGTGAGAAGCTCTGCCATCTGGGGGGAGCTCAAAGTAAAGTTGCTGCTCCTCCACATCGAGAGGAACCAGATGAGGTGGTTCGGGCATCTGGTCAGGATGCCCCCCGAATGCCTCCATAGGGGGGTGTTTAGGGCACGTCCGACCGGTAGGAGGCCACGGGGAAGACCCAGGACACGTTGGGAAGACTATGTCTCCCGGCTGGCCTGGGAATGCCTCGGGATCCCCCGGGAAGAGCTGGACGAAGTGGCTGGGGAGAGGGAAGTCTGGGTTTCCCTGCTTAGGCTGCTGCCCCCGCGACCCGACCTCGGATAAGCGGAAGAAGATGGATGGATGGATGGATGGATGGATGGATGGATGGATGGATGGATGGCAATAATATGTATTTAATGTTTTTAATCCAAAAAATAATATTTGGTCAAAAAATAAATAAAAAATTCATCGATTCTCAAAATGTTTTACTCGATTTAGAAGCGGAGTAAATAAAATGTGCGACTTAAATTTGAATCGATTTTTTTGAGCACCCCGTATCTTGTAAACTTGATTATTATCTGTCATGTGACAAAATTCCGTCTATATTTTTCTTTTTTTTTTGGGTTATCAAAAATAAATAAAGTTAATAATACTAACACAGACACTTGTCAACATGTTAGCATAATAGCTAATGCTAAAGGCATTACGATAGGACGTATGAATATGCATGAAAACCCCCCTAGAGACATCCCACATGGGACGGTTTGGTAAGTGAATAGTTTTAGTTATATTACAATTTCAAAGCAAGTTATCCATCAATCTGTTGGTAAAGGATAATAAACACAATTGCCTATGCAAACGAGGCTATTATACATTTATATTTATAAATATTACCTGTTACAAGCGGCCCTCCCGAGGGCAGCCATAAATAAAATGGGGCCCTCAGTAAAAACGAGTCTGACCCCCCTGAACTAAATCAACTGAAGAACCGCCATGGCATGTGATGTCGACCACAAGGAAGTGTTTGAAATGTAGACCAAAAAAAATCATGCTATGACCCCTTTAACCACAAAGTAGCATAGCAGAGTTACTGCCTTATTTTCGTCAGGGTTCACACTGCTGTTTGCAGAAACAAGTGCTGAAAAGCTGCTGACTAACGGATTTTGGTGCAAATGCAAATGCAGGTAGTAAAAACTGGGCGGTGCAATTCATCCGCGCAGTAAAACCAAATGACCAAAACCTTAATGGCTGCTATTAAATTAATTTTGGGAGATTCATATTGTCCTCTCGTATGTTTGCCTGCCATTAATTGCATTGCATTTAAATAGTGCACGACTATTAAAAAAAAAAAGTTACTATGGCCTTTTTTTTTTTTATTGCCTTGGTACATAAGAGTTGTATCTTTGTTGTCAAGCAGCCGTGGTCAAAAGGTGAAGGTGGAAGGTGAGCTTCACTGGTGCAGCAAAACAAGAACAAACCCTGCAGGGATTCTACCATACTTGGACACACCCACACCCACACACACACCCACACACACACACACACACACACACACACACACACACACACACACACACACACACACACACACACACACACACACACACACACACACACACACACACACACACACACACACACACACACACACACACACACACACACACACACACACACACACACACACACATTTCAACCCTTTCAATTACCAGGACTCACTGGGGAACCGTATTGTGTATGCTGGACCCTTTTGGGCTGCGAAGTAACACAACATGACTGTACATAAAATATGTTTTATGAGCAGATACTGCTCTCATTAATAATGTATTTTGCTGGCCTTTTGACTGTATATATAAAAAAAAAAAAAGACGTTTTTTTTTTACCGCGAGCACAAACACTTAGCAATACAAAGCGTGCATTGTGCAGATTATGGGAATACGTTTGTGTGGAGCTTTTACAAAGGTAATTTTTAAGCGTTAGAAAAGGGGTCCCCAAACTACAAGCTTAAAAAAAAAAAAAACATATTTTTTGTATTTTTATTATTAGTATTTTTTAATCTGTTCTTTCTGATCCATTTTCTACCGCTTGATACTCTCGGCGTCTCCTAGCCGCTCAGCCGCTCAGGCAAATCATATTGTCTAAAAATGCATTTTCCCCATCAATAACGTGATAAATATATATATATTTATCATTGCAAAATGATAAAAAAACTGAGGTATTACTCTCTGTATATTGATTTTTTTTATTGTAATGCAGAGGTCCCCAAATTTTTTGAGGCGGGGGCCGCATTGGGTTAAACAAATTTGGCCAGGGGCCGGGCTGTATATATATATATATATATATATATATATTTATATATTTATATATATATATATATATATATATATATATATATATATATCCATATATATATATATATATATATATATATATATATATATATATATATATATCCATCCATCCATCCATCTTCAACCGCTTATCCGGAATCGGGTCGCGGGGACAGCAGCTCCAGCAAAGACCCCCAGACTTCCCTCTCCAGAGCAACATTTATTTTTATATATATATATATATATATATATATATATATATATATATATATATATATATATATATATATATATATATATATATATATATATATATAAATATACAGCCCGGCCCCTGGCCAAATTTATATATATATATATATATATATATATATATATATATATATATATATATATATATATATAAATATATATATATATATATATATATATATATATATATATATATATATATATATATATATATATATATATATATATATAGTGACTTTTTATTGTAAAAACCTACATATATATATATATATATATATATATATATATATATATATATATATATATATATATATATATATATATATATATATATATATATATATATATATATGTATATACACTACCGTTCAAAAGTTTGGGGTCACCCAAACAATTTTGTGGAATAGCCTTAATTTCTAAGAACAAGAATAGACTGTCGAGTTTCAGATGAAAGTTATCTTTTTCTGGCCATTTTGAGCGTTTAATTGACCCCACAAATGTGATGCTCCAGAAACTCAATCTGCTCGAAGGAAGGTCAGTTTTGTAGCTTCTGTAACGAGCCAAACTGTTTTCAGATGTGCGTACATGATTGCACAAGGGTTTTCTAATCATCAATTAGCCTTCTGAGCCAATGAGCAAACACATTGTACCATTAGAACACTGGAGTGATAGTTGCTGGAAATGGGCCTCTATACACCTATGTAGACATTGCACCAAAAACCAGACATTTGCAGCTAGAATAGTCATTTACCACATTAGCAATGTATAGAGTGTATTTCTTTAAAGTTAAGACTAGTTTAAAGTTATCTTCATTGAAAAGTACAATGTGACCCCAAACTTTTGAACGGTAGTGTAAATATATATATATATATATATATATATATATATATATATATATATATATATATATATATATATATATATATATATATATATATATATATATACATACATATATATACATATATATACATATATATTTAACCCAATGCGGCCCCCGCGTCAAAAAATTTGGGCACCTCTGCATTAGAATAAAATATTTTTCACTATACAGATAGTAATACCTCAGTTTTTTAAAAATCATTTTGCAATGGAGTTAGCTGGAAATAACGGAAAGCACCACTCTACATAGTAATTGAACCTGTGGTCAGAGTGGGAGTTGACACAACACACATTTCAAGACATTCAACACTCTACTGCCATCCGGCGGCTAAAGTGGGAAGCGCACTCACCCGATTTGTCACGTTTCACTTGTCAGATAAACCACGACAAACGGGGACATGTGAATCCCCTTACTACTGTACACTAGAGGTGGGTAGAGTAGCCAAACATTGTACCTAAGTAAGAGTATCGTTACAGACTCAAGTAAAACGTATTCATCTAATTAGTTATCTGAGTAGGAGTAAGTACTTAGTAAAAAAAACTACTCAAGTGGGCTACTGAGTAACTTCTGATTTATTTCTTAGTTATTTTTTAAAGGTACTTGCGCCACTACTACACAACCCAAAACCAGTTAATTTGGCACGTTGTGTAAATGGTAAACAAAAACAGAATACAACGATTTGCAAATCCTTTTCAACTTATATTCAATTGAATAGACTGCAAAGACAAGATATTTAATGTTCCAACTGGTCCTCTAGGGACACAACGTCCACAGTTTCCAAAAACAATTTCAAATGTTAGCATATTAGCTAATGCTAAAGACACTACGATAGGACGTACATACTGTATATGCATGAAAACACTCCTAGAGACATCACACCTGGGACGGTTTAGTAAGTATGAATTGCTTGGTGTTATGCATGAAGAATCCATACGAGTAGTAACGCTATGGCCTAATCTAGTCTAAACATAAGGACACAATCAAACTCGTCCAAAAGATTGCGCTATAGCACAAGCCCCGATGCTTCTTTATTTTAAGAACTATTGACATTGTGGCCGTCCGCGAATAAAAAAATCCATCAATTAGCCGCACGGTTTTATAAGCCGCAGGGTTCAGAGCGTAGGAAAAAAAGTAGCGGCTTCTAGTCCGGAGTTTACGGGACATGTGTGATGTTCAACCAGCTTTATAGTACTCATTTCTACCTAGGCTGATGGGGGGGGAGGGAGTGGCCTTGCCAGCAACCTAAGGATTCCTGGTTCAATCCCCACCTCCCTACCAACTTCGTCACGTCCGTTGTGTCCTTTAGCAAGACACTTCACCCTTGCTCCTAATGGGTCCTGGCTAGGGCCTCGCATGGCAGCTCCCGCCATCAGTGTGTGAACGTGCGTGTGAATGGGTGAATGTGGAAATAGTGTCAAAGCGCTTTGAGTACCTTGAAGGTAGAAAAGCGCTATACAAGTATAACCCATTTATCATTTACCATTTACTCTGCGTATGCTCATCATGTCTTTTCTGAGGGGAGAGAACGCCGCATCTTAAAAGGAAGTAGACGCAATTTGTGGACCGTGAACAGACTATGTTTTATAGATTAGATCAATGTTTGTGTAATTACCGCATCAAATTACCTTTGGCGAGGAAGGCTTAAGCCGGAGCTGGTGGACACAAATACCCTTCCTGTTGACGATGCCCACACGCTCTGCTCAGCGTGCAGCAGGGGGCGGGGGTGCGGCGGAGGCGGACGGGAGCTTTTTTTTTTTTACGCGGCCGAATCGACGCGGTTTGGAGTGCAAGGTCGCCCTTTCATCTCTGCCAACAAAGACGTTTTTTTATGGTTCAGGAGGGGAAAAAAGACGGTTTTGTCATTTTTAACTGCTTTGCCGATAGGTGCGTGTTTTACACCTGAACGAACATCAAAACATTTTAATAGAGGTTAGGAGCAGAAAAGGCAATTACTCACTGGATGTGTGACACGGGTGTTGCTGTTTGACACCTAAGACAGCAACCACTGGTTAGCGCTCCTGCCTCACAGCGAAAAGGGTGCTGGGGTTCGACTCCCACCTCCAAAGACCATGCACCTGGGGACAAGCGGTAGAAAATGGATGAATGAATGAAAAATTTGTCTCTTGCACTGAGTACGAATGACACCCCAAAATTTTTTTTAAGCGTTAGAATAAAATACTTGTCAATGTACGGAGACCGGGCTTTCTGCTCCGCCGCTCCCAGTCTGTGGAACGATCTCCCTGACCACCTAAGGGCACCACAGACTGTAGATGCTTTTAAAAAAGGCTTCAAAACCCTTCTTTTCAAAAAAGCCTTTTTTTTTATTTTTTTTTTTAGATATATGCATACTAGTTTTAGCCATTTGGCTGTTCTAATTTTTACTTTTATATATATTTTTATTATCTTTTTATTTTTATTTTTTTTAATACACTGTAGCACTTTGAGGTTGTTTACTCAATGTAAAGTGCTTTTTACAAATAAAATCTATTAATATTATTATTATTACAGAGAGTAACCCCTCAGTTTTTAATCATTTTCCGGAGGATGCTTTATTATTATTATTGTCCATCCTCTAACATGTACAAGACACATAAGAACTGAAATTACATTTTTGGCATAGTCCCACTAAGAGCAGACATACGTTACAGGGAGACAAGAACAGGACTGCCAACGGATCAGCCACTTACGACGCGCCTTAAAAAAGGTGGGGAAAAGGTGATATTGGGAAAGGGGGGGAAGAGTAAAAAATATCAGTCAAAGACTGGACCCTCGGGAGGGGGTCCAGACTGAGCCCAAGGGAAAAAAACCTAATTTGCCATAGCACACATAAACAAGTTACATATAATCACAACAACTCACAACAGAGAGAGGGGGGGGGGGGTTGGGACTCTGGAGGCCGGCCTGCTGCTATAAAGCGCTACTCAGCCGTCCATCACCCCGAAGGGGAATCAAGCAGTGGTGAAGGCGTTGGGTGGGGGTGGGGTGTGTGTTTGTGTATATGCCCATTGTCTTTGGGTGTAGTGGTGTTGTGTCCATACGCCCGGGGCCGATCTGCTAGCCATGCTGCTCCTGTTGTTGCAGCGTCAAGGCCATTCGAGGGAGTCAAATCGTAGATTAGGATTTTTGTTTTTCCGCGAGCAGACATTACAATGGCTTGTCTGTTCTATTCGTCCATGTTGGCCCTGATATCCAATGTTTCCCTTTCAGCAAGCTTCTCCATGATGTGATCCATCTTGCGATTCAGTTCAGAAATCGCCCCAGAATCGCCAATTCTTCCATTGCGACGAACAGCCTTTGGGCTCCTTGAGTGGCTGCTGTCGTCTTACGAATTTGACGATACACCAGAGAAAATGCCCAGCCCAATCAGCAGGTGCCCCGCGATCATGGTTCCAAATAGGTAGATGTCTTCCACGTCCTCGATGGAAAGGACTGAGAGGCACATGATTCTCAATGTGTCCCAGGAATCTCTCCCGTACCCCGCAGCAATGGTTCCATCAGGGCAGCCAGGCTCCCCCGAACCTCTTTTCCTCGTCGAAAATATTTTGTCAATTGAGTCGAGAGTCCAACTAATCAATTTTATGTCTGATGTTTAGATTTGGAGGACAGCGTTCAAAAAAAGTGTAGACAATACTAGACAAAGAGAGCAAGCACGGAGAAGACGGGAGGAGAAAAAAATGTGACCGTCCTCACCAGAGGCAAGACAGAAATGCAGTCTGCTGAAAATAATGGAAAAGCTTAAGTTAAAGTTAACTTTAACTTACTCAGTGGCCTAGTGGTTAGAGTGTCCGACCTGAGATTGGTAGGTCGTGAGTTCAAACCCCGGCCGAGTCATACCGAAGACTATAAAAAAAATGGGACCCGTTACCTCCCTACTTGGCGCTCAGCATCAAGGGTTGGAATTGAGGGTTAAATCCCTGCTGAAAATAATGGAAAGCGCCACTCTAAACAGCAATTGAAGCTGAGGTCAAAAGTGGGAATTGCCACCTAACACATTTTTAAGACATTCGACACTCCACTGCCATCCGGCGGCTAAAGTGGGAAGTGCACTCCCCCCCAATTTGTCACGTTTCACGTGTCAGGTAAACCGAGACGAACGGGGCCATGTGAATCCCCTTCCTACTGTACACTAGGGGTGGGTAGAGTCGCCAAAAATTGTACCTAAGTAAGAGCATCGTTACTGACTCAAGTAAAACGTATTCATCCAAATAGTTACCCGAGTAGGAGTAAGTATTCAGTCAGGAAAAAAACTACTCAAGTGGGTCACTGAGTAAGTAGGTACTTGCACGACTACTACAAAACCCAAAACCAGTGAAGTTGGCACGTTGTGTAAATGGTAAATAAAAACAGATTTGAATGATTTGCAAATCATTGTCAACTTATATTCAATTGAATAGACTGCAAAGACAAGATTGTGGGGTGGGGGGGGGGGCGTGGCCTGCAGACCTGCAGCGAAGCGGGGTGTGCCAGGACCGGCTGCAAGATCAGCGACAGGTGCGTAGATGGCCCACCTGGGCCTGGTTGTTTAATCACCTGTCGCTCTGTTAAAAGGCAGCAGCCGGGGAGGAGAGTTTAGTTGGTGGTGGAGCACGAGAGAGCGAGAGCAAGACAGACTACACACTGGAGAGAAACCATTTATGTGCTTAGTTCGATGTAAACGATTGCTGAAAAGCACACGAAAGACCATTTATTGAAAAATAAAACATTATTGTCTACCTGGAAGAGCCTGGCATGTCGGTGATTGGTGGTCCGAAGAACCCGGAAGCGAGAGTCTTCCACAAAGATATTTAATGTTCCAACTGGTCCTCTTTGTTCCGGAGGACACGGCGTCCACAGTTTCTAAAAACGTTTTGAAATGTGGACTCGTTAGACCACAGAACACTTTTCCACTTTGCATCAGTCCATCTTGGATGAGCTCGGGCCCAGCGAAGCGTTTCTGGGTGTTGTTGATAAACGGCTTTGGCTTTGCATAGTAGAGTTTCAACTTGCACTTACAGATGTAGCGACCAACTGTAGTTACTAGGGTTGTACGGTACACGGTATAGTATAGTACTGTGATACTAATGCCATGGGTGGATCTACACCTGACATCCACTGTAATGATACCAAGTACAAGAGCGTATCTAGTCGATACTACTATGATTACATCGATATTTTTTATCGTCACAAAATCTTTTTGTTCATATTATGTTTATAAACTCAGGAAATACGTCCCTGGACACATGAAGACTTTGAATATGACCAACGTATGATCCTGTAACTACTTGGTATCGGATCGTGTGGTATCATCCAAAACTAATGTAAAGTATCAAACAAGAGAAAAATAAGTGATTATTACATTTTAACAGAAGTGTAGATAGAACATAGTAAGCAGATATTAACAGTAAATGAACAAGGATTAATAATACATTTTTACAGTTTGTCCTTCGTAATTTTGACAAAATAATACAATGATTAACGACACAATTTGTTATTATTTAGAGCAGGGGTCACCAACGCGGTGCCCGCGGGCACCAGGTAGCCCGTAAGAACCAGATGAGTAGCCCGCTGGCCTGTTCTAAAAATAGCTCAAATAGCAGCACTTACCAGTGAGCTGCCTCTATTTTTTAAATTTTATTTATTTACTAGCAAGCTGGTCTCGCTTTGCCCGACATTTTTTATTCTAAGAGAGACAAAACTCAAATAGAATTTGAAAATCCAAGAAAATATTTTAAAGACGTGGTCTTCACTTGTTTAAATAAATTCATTAATTTTTTTACTTTGCATCTTATAACTTTTAGAAAGACAATTTTAGAGAAAAAATACAACCTTAAAAATTATTTTAGGATTTTTAAACACACATACTTTTTTACCCTTAAATTCCTTTTTTTATTGTAAAGAATAATAAATACATTTTAATTTAATTCTTCATTTTAGCTTCTGTTTTTTCGACGAAGAATATTTGTGAAATATTTCTTCAAACTTATGATTAAAATTCAAAAAAATTATTCTAGAAAATCTGTAGAATCAAATTTGAATCTTATTTCAAAGTCTTTTGAATTTCTTTTAAAATTTTTGTTCTGGAAAATCTGGAAGAAATAATGATCTTTGTTAGAAATATAGCTTGGTCCAATTTGTTATACAGTATTTTCTAACAAAGTGTAGATTGGATTTTAACCTATTCAAAACATGTCATCAAAATTCTAAAATTAATATTAATCAGGAAAAATTACTAATGATGTTCCATAAATTCATTTTTTAAATTTTTTCAAAAAGATTCAAATTAGCTAGTTTTTCTCTTCTTTTTTTCGGTTGAATTTTAAAGAGTCGAAATTGAAGATGAACTATGTTTAAAAATGTAATTGTCATTTTTTTTTGTGTTTTCTCCTCTTTTAAACCGTTCAATTAAGTGTAAATATCCTTAATTATTAATAATAACATAGAGTTAAAGGTAAATTGAGCAAATTGGCTATTTCTGGCAATTTATTTAAGTGTGTATCAAACTGGTAGCCCTTCGCATGAATCAGTACCCAAGAAGTAGCTCTTGGTTTCAAAAAGGTCGGTGACCCCTGATTTAGAGTCTTTGTTTGTTTACTTACTACTAAAAGACAAGTTGTCTAGTATGTTCACTATTTAACTTAAGGACTAAATTGCAATAATAAACATATGTTTAAGGTACTCTAAGATTTTTTTGTTAAAATAAAGCCTATAATGCAATTTTTTTGTGGTCCCCTTTATTCAGAAAGGCACCGAAAAGTATCAATATACATTAAAATATTGGTAATGCCTAACTTAGCCCAACAAAATTATGCAGACAATGCTTTTTAAAACATTGTGATAGGGTAAAGTGTTTTAAAAATCCACCAATAAGTGCTCACTCAGCAATGGAGGTCCCACTGTATTTCGACACTACACCGAGCGTATTTGTCTCGGTTGGGCCAGCAACATGAAGGGTTCCAGGTTCGATCCCCCGCTTCCCGCCATCTTAGTCACTGCCGTCGTGTCCTTGGGCAAGGCACTTTTACCCACCTGTTCCCAGTGCCCACCCACACTGGTTTAAATGGGTTTCGCTACACTGCAAAAACTGAAATCTAAATAAGATTAAATATCTCAAATAAGGGTGATATTTGCTTATTTTATGTCTGATAAGATCATTCTTCTCACTAAGCAGATTTTATGTTAGAGTATTTTACTTGTTTTAAGGGTTTTGGTCCTAAATGATCTCAGTAAGATATTACAGCTTGTTGCTGAGATTTGATGACCTATATTGAGTAAAACATGCTTGAAACTAGAATATCAACTGTTGCAAAGCTGTGTCATCAACACTCGCAAGTATAAAAGTACTTTTTTAAAGTAAGAATTTCTTATTTCAAGCATGTAAAAAAAAAAAAAAATCATGACTTTGACACAATTGTGTCTCATAATTAAAACAGATGACAGCCAAATGGACTTTGCTGTTTTATTTTCAATAAAACAATAGAAAACACGTACTCATATAGTAGTACAGTTGGCACAGTACGGCAAACGGACAGCTAATATTTAAACATTTTAACATGTGACATTTCAAACTATTTTGAACAGAAATAGTTCATGCACATTCAGATAAATTCTTCAAAATTACAATAAAAAAAAATGTGGTCGGGGGACGCGCTGTAAATATATATATATATATATATATATATATATATATATATATATATATATATATATATATATATATATATATATATATATATATATATATATATATTAAGGGTGTAACGGTACGTGTATTTGTATTGCACCGTATCGGTACGGGGGGTTCGGTTCGGAACGGAGGTGCACCGAACGAGTTTCTACACTGTAACGTAACATTATCAGGTAATGAGAAGGAACCTTTATTTTGAAGGCGAGTTGCGCCCTCCTCTAGTTTCCGGTAGTCTCTGCGCGACGGTCAGTTGCTCAGTCGTTTACACACGAGACAAATGTATGTGTTTCAGCGCTCCAAGTTTGTTGTTTCTTCCCACAAAGTGCCTTGGAAACATTGTCTGTAAGTCCTGTGTCTGTTTTATGAGTAACATGAAGACGTGTGCGCGTGTAAATGTAGAAATAGTTCTGTGCGACGATAGCTTGTTCTGCTGTTTTAGCTTGTTGCTACTTAGCATGTAGCTTCTTTGCTGCTAGCTCACTCCTCTAAGGCAGTGGTCCCCAACCACTGGGCTGTGGCCTGGTACCGGTCCATGGATCGATTGGTACCGGGCCGCACAAGAAATAAAAAAAATTAAATAAAAAAAAATATATATTTTTTTATTAAATCAACATAAAAAACACAAGATACACTTACAATTAGTGCACCAACCCAAACATCCTCCCTCCCTCATTTACACTCATTCACACTCATTCGCACAAAAGGGTTGTTTCTTTCTGTTATTAATATTTCTCGTTCCTACATTATATATCAATATACAAACCCCGTTTCCATATGAGTTGGGAAATTGTGTTAGATGTAAATATAAACGGAATACAATGATTTGCAAATCCTTTTCAACCCATATTCAATTGAATGCACTACAAAGACAAGATATTTGATGTTCAAACTCATGAACTTTATTTTTTTTTTGCAAATAATAATTAACTTAGAATTTCATGGCTGCAACACGTGCCAAAGTAGTTGGGAAAGGGCATGTTCACCACTGTGTTACATGGCCTTTCCTTTTAACAACACTCAGTAAACGTTTGGGAACTGAGGAGACACATTTTTTAAGCTTCTCAGGTGGAAGTCTTTCCCATTCTTGCTTGATGTACAGCTTAACTTGTTCAACAGTCCGGGGGTCTCCGTTGTGGTATTTTAGGCTTCATAATGCGCCACACATTTTCAATGGGAGACAGGTCTGGACTACAGGCAGGCCAGTCTAGTACCCGCACTCTTTTACTATGAAGCCACGTTGATGTAACACGTGGCTTGGCATTGTCTTGCTGAAATAAGCAGGGGCGTCCATGGTAACGTTGCTTGGATGGCAACATATGTTGCTCCAAAACCTGTATGTACCTTTCAGCATTAATGGCGCCTTCACAGATGTGTAAGTTACCCATGTCTTGGACACTAATACACCCCCATACCATCACAGATGCTGACTTTTCAACTTTGCGCCTATAACAATCCGGATGGTTCTTTTCCTCTTTGGTCCGGAGGACACAACGTCCACAGTTTCCAAAAACAATTTGAAAGGTGGACTCATCAGACCACAGAACACTTTTCCACTTTGTATCAGTCCATCTTAGATGAGCTCAGGCCCAGCGAAGCCGACGGCGTTTCTGGGTGTTGTTGATAAACGGTTTTCGCCTTGCATAGGAGAGTTTGAACTTGCACTTATAGATGTAGCGACCAACTTTAGTTACTGACAGTGGGTTTCTGAAGTGTTCCTGAGCCCATGTGGTGATATCCTTTACACACTGATGTCGCTTGTTGATGCAGTACAGCCTGAGGGATCGAAGGTCACGGGCTTAGCTGCTTACGTGCAGTGATTTCTCCAGATTCTCTGAACCCTTTGATGATATTACGGACCGTAGATGGTGAAATCCCTAAATTCCTTGCAATAGCTGGTTGAGAAAGGTTTTTCTTAAACTGTTCGACAATTTGCTCACGCATTTGTTGACAAAGTGGTGACCCTCGCCCCATCCTTGTTTGTGAATGACTGAGCATTTCATGGAATCTACTTTTATACCCAATCATGGCACCCACCTGTTCCCAATTTGCCTGTTCACCTGTGGGATGTTCCAAATAAGTGTTTGATGAGCATTCCTCAACTTTATCAGTGTTTATTGCCACCTTTCCCAACTTCTTTGTCACGTGTTGCTGGCATCAAATTCTAAAGGTAATGATTATTTGTAATTAAAAAAAAAGTTTATCAGTTTGAACATCAAATATGTTGTCTTTGTAGCATATTCAACTGAATATGGGTTGAAAGTGATTTGCAAATCATTGTATTCCGTTTATATTTACATCTAACACAATTTCCCAACTCATATGGAAACGGCGTTTGTAATTCACTTCGCTTCTTTCAAATATTAAGTATATTTTGTCCGCTTGGATCCGATTGTTTGAATTTTCATGAACGTCAGGCTTCCTCTGCACTCCCTTTAGAGAACGCCTACCAGTGCATTTTTGATCGCCCGCTCTGTTGTTAAAATGTAAAAGAGCGCTCTGAAGCTTTGACAAGCCGCTCACCGACCTTGAGGTTTCATCAGTTTGTCGTTTTTTTTTTCTCTAAAAACAGTTCTCACGGGGGACGGGGAAAGCCTTCCCAGACGTTGATGGAAGGGGGAACGTGTTTTTTTTTCTGCACGGTTACCTGCACAGAGGCGTCAACCCAGCCCACGCCCTCCTGGGACTGTGTTTGACGTGCGAGTCACAGCAGATGTGCACATGTCCGTGGGAGGTTCACCACATGTGGTTTTAATGCGGTGAACACATTAATGTCATGTGTGAATTCAAAGAGCGGGCTTAGTGTACACCACCGCACAATTAATGCATTGACTCGGCCCATCGGAGAGGTATTCATTTAACCGCGTGCTCATTATTATGGTTGCAGTGTGCATCCTACTTCAAGCTGCTTCTAATTACTCGTCGGCTATGAAACACCTCATAAGTTGTACGCCACTGCAAACTACAACCCCGATAATTAACATAGAGTAAGTATCGTCAGCAGTCAAGTCCACTTCACGCTTTCTTTAGCATTCAATTGATATTCCTTGCACTCCTTTACCACCCCCCCGACGACTGATGCTCAACTCCTGGCTCAGCGTTGCCACGTTTCCGGTCGGCCGGGTGCTAAAATACTCTCCGAGGCTCTGCAACACTCCTCAGTACCCGCAGTCTTTTACCATGAAGCCACGCTGTTGTAACTTGGCATCGTCTCGCTGAAATAAGCAGGGGCGTCCATGATAACATATGTTGCTCCAAAACCTGTATGTACCTTTCAGCATTAATGGCGCCTTCACAGATTTGTAAGTTACCCATGCCTTGGGCACTAATACACCCCCATACCATCACAGATGCTGGCTTTTCAACTTTGCGCCGGATGGTTCTGTTCCTCTTTGGTCCGGAAGACCCGACGTCCACAGTTTCAAAAAAAATTTTTAAACGTGGACTTGTCAGACCACAGAACACTTTTTCACTTTGCATCAGTCCATCTTAGATGATCTCAGGCCCGGCGACGTTCCCGGGTGTTGTTGATAAATGGCTTTGGCTTTGTATAGTAGAGTTTTAACTTTCACCATTCATTTCAATGGGAACTTCCCGGAAATGTGTGAATTTTGGGAAAAGGGGGATTTTTTTTTTAAATTATTAATAGCATATATATATATATATACATATATATATACATTATATGTATATATAAATATATATGTATATCTATGTATATATATATGTATATCTATATATATATATATATATATATATATATATATATATATATATATATATATATATATATATATATATATATATATATCTATATCTATATATATATGTATATATATATATATATATATATATATATATATATATATATATATATATATACATATGTATATATATATATATATATATCTATATATATATATATATGTATATATATATATATATATATATATATATATATATATATATATCTATATATATATCTATATATATATATATATATATCTATATATATATATATATATATATATATATATATATATATATATATATATATATATATATATATATATATATATATATATATATATATATATATATATATATATATATTTACACACACTACCGTTCAAAAGTTTGGGGTCACATTGAAATGTCCTTATTTTTGAAGGAAAAGCACTGTACTTTTCAATGAAGATAACTTTAAACTAGTCTTAACTTTAAAGAAATACACTCTATACATTGCTAATGTGGTAAATGACTATTCTAGCTGCAAATGTCTGGTTTTTGGTGCAATATCTACATAGGTGTATAGAGGCCCATTTCCAGCAACTATCACTCCAGTGTTCTAATGGTACAATGTGTTTGCTCATTGGCTCAGAAGGCTAATTGATGATTAGAAAACCCTTGTGCAATCATGTTCACACATCTGAAAACAGTTTAGCTCGTTACAGAAGCTACAAAACTGACCTTCCTTTGAGCAGATTGAGTTTCTGGAGCATCACATTTGTGGGGTCAATTAAACGCTCAAAATGGCCAGAAAAAGAGAACTTTCATCTGAAACTCGACAGTCTATTCTTGTTCTTAGAAATGAAGGCTATTCCACAAAATTGTTTGGGTGACCCCAAACTTTTGAACGGTAGTGTATGTATACCTGTATATATATACATATACATATATACACATTATAGTGTCTTTAAAGAGTGCAGTTTTTTTACTAAAATGGGGACTTTTGTTGAAGATTTTTATGGGGTAATTTGCTTCCCTGTAAGAACCTCTCGGTTTACGAACCATTTTCAAGAACCGATTAATTTGGCAAATTGAGGTTCCACCGTATTTTGTCGCTACATATACCAGTGTGGCATAGTTTTCTAATTAACATACTTTGCGTGACCTCACCAGACCGCGCCTCCCCGGCAGAAAGGGCAGACAGCTTTGTTACCAGACCAGAGTGACCGAGGGAGACCGGCTAGGACTGGGGACTCGTTGCATCCCAGCGGTAGATGCGGTGGCACATGGTAGACAAGCGAGGGCGAGACAGAGAGAGAGAGAGAGGCAAACATGGGAGGCGGAGGGGCGGGAGTGTGGATCCTGCATGTGCAGCAACTCCAGCGGCAGTGAGAGGGAGGAAGGCAGAGGAGGAGAGTTGGAGGGAAGCTGCCAGGAACAAAAGCTGCAGAGGAGCACCATCGCCGCTAAAAGAACAACAGAGGTGTACCGGAGGAAGGAGGTGGGGGTGGTCATGAGACAATAAGGCAGGGGGAGAAGCATCCTGTAGTCAGTGAGGACTGAAACCAAGGTCTTGTCTGCTTTCCATGTTTTCGGGCACCCTCGTCTCCAAAGCCACGGGACAATGTCTATATCGGGGAAGAAGGAATTCGACATGAAGCAGATCCTGAGGCTCCGCTGGCGCTGGTTCAGCCACTCGTCCCAAGGTTCGGCCGGCGGCGGGGGCGGCGGGGTGGGAGGTTACATCCAGGACGACCACCGGGGGACCCCCGGCCAGGGCCGACTCAAAAGCCACTCGCGGGAGAGGGGGGGACTACGGAAGTCCAGCAGCCCGGCCCGCGGCATCCTGGCACCCACGCCCGTCTGTGTCAGAGCGGGTCAGCAGGCATGGCAGCAGCACACGGCGCCGGGCCTGCGGGTCAGCCAGGACGCCGCCAAGAGCGCCTCCTCGCCCGGCGGCACGGCCAGGAAGGAGGACGCCGACGCGGGCAAGGAAGACGTGAAGAGCAGCTCGGAGGAAACCGCAGAGGTGGAGGCCAGAGAGAGGTACGAGTTTTTACCTCATTGACCAGAGCTGGGGAAATATATTGACTCGGGGGCCACACTGAGAGAAAAAAATGTGTCTGTGTGTATAAATGATATGTACACAATTAGCTGTAAAAATCTGTGTTTGGGTCAGGAACACTAATACCAAAAGTCACAATGTCTCATAAGAGTTTTAAAAAAGTTATGACAGACCACCTCAAAAAAAACGGAATGGAATTGTACATTTTTTTACTGAATGGGACACCCAAAATGTACAAACCCCGTTTCCATATGAGTTGGGAAATTGTGTTAGATGTAAATATAAACGGAATACAATGATTTGAAAATCATTTTCAACCCACGTTCAGTTGAATATGCTACAAAGACAACCTATTTGATGTTCAAACTCATAAACTTTTTTTTTTTTGCAAGTTGAAAAGTTAATCTGTGATGGTATGGGGGTGTATTAGTGCCCAAGACATGGGTAACTTACACATCTGTGAAGGCGCCATTAATGCTGAAAGGTACATACAGGTTTTGGAGCAACATATGTTGCCATCCAAGCAACGTTACCATGGACGCCCCTGCTTATTTCAGCAAGACAATGCCAAGCCACGTGTTACATCAACGTGGCTTCGTAGTAAAAGAGTGCGGGTACTAGACTGGCCTGCCTGTAGTCCAGACCTGTCTCCCATTGAAAATGTGTGGCGCATTATGAAGCCTAAAATACCACAACGGAGACCCCCGGACTGTTGAACAACTTAAGCTGTACATCAAGCAAGAATGGGAAAGAATTCCACCTGAGAAACTTCAAAAATGTGTCTCCTCAGTTCCCAAACGTTTACTGAGTGTTGTTAAAAGGAAAGGCCATGTAACACAGTGGTCAACATGCCCTTTCCCAACTACTTTGGCACGTGTTGCAGCCATGAAATTCTAAGTTAATTATTATTTGCAAAAAAACCCAAAAGTTTATGAGTTTGAACATCAAATATGTTGTCTTTGTAGTGCATTCAATTGAATATGGGTGGAAAAGGATTTGCAAATCATTGTATTCCGTTTATATTTACATCTAACACAATTTCCCAACTCATATGGAAACAGCGTTTGTACATGAAAATAAAGAAAGTGGGATTTACATTATTAACTATGACCAATAAAACACTGAATATTAACAACATATGAACATCGCTCCTCTTTTACGTTCTATTGTTCAAGACTTACGGTCATTTAAAAACAGCACTGCACATCTTAATGGCAGCTACAGTTTTGATGTTTAAGGTCTAAAAAAATAATTATGTAGAACGTACGGCGGGCCGGATTGGAAATCTTAATGGGTCTGTCATATACCATGTGGTGACGGTATGATCCACCACATTAAGTACACCTGCAAGAACCGATATACTTATTAATTGCTGTGCTTGCACTGCATCATACTCCTTAAATAATAGTACCACTTATCAGCACCTCTGCAGTTCTGGACCACAATGGCAAACACAAAAGTAGCTGAGCTCGGAAAGTCCGAGGTTCAACATCCGCTACGGATGGAAAAATATGGAAATCTTCCACGATTTGTTTTTTGGAGAAAAGCCAGTTGACTTTGTGAGGTGCCCTCAAAGGAAAGATCTTGTTTTCTAAATAATTGAACAAAAAAAGGCCTTTCTGGGAGTGTTGATCAAAACCCAAGCTTGAGATTTTTCTTGAGCTTTCATTTTTTTTTTCTTGGAACATTGCCCAAATGTTGTACGTATAATATGTCATCTACTTTTATAGATCTGGAATACCTTGTGATTATCCAAAATCCATGACTGTTATCTTTAAAGGCCTACTGAAACCCACTACTACCGACCACGCAGTCTGATAGTTTATACATCAATGATGAAATCTTAACATTGCAACACATGCCAATACGGCCGGGTTAGATTAGTAAAGTGCAATTTTAAATTTCCCGCGAAATATTCTGCTGAAAACGTCTCGGTATGATGACGTTTGCGCGTGATGCCACGGATTGTGCGGACATATTGGGACACCATTGTGGCCAGCTATTAAGTCGTCTGTTTTCATCGCAAAATTCCACAGTATTCTGGACATCTGTGTTGGTGAATCTTTTGCAATTTGTTTAATGAACAACGAAGACAGCAAAGAAGAAAGCTGTAGGTGGGAAGCGGTGTCTTAGCGGCCGGCTGCAGCAACTCAAACACGTAGCGGGTGTTTCATTGTTTACATTCTCGAAATATGACTGGGAGAACTGGGACAACAGAGACTCTTACCAGGAGGACTTTGAGTTGGATACGCAGACGCGGTACCGTGAGTACGCAGCTGCGGCTTCCAAACATTTGATCGCTTGCCCGTACGTGCGTGCCGCTATGTGCATGTCACGTACGTAACTTTGGGGAAATATATGTGCTGTATGAACTTTACGGAGGTGAACGGTACGTTGGGCTGTGGGATTGAGTGTGTTGTGCGGGTGTTTGATTTGTATTGGTGGGTTATATGGACGGGAGGGGGGAGGTGTTTGTTATGCGGGATTCATTTGTGGCATATTAAATATAAGCCTGGTTGAGTTGTGGCTAATAGAGTATATATATGTCTTGTGTTTATTTACTGTTTTAGTCATTCCCAGCTGAATATCAGGTCCCACCCGCCTCTCACAGTATCTTCCCTATCTGAATCGCTTCCACTGCTTTCACTCTCACTTTCCTCATCCACAAATCTTTCATCCTCGCTCAAATCAATGGGGAAATCGTCGCTTTCTCGGTCCGAATCGCTGGTGCCCATGATTGAAAACAATGTGCAGATGTGAGGAGCTCCACAACTTGTGACCTCACGCTACTTCCGGTACAGGCAAGGCTTTTTTATCAGCGACCAAAAGTTGCGAACTTTATCGTCGATGTTCTCTACTAAATCCTTTCAGCAAAAATATGGCAATATCGCGCGAAATGACACATAGAATGGACCTGCTATCCCCGTTTAAATAAGAACATTTAATTTCAGTAGGCCTTTAAATACAATTGTTGACTTACTGTAAATGCTCCAGTTAGCACCTCTATGCTATTGCACGTAGTCTACAGAAGGAAACAACAAATAAAAAAATAAAATAAATCCTAATTATGCCCAGGTTAAAAAAACAAAAACAAAAAAAACATCAGCATTAACAGGGGTTCCATTATGTGTTTTTCAAACGAAGGGGGCAGTAGCTGCATTCGAAATATCACAAGCGACCAGTATCTAATTCTGCATAAGCTGTCGGTGTGAAACTCATTCCTGTTACTCTCTGCAAACTGTTAAATATTGAATAACCGGTATTCTTGTCAGCGCTATAAATGCTGACCGAGCCGTTTGTCACTTGTCACTCCGAAGTATCCAATCAGAAGTTGTGATTTTACGAAAACAGAATGAAAGCTATACCCGGCCAGCGGAGAAATCAGCGGCCGGCTTCAAATGCTGACTGAGCCGTTTGCGCCTCGCGTTACTACCACATTGGTTCTGTGACTGCTGTGTTGTGCAATATGCAGTGGAGCCTCTATTCACAAATTCTATTCATTGGTTTACAAAACAGGGTTGGTAAATAGAAGCGTTTGTATAGTGAAGCAAATTTCTCCGTACGGCGGCTGTGCAGTTTAACGAAGTTAACGGACAGTTGCGATAGCCGATCAGATCACACGTTGTTGACAGTAGCCTTACGTTGAACGTGACTGTGATTGGATACTCACTTGTCACTCCCAGGTATCCGATCACTGGTTTTGATTTATGAAAGCAGAAAGTGGCACGGGAGCCACACCCGGCCAGCGGAGAAATCAGCGGTTGTCACTTTTCTAACCAACCACGCCACTGTATTTTAGTAAAACAAACATAACAAGTGAGTGATGGATCAACTTTTTATCAAACAACAAAGCCAAAACCAAAACAACTAGCTGAACTGTCCTCATTTGTAGGACAATGAAAATGTCATAAATGTTGTGATTTACACTACCGTTCAAAAGTTTGGAGTCACGTTGAAATGTCCTTATTTTTGAAGGAAAAGCACTGTACTTTTCAATGAAGATAACTTTAAACTAGTCTTAACTTTAAAGAAATACACTCTATACATTGCTAATGTGGTAAATGACTATTCTAGCTGCAAATGTCTGGTTTTTGGTGCAATATCTACATAGGTGTATAGAGGCCCATTTCCAGCAACTATCACTCCAGTGTTCTAATGGTACAATGTGTTTGCTCATTGGCTCAGAAGGCTAATTGATGATTAGAAAACCCTTGTGCAATCATGTTCAGACATCTGAAAACAGTTTAGCTCGTTACAGAAGCTAAACAACTGACCTTCCTTTGAGCAGATTGAGTTTCTGGAGCATCACATTTGTGGGGTCAATTAAACACTCAAAATGGCCAGAAAAAGAGAACTTTCATCTGAAACTCGACAGTCTATTCTTGTTCTTAGAAATGAAGGCTATTCCACAAAATTGTTTGGGTTACCCCAAACTTTTGAACGGTAGTGTACGAAAGCAGAAAGTGGCACGGTGAGCCATACCTGGCCAGCGGAGAAATCAGCGGTGCTCACTTTTTTAACCAACAAAGTAGCAGAGCAAAATGTTGATTAGGTGGCAGATGTCACGGTTTGCCTGCCACTTCCACTCAAATCAACCACCTACGAGCGGTATTGTGAGTTCAAATATAATTTTTCACAATCAATGTTTTTTACAACTATTTTTGTTTTGACAGTACCACGTCCGATGCGTGGTTTATTGATTTTTAAATGCGCCACAAAATAGCCCTTTTTGTACATTTAGTTGATTCAATGCCAGGTAGTGCGCATGTGTGTTTCTGTATAGTATTTTACAAGCCGTGGTCATGTGGCGACATAAATTATGGTATTTTGAGAGGTATTTATTGAAGTCGGACTAAGTAGGACATCACTGAAGGCCTAGATGGGAAAACGCACCGCCCGCAACTGTATTTTGGTAAAACAATCATAACAAGTGGGTGATGGATCAACTTTTTAATAAACAACAAAGCCAAAACAAAAACAACTAGCTGAACAGTCCTCATTTGTAGCCGCCCTGCCGACACGCACACCCACTATAACTTGCGTAGACAACGCTGTGGATACTTCCTGAATGTTTCAAAACACACATCGCCTGTCCAATGCTTTCTTTTGGACTTATATTGAGCTAGCAAAAGTAGAAACCATTTATAAAAAGGCTAAAAAAATAACCCACAAGGCACGGTGTTGACTGAATGAGCACCGGAGATCGATCAGCCCGCCCGCAATGGCTGTGCTGCCGGGCACAAAATGGCCGGATGTAAATATATATATATATATATATATATATATAGACAGTATATATATATATATATATATATATATATATATATATATATATATATATATATATATATATATATATATATATATGTCTATATATATATATATATATATATATGTCTATATATATATATATATATATATATATATATATATATATATATATATATATATATATATATATATATATATATATTGTATTATATACTGTATATACTGTATATATATATGTATAAATATATATATACACTATATATATACATATACATATATATGTATATACATATACATATATATGTATATATACATATACATATATATGTATATATACATATATATATATATATATATATATATATATATATATATATATATATATATATATATATATATATATATATATATATATATATACAAGCATAATAATAATAATAATACATATGGATAATGTGTCATGAGACATGCAAAACTAAATTATATACAAAGAGGATACAAGTAAAGGATATTAAATGAGCTCAAATATACCTACAAACGAGGCATAATGATGCAATATACATACAGCTAGCCTAAATAGCATGTTAGCATTGATTAGCTTGCAGTCATCCATCCATCCATTTACTACCGCTTGTCCCTAATATGCCTGATTAGCACTCCAACAAGTCAATATCAGCAACAAAGCGCACCTTTGTTCACGCACAGCATAAAATGTTTGGTGGACAAAATGAGACAAAGAAGGAGTGGAAGATGGTGAGTTCAAGCACCGCCGAAATTAGTAGGACAAAACGATGTTCACCAGTGAAACACACACACAAACATATTCAACCGTGGGCTTTTCTAACAATTAGGACGGTTTGTGTCATGTTTGTCATTAAACAAAAAACATTCTAAAGCAAAACAATTATTTTTTCCCCCTATATTTTTCCATTTTCGGTCCTTTTTTGAAAATATGCTCCAGGGAGCCACTAGGGCGGCGCTAGAGAGCCGCATGCCCTCAGACAAGCACGGACAAGACAAACCAATAACATTTAATTATTCAGCGGACATAAAGCCACAACTTTTCAGCTTACATTGACTGTTTTTGAGGCAGTTGCGGTCTTCCAATTAGTTTTAGCACCGGCCCAGTCTTCGGCGGAGAAACAGCTGTGACATCATTAACGGCCCTTTGAAACGGAACGCAGCGTTATCACACGAGTTACCCCGGCGACCATTAAAGGCACTTTACAAGGCAAATGCCATCGCGGCATTTGGCTGCTGCACGGGGGCTGATTTATACGCTGGAAAAGTGTTTCGCAAAGCCTGCTGCCAAACGCTCATATACGTCTTGTTTTGGTTATATATGGAGCCTTTTGCTTGGTGATTGGACAGGTGCGTGTGGAGTCTGAAAGGTAAAAGCACCTTCACAAGAAGGATGAGGCAACCTTTAACCTTCTCGTCCTTTCCCTACGCACCTGGTAGGGAGTCGAACAGTTTAACGCACACTGCCGCTTTGTTTCACAACAGGCTCAAGGTGAATAAAAGCTGCGAGGACAGTCGAACGGACCCCGACTTAAACAAGTTGAAAAACGTATTCGGTCGGGTGTTACCATTTAGTGGTCAATTGTACGGAATATGTACTGTACTGTGCAACCTACTAATAAAAGTCTCAATCAATCAATCAAAACCGACCCACCGATGCCGGGACCCCAAAAATATAAAGTTTTTCGCCGTACCTGACTCGCCTGCAAAATGTGGAAAGGTTTCGTGCATGTTAAGGGCCTCAAAGAGGCGCCCAAACATATAAAAGAAAAAAACACAGCAATTTCAATAGGGCCCTTGCCCTATTTTTAATTTTAAAATATTTAAAAAAATTTTTTTTTAATTAAAAATATAAACAATTACAAAAAATAAAATAAAAATAAAAATAAAAATAAAAATAAAAATAAAAATAAAAATAAAAATAAAAATAAAAATAAAAATAAAAATAAAAATAAAAATTAAAATACAAATTAAAATACAAATAAAATAAAATAAACTGTCATAATTTGGAGCAATTAGAATCAAGATCTGAACTTGTGAAGCCCGGTTATTAACATTTTGTGTTTTTGTGGCGAACCATCAGATTAAAGTTTTTCGCCATACCCGATGCGCCTGCAAAATATGGAAACGTTTCGTGCATGTTAAGGGCCTCAAAGAGGCGCCCAAATATATAAAAGAAAAAACACAGCAATTTCAATAGGGCCCTTGCCCTATTTTTAATTTAAAAACATTTTCAAAAATTGTTTTTAATTAAAAACATTGAAAAATAACCAAAAATAACAAAAAATAACAACAAATAACAAAAAATAAAATACAATATATATTTTTTTAAATGAAAAAAAAAGAAAAAAAAAATACAAAAATAAAACAGAACAAAATAAAATAAAATAAAATAAAATAAAATAAAATAAAATAAAATAAAATTAAATAAAATTAAATAAAATTAAATAAAATTAAATAAACTGTCATCATTTGGAGCAATTAGAATTAAGATCTGAACTTGTGAAGCCCAGTTATTAACATTTTGTGTTTTTGTGGCGAACCATCAGATTAAAGTTTTTCGCCATACCCGATCGCCTGCAAAATTTGGAAACGTTTCGTGCATGTTAAGGGCCTCAAAGAGGCGCCCAAATATATAAAAGAAAAAACACAGCAATTTCAATAAGGCCCTTGCTCTATTTTTTTTTATTTTTTTTAATAAATTAAAAAAATAGAAAAATAAAATAAACCGTCATCATTTGGAGCAATTAGAATCAAGATCTGAACTTGTGAAGCCCAGTTATTAAAATGTTGTGTTTTTGTGGCGAACCATCAGATTAAAGTTTTTCGCCATACCCGATGCGCCTGCAAAATATGGAAACGTTTCGTGCATGTTAAGGGCCTCAAAGAGGCGCCCAAATATATAAAAGAAAAAACACAGCAATTTCAATAGGGCCCTTGCCCTATTTTTAATTTAAAAACATTTTCAAAAATTGTTTTTAATTAAAAACATTGAAAAATAACCAAAAATAACCAAAAATAACAACAAATAACAAAAAATAAAATACAATATTTTTTTTTTTTAATGAAAAAAAATGAAAAAAAATAAAAATACAAAAATAAAATAGAATAAAATTAAATAAAATTAAATAAAATTAAATAAAATTAAATAAAATTAAATAAAATTAAATAAAATTAAATAAAATTAAATAAAATAAACTGTCATTATTTGGAGCAATTAGAATTAAGATCTGAACTTGTGAAGCCCAGTTATTAACATTTTGTGTTTTTGTGGCGAACCATCAGATTAAAGTTTTTCGCCATACCCGATCGCCTGCAAAATTTGGAAACGTTTCATGCATATTAAAGGCCTCAAAGAGGCGCCCAAATATAAAAAAGAAAAAACACAGCAATTTCAATAAGGCCCTTGCTCTATTTTTTATTTATTTTTTTAAATAAATTAAAAAAATAGAAAAATAAAATAAACCATCATCATTTGGAGCAATTAGAATCAAGATCTGAACTTGTGAAGCCCAGTTATTAAAATGTTGTGTTTTTGTGGCGAACCATCAGATTAAAGTTTTTCGCCATACCCGATGCGCCTGCAAAATATGGAAACGTTTCGTGCATGTTAAGGGCCTCAAAGAGGCGCCCAAATATATAAAAGAAAAAACACAGCCATTTCAATAGGGCCCCTGCCCTATTTTTAATAAAATAAAAAAAATAAAAAAATAAAAATAAATAAAAATAAATAAAAATAAATAAAAATAAATACAAATAAATTGTCATCATCATTTGGAGCAATTAGAATCAAGATCTGAACTTGTGAAGACCAGTTATTAACATTTTGTGTTTTTGTGGCGAACCATCAGATCAAAGTTTTTCACCATACCCGACGCGCCTGCAAAATATGGAAACGTTTTGTGCATATTAAAGGCCTACTGAAATGAATTTTTTAAATTTAAACGGGAATAGCAGATCCATTCTATGTGTCATACTTGATCATTTCGCGATATTGCCATATTTTTGCTGAAAGGATTTAGTAGAGAAAATCGACGATAAAGTTCGCAACTTTTGCTCGCTGATAAAAAAGCCTTGCCTGTACCGGAAGTAGCGTGACGTCACAGGAGGTAATATTCCTCACAATTTTCCTTTGTTTACAATGGAGCGAGAGAGATTCGGAGCGACAAAGCGACGATTACCCCATTAATTTGAGCGAGGATGAAAGATTCGTGGATGAGGAACGTTAGAGTGAAGAACTAGAGGCAGTGCAGGACTTATCTTTTTTCGCTTTGACCGTAACTTAGGTACAAGCTGGCTCATTGGATTCCACACTCTCTCCTTTTTCTATTGTGGATCACGGATTTGTATTTTAAACCACCTCGGATACTATATCCTCTTGAAAATGAGAGTCGAGCACGCGAAATGGACATTCACAGTGACTTTTATCTCCACGACAATACATCGGTGACACACTTAGCTACTGAGCTAACGTGATAGCATCGTTCTCAAATGCAGATAGAAACAAAATACATAAATCCCTGACTGGAAGGATAGACAGCAGATCAACAATACTATTAAACCATGTACATGTAACTACACGGTTAATAATTCTCAGTGTGGTAAAGCTTAACAATGCTGTTGCTAACGACGCTAAGGCTAACTTAGCAACTTAGCAACCGGACCTCACAGAGCTATGATAAAAACATTAGTGCTCCACCTACGCCAGCCAGCCCTCATCTGCTCCTCAACAGCCGTGCTCACCTGCGTTCCAGCGATCGACGGCGCGACGAAGGACTTCAGCCGTGGGTTTGGCGGCTAGCATCGGCTAGGCGTCTGCTATCAGGGTAAGTAGTCCTTGTTGTGTTGCTACAGCCAGCCGCTAATACACCGATCCCACCTACAACGTTCTTCTTTGCAGCCTCCATTGTTCATTAAACAAATTGCAAAAGATTCACCAACACAGATGTCCAGAATACTGTGGAATTTTGTCAAAGATAACAGAGCTCTGTGTATTGTGTCCAAACACTTTCGTGGACCTCGCGACGTCACGCGCATACGTCATACTCCAAAGGCGTTTTGAACTGGAAGTTCCCCGGGAAATTTAAAATTGCACTTTATAAGTTAACCCGGCCGTATTGGCATGTGTTGCAATGTTAAGATTTCATCATTGATATATAAACTATCAGACTGTGCGTAGTAGTGGGTTTCAGTAGGCCTTTAAGGGTCTCAAAAAGGCGGCCAAACATTTAAAAGAAAAAACAGAGCAATTTCAATAGGGCCCTTGGCCTATTTTTAATTTAAAAACATTTTTAAAAATTGTTTTTAATTAAAAACATTAAATAATAACAAAATAAATAAATTAAATTAAATAATAATTAATAATAAAATAAAATAAATAAAATAAATAAAATACAATAAATAAATAAATAAATAAATAAATAAATAAATAAATAAAATAAAATAAAATTAAATAAAATAAAATAAAATAAAATAAAATAAAATAAAATAAAATGTCATCATTTGGAGCAACTAGAATCAAGATCTGAACTTGTGAAGCCCAGTTATTAACATTTTGTGTTTTTGTGGCGAACCATCAGATTAAAGTTTTTCGCCGTACCCGATGTGCCTGCAAAATATGGAAACGTTTCGTGCATGTTAAGGGCCTCAAAAAGGCGCCCAAATATATAAAAGAAAAAACACAGCAATTTCAATAGGGCCCTTGCCCTATTTTTGATTTAAAAACATTTTCAAAAATAGTTTTTAATTAAAAACATTAAAAAATAACCAAAAATAACAACAAATAACAAAAAATAAAATACAATAACGATTTTTTTTTTAATTTAAAAAAATGAAAAAAATTAAAATACAAAAATAAAATAAAATAAAATGAAATAAAATAAAATAAAATAAAATAAAATAAAATAAAATAAAATAAAATAAAATAAAATAAACTGTCATCATTTGGAGCAATTAGAATTAAGATCTGAACTTGTGAAGCCCAGTTATTAACATTTTGTGTTTTTGTGGCGAACCATCAGATTAAAGTTTTTCACCATACCCGATCGCCTGCAAAATTTGGAAACGTTTCATGCATGTTAAGTGCCTCAAAGAGGCGCCCAAATATATAAAAGAAAAAACACAGCAATTTCAATAAGGCCCTTGCTCTATTTTTTTCTTTTTTTAAAATAAATAAAAACAATAGAAAAATAAAATAAAATAAAATAAACCATCATCATTTGGAGCAATTAGAATCAAGATCTGAACTTGTGAAGCCCAGTTATTAAAATGTTGTGTTTTTGTGGCGAACCATCAGATTAAAGTTTTTCGCTATACCCGATGCGCCTGCAAAATATGGAAACGTTTCATGCATGTTAAGGGCCTCAAAGAGGCGCCCAAACATATAAAAGAAAAAACACAGCAATTTCAATAGGGCCCCTGCCCTATTTTTAATAAAATAGAAAAATAAAAATAAAAATAAAATAAAAAAAATAAAAAATACATTAAAAAAAATACAAATAAAATTACAAAAATTTAAATAAATAAAATAAAATTAAAATAAACTGTCATCATCATATGGAGCAATTGGAATAAAGATCTGGGGCCGTACTTATCAAGCTTCTTAGAATTACTCCTAAGAAGTCTGCTAAGAGTTGACTTAAGAGTAAATAAATTCTTCGCTGAAAGCTGCACTTAAAAGTTAGTTATCAAGCGTCTTACTCACACTTTCAGCGAAGTGTAGGACTGAATCTTAAGTGTCACACTCAGAGCTGAATTACGACATTACTATGTGCCGTAAACAGAATTTTAGGTGACGTCATTTCTGTGTCCATAGAAATGACCAATCACGGAATGGAATCCGTTGTCTAAGAATAAAGAAATATCTTGGAAATATTTAAGTGGACAATGGGAGTGTATATTTTGACAATAAACTACAAAATAATACAAAACAAACTAGTCCCCGCCGGCACTCACGCTACCGCTCCCTCTCTTCTCTCGCCCACACACTCACTGACGTCACTCACCTCACGGCCACACACATACGCTACTGTCATAACATTTTATTTCCAATTCATTAATTAGGCAACTAATTTGAAACTGGTGTGGGTGGCTCTATATATACTAGCCCACTGCAGACACATGCAGAAATCAACAAGGAATCGCAAAGTATTAAATCTGTGACAAAAATAATATCCGCTCTGTCTAAACGATACCGTTTGATCAGCTGCTCGTCATCAAAAAAAAAAAAAACATTGTTCCATTCCCTGAACGTTCGTACACGTCTCTCTCGCCTCAGTGCCATCCCCTGCTGGCAACTCCTAACCACTTAAGACACCTCTGAAGGTCTCTTAAATATCGTGGAGAGTAGGAGTGATTCTTAGACTTAAGAACGTTGATAAAAAGCTTTTATTCTTAAGTTTGAGAGTAGGACTAAATTTCGCAAATTCTCAGGACTTAAGTGTAAAATGGCACTCTAAGAAGCTTGATAAGTACGGCCCCTGAACTTGTGAAGACCAGTTATTAACATTTTGTGTTTTTGTAGCGAAACAGATCGAAGTTTTCGCCATACCTGACGCGCCTGCAAAATATGGAAATGTTTCGTGCATATTAAGGGTCTCAAAAAGGCGGCCAAACATTTAAAAGAAAAAACAGAGCAATTTCAATAGGGCCCTTGCCCTATTTTTAATTTAAAAACATTTTTAAAAATTGTTTTTAATTAAAAACATTAAATAAAATAAAAAAATAAAATAAAATAAAATAAAATAAAATAAAATAAAATAAAATAAAATAAAATAAAATAAAATAAAATAAATAAATAAATACATAAATAAATAAAATAAAACACAATAAATAAATAAATAAATAAATACTTTAAAAAAATAAAATAAAATAAACTGTCATCATTTGGAGCAATTAGAATCAAGATCTGAACTTGTGAAGCCCAGTTATTAACATGTTGTGTTTTTGTGGCGAACCATCAGATTAAAGTTTTTCGCCATACCCGATGCGCCTGCAAAATATGGAAACGTTTCGTGCATGTTAAGGGCCTCAAAGAGGCGCCCAAACATATAAAAGAAAAAACACAGCAATTTCAATAGGGCCCCTGCCCTATTTTTAATAAAATAAAAAAATAAATAAAACAATAAAATAAAAAAATAAAAAATAAATTAAAAAAAATACAAATAAAATTACAAAAATTTAAATAAATAAAATAAAATTAAAATAAACTGTCATAATCATTTGGAGCAATTGGAATAAAGATCTGGGGCCGTACTTATCAAGCTTCTTAGAATTACTCCTAAGAAGTCTGCTAAGAGTTGACTTAAGAGTAAATACATTCTTCGCTGAAAGCTGCACTTAAAAGTTAGTTATCAAGCGTCTTACTCACACTTTCAGCGAAGTGTAGGACTGAATCTTAAGTGTCACACTCAGAGCTGAATTACGACATTACTATGTGCCGTAAACGGAATTTTAGGTGACGTCATTTCTGTGTCCATAGAAATGACCAATCACGGAATGGAATCCGTTGTCTAAGAATAAAGAAATATCTTGGAAATATTTAAGTGGACAATGGGAGTGTATATTTTGACAATAAACTACAAAATAATACAAAACAAACTAGTCCCCGCCGGCACTCACGCTACCGCTCCCTCTCTTCTATCGCCCACACACTCACTGACGTCACTCACCTCACGGCCACACACATACGCTACTGTCATAACATTTTATTTCCAATTCATTAATTAGGCAACTAATTTGAAACTGGTGTGGGTGGCTCTATATATACTAGCCCACTGCAGACACATGCAGAAATCAACAAGGAATCCCAAAGTATTAAATCTGTGACAAAAATAATATCCGCTCTGTCTAAACGATACCGTTTGATCAGCTGCTCGTCATCAAAAAAAAAAAAACATTGTTCCATTCCCTGAACGTTCGCACACGTCTCTCTCGCCTCAGTGCCATCCCCTGCTGGCAACTCCTAACCACTTAAGACACCTCTGAAGGTCTCTTAAATATCGTGGAGAGTAGGAGTGATTCTTAGACTTAAGAACGTTGATAAAAAGCTTTTATTCTTAAGTTTGAGAGTAGGACTAAATTTCGCAAATTCTCAGGACTTAAGTGTAAAATGGCACTCTAAGAAGCTTGATAAGTACGGCCCCTGAACTTGTGAAGACCAGTTATTAACATTTTGTGTTTTTGTAGCGAAACAGATCGAAGTTTTCGCCATACCTGACGCGCCTGCAAAATATGGAAATGTTTCGTGCATATTAAGGGTCTCAAAAAGGCGGCCAAACATTTAAAAGAAAAAACAGAGCAATTTCAATAGGGCCCTTGCCCTATTTTTAATTTAAAAACATTTTTAAAAATTGTGTTTAATTAAAAACATTAAATAAAATAAAAAAATAAAATAAAATAAAATGAATAAATAAATATATAAATAAATAAATAAATAAATAAATAAATAAATAAATAAATAAATAAAATAAAACACAATAAATAAATACATTAAAAAAATAAAATAAAATAAACTGTCATCATTTGGAGTTTTAATTAAAAACATTACAAAATAACAAAAACATAATAATAATAAAATAAAATGAAAATAAAATAAAATAAACTGTCATCATTTGGAGCAATTAGAATCAAGATCTGAACTTGTGAAGCCCAGTTATTAACATTTTGTGTTTTTGTGGCGAACCATCAGATTAAAGTTTTTCACCATACTCAACGCGCCTGCAAAATATGGAAACGTTCCGTGCATGTTAAGGGCCTCAAAGAGGCACCCAAACATATAAAAGAAAAAAACACAGCAATTTCAATAGGGCCCTTGCTTTATTTTTAATTTAAAAACATTTAAAAAAAATTTTTTAAATTAAAAACATTAAGAGATAACAAAAAATAAATAAATAAATGAATAAATAAATAAATAAATAACTAAATAAATAAATAAATAAATAAATAAATAAATAAATAAATAAAATAATACAAAAAAAATTAAACTCTCATCATTTGGAGAAATTAGTATCAAGATCTGAACTTGTGAAGCCCGGTTATTAACGTTCCGTGCATATTAAGGGCCTCAAAGAGGCGCCCAAACATATAAAATAAAAAACACAGCAATTTCAATAGAGCCCTTGCCCTATTTTTAATAAAAATAAAAATAAAAATAAAACAAAAAAATCAAATCAAATCAAATCAAATAAAATAAAATAAAATCATATCAAATCAAATAAATCAATAAAATCACATAAAATCAAATACAATCAAATACAATCAAATCAAATCAAATCAAATCAAACTTAAATAAAATTAACTAAACTGTCATCATCATTTGGAGTAATTAGAATCAAGATCTGAACTTGTGAAGCCCAGGTGTTAACGTTTTGTGTATTGTGGCGAACCATCAGATTAAAGTTGTTCGCAATACCTGAGACGCCTGCAAAATATGAAAACGTTTCGTGCATGTTAAGGGCCTCAAAAAGGCGTCCAAACGTATAGAAGAAAAAACACAACAATTTCAATAGGGCCCTTGCGGTACTCTACATAAAATAAAATAAAATAAAATAAAATAAAATAAAATAAAATAAAATAAAATAAAATAAAATAAAATAAAATAAAATAAAATAAAATAAAATAAAATAAAATAAAATAAAATAAAATTAAACTGTTATCATTTGGAGCAATTAGGATCAAGATCTAAACTTGTGAAGTCCAGTTATTAACAATTTGTGATTTGTGGCGAACCATCAGATCAAAGTTTGGCGCCATGCCACGCCCACATCTTATGGCAGAGGACACAAGTATTCGCAATTTATCATCTCCTATATGTGTAGTATCTGCGATTTTAACCACAACTCATTTGGTCAAAGTCCCTAAGAGGAGTTTGTTAAAGTACGAATCCTTTTTTCACAAAAAAATGGCCCAAATCCATCGGAGCAAAGTTTGGCGCCATGCCACGCCCACATCTTATGGCGTAGGACAAAAGTATTCGCAATTTATCATCGCCTATATGTGTAGTATCTACGATTTTAACCATTTGGTCAAAGCCCCTAAGAGGAGTTTGTTAAAGTACGACCCCTTTTTTCGGCAAAAAATGGCCAAAATCCATCAAAGCAAAGTTTGGTTCCATGCCACGCCCACATCTAATGGCGTAGTACAAAAGTTTTCGCAATTTATCATCACCTATATGTGTAGTATCTGTGATTTTAACTACAGCTCATTTGGTCAAAATCCCTAAGAGGAGTTTGTTAAAGTACGACCTCTATTTTGGCCAAAAAATGGCCAAAATCCATCGGAGCAAAGTTTGGCGCCATGCCACGCCCACATCTTATGGCGTAGGACAAAAGTATTCACAATTTATCATTGCCTATAGGTGTAGTATATGTGATTTTAACCACAACTCATTTGGTCAAAGTCCCTAAGAGGAGTTTGTTAAAGTACGATCCCTTTTTTCACGAAAAAATGGCCAAAATCCATCGGAGCAAAGTTTGGCGCCATGCCACACTCACATCTTTTGGCGTAGGACAAAAGTATTCACAATTTATCATCGCATATATGTGAAGTATCTGCGATTTTAACCACAACTCATTTGGTCAAAATCCCTAAGAGGAGTTTGTTAAAGTACGACCCCTTTTTTCACAATAAAATAGCCCAAATCAATCGGAGCAAAGTTTGGCGCCATGCCATGCCCACATCTTATGGCGTAGGACAAAGGTATTCACAATTTATCATCGCATATATGTGAAGTATCTGCGATTTTAACCACAACTCATTTGGTCAAAATCCCTAAGAGGAGTTTGTTAAAGTACGACCCCTTTTTTCACAATAAAATAGCCCAAATCAATCGGAGCAAAGTTTGGCGCCATGCCATGCCCACATCTTATGGCGTAGGACAAAGGTATTCACAATTTATCATCACCTATATCTTTAGTTTCGGTGATTTTAACCACAACTTATTTGGTCAAAGTCCCTAAGAGGAGTTTGTTAAAGTATGACCCGGGCGGCGTGGCGTAATGGGTAGAGCGGCCGTGCTAGAAACCTGAGGGTTGCAGGTTCGCTCCCTGCCTCTTACCATCCAAATCGCTGCCGTTGTGTCCTTGGGCATGACACTTCTTCCTTGTCCCCGGGGCCACTCACACCGGTGAATGAATGAGTTGTAAACATTAATAATGGGTTCTCACTTCTCTGTGAAGCGCTTTGAGTGTCTAGAAAAGCGCTATATAAATCTAATCCATTATCATTTTTTTCACCGAAAAATGGTCAAAATCTATCGGAGCAAAGTTTGGGGCCATGCCACGCCCACATCTTATGGCGTAGAAGAAAAATATTCGCAATTAATCATCGCCTATATGTGTAGTATCTGTGATTTTAACAACAACTCATTTGGTCAAAGTCCCTAAGAGGAGTTTGTTAAAGTACGACCCCTTTTTTTGCCGAAAAATGGCTGAAATCCATCGGAGCCCAAGTTTGGGGCAATGCCACGCCCACATCTTATGGCGTAGGACAAAAGTATTGAGAATTTATCATCGCCTATATGTGTAGTATCTGTGATTTTAACCACAACTCATTTGGTCAAAGTCCCTAAGAGGAGTTTGTTAAAGTTCGACTCCTTTTTTCACAAAAAAATGGCCCAAATCCATCGGAGTAAAGTTTGGCGCCATGCCACGCCCACATCTTATGGCGTAGGACAAAAGTATTCACAATTTATCATCGCCTATATGTGTAGTATATGTGATTTTAACCACAACGCATTTTGTCAAAGTCTCTAAGAGAAGTTTGTTAAAGTACGACTCCTTTTTTCACCAAAAAATGGCCCAAATCCATCGGAGCAAAGTTTGGCGCCATGCCACGCCCACATCTTATGGCGTAGGACAAAAGTATTCACAATTTATCATCGCCTATATGTGCAATATATGTGATTTTAACCACAACGCATTTGGTCAAAGTCCATAAGAGGAGTTTGTTAAAGTACGACTCCTTTTTTCACCAAAAAATTGGCCAAAATCAATCAGAGCAAAGTTTGGCGCCATGCCACGCCCACATCTTATGGCGTAGGACAAAAGTATTCACAATTTATCATCGCCTATATGTGTAGTATATGTGATTTTAACCACAACGCATTTTGTCAAATTCTCTAAGAGAAGTTTGTTAAAGTACGACTCCTTTTTTCACAAAAAAATGGCCCAAATCCATCGGAGCAAAGTTTGGCGCCAAGCCACGCCCACATCTTATGGCGTAGGACAAAAGTATTCACAATTTATCATCGCCTATATGTGTAGTATATGTGATTTTAACCACAACGCATTTGGTCAAAGTCCATAAGAGGAGTTTGTTAAAGTACGACTCCTTTTTTCACCAAAAAATTGGCCAAAATCAATCGGAGCAAAGTTTGGCGCCATGCCACGCCCACATCTTATGGCGTAGGACAAAAGTATTCACAATTTATCATTGCCTATATGTGCAATATATGTGATTTTAACCACAACGCATTTGGTCAAAGTCCCTAAGAGGAGTTTGTTAAAGTACGACTCCTTTTTTCACCAAAAAATGGCCAAAATCCATCGGAGCAAAGATTGGCGCCATGCCACGCCCACATTTTATGGCGCAGGACAAAAGTATTAGCAATTTATCATCGCCTATATCTTTAGTATCTGTGATTTTAACCACGACTTATTTAGTCAAAGTCCCTATGAGGAGTTTGTTAAAGTACGACCCCTTTTTTCGCCGGAAAATTGTCAAAATCTATCGGAGCAAAGTTTGGCGCCATGCCACGCCCACATCTTATGGCAAAGGACACAAGTATTCGCACTTTATCATTGCCTATATCTGTAGTATCTGTGATTTTAACCACAACTCATTTGCTCAAACTCCCTATGAGGAGTTTGTTAAAGTAAGATCCCTTTTTTCGCTGAAAAATTGTCAATATCTATCGGAGCAAAGTTTGGCGCCATGCCACGCCCACATCTTATGGCGTGGGACAAAAGTATTCGCAATTTATCATCACCTCTATCTTTAGTATCTGTGATTTTAACCACAACTCATTTGGTCAAAGTCCCTAAGAGGAGTTTGTTAAAGTACGACCCCTTTTTTGTCGAAAAATGGAAGACAAAAACCAAGATGGTCGACTTCCTGTTCGTTTTCAGGTATTAGTTCCTAAGACTTTTATGTGCGTCCTGTCATGATCGACGTCTGCTGCGATTTTCGTGTCGATACGTGAAAGAAACTGGTAGGAAGGGCACATTTTTTTTCTCATTTTAAAAGTGGCGCTTGAGAGCCAATTTAGACATTTTATTTTCCTGACCCCCAAAATATAAAATTTTTCGCCTTACAAGATATGGGGGCTTTTCGTGCATGTTAAAGGCCTCAAAAAGGCGTCCAAACATATACAAAAAAAAAAAACACAGCAATTTTAATCGGGCCCTTGTGGTGCTCTGCACAAAATAAAATAAAATAAAATAAAATTAAGTTAAATTAAAATGAAATAAAATACAATTAAACTGTCATCATTTGGAGCAATTAGAAACAAAATCTGAACTTGTGAAGCCCAGTTATTAAAGTTTCGTTAATATAACATTTTTCGCCACACCCGACGCGCCTGCAAGATATGGGGACTTTTCGTGCATGTTTAGGGCCTCAAAAAAGCATCCAAACATATATAATAAAAAAAAAAAAACCCTGCCCTTGCGGTGCTTTATCCACTGCTCGGGCCCTAATAAACCGAACATGTACAATATGTCAGCGTTCATCAATAGTAGCGTGGTTTGGGAATTATTGCTCAACATTCTGCTCTTCATAATTGGCAGACATCCAATCCATGTATAGTGGGCGGGGGGGGGGGGGGGGGGGGTCTCTAAGTGCGAAGGGAGCATGCATTTATAAATGTGCTCCCGGTAAAAAAAAAAAAAAAAAAAACTCTCAGGGGGATCATGAGTTCAAGTTGGTCATGTAAAATACAGCAGCGCCATCATATTTGACAATGATGCTGCAATATTAAAAGGGTTGAGTCTGCGGGGGTCATAAAACATGCCCTTGGCCTTACTGCACCGCGTTTTACTAACACACATTCATGGACCCTATAACCACGTAAAGTATGACGTCAATTTAACGAGAAAGCGTGCGCACATTAAACTGATGAACGCCAATGCCGTTTTTTGCACTATGATGACTTCAATGTAAACGAGTGACCCTCAGCAGAGTGAAGACCTCCACCAAGGCCAAGTAAAACACCATCAGAGCAACTATGCTATCACTACTAGGTGTGCATTAAACAGCACAGTTAGCAAAAGACAAATAAATCTACTGTAGATCTGTATCTAAAAACTGGTAATGCTTTAATATGCGTACTTGGGACAACTTTTGTGTGGTCTTACAGTTTAAACCACAAGGATGGGGCGAGGGTCACCACTTTGTGAACAAATGCGTGAGCCAATTGTCCAACAGTTTAAGAACAACATTTCTCAACCAGCTACTGCAAGGAATTTATTGATTTCACCATCTACGTTTCGTAATATCATCAAAAGGTTCAGAGAATCTGGAGAAATCACTGAACGTAATCGGCAATGCCGATCCCTCAGGCGGTACTGCATCAAAAAGCGACATCAGCGTGTAAAGGATATCACCACATGGGCTCAGGAACACTTCATAAAACCACGGTCAGTAACTACAGTTTGTCGCTACATCTGTAAGTGCAAGATAAAACTCTGCTAAGCAAAGCCAAAGCCATTTATCAACAACACCCAGAAAAGCTTCGCTGGGCCCGACCTCATATAAGATGGGCTGAGGCAAAGTGGAAAAGTGTTCTGTGGTCTGACGAGTCGACATGTCAAATTGTTTTTGGAAACTGTGGACGTCGTGTCCTCCGGACCAAAGAGGAAAAGAACCATCCGGATTGTTATAGGCGCAAAGTTAAAAAGCCAGCATCTGTGATGGTATGGGGGTATTAGTGCCTAAGGCATGGGTAACTTACACATCTGTGAAGGCACCATTAATGCTGAAAGGTACATACAGGTTTTGGAGCAACAAATGTTGCCATCCAAGCAATGCCATTTTCATGGACGCCCCTGCTTATTTCAGAAAGACAATGCCAAGCCACATTCTGTGCGTGTTACAACAGCGTGGCTTCGTAGTAAAAGAGTACGGGTAATCTACTGGCCCGCCTGTAGTCCAGACCTGTCTCCCATTGAAAATGTGTGGCACATTATGAAGCCTAAAATACCACAACGGAGACCCCGGATTGTTGAACAACTTAAGCTGTACATCAAGCAAGAATTGGAAATAATTCCACCTAAAAAAGCTTCAAAAATGTGTCTCCTCAGTCCCCAAACGTTTACTGAGTGTTGTTAAAAGGAAAGGCCATGTAACACAGTGGTAAAAATGCCCCTGTAACAACTTTTTTGCAATGTGTTGCTGCCATTAATTTAATTCAATTTAATTTAATTTAATTTAATTTAATTTAATTTAATTTAATTTAATTTAATGATTATTTGCAAAAAAAACCTACAAGTTTCTCAGTTGAAACAACGTTGACTGCTTTTTACTTTGCCGCTATTCATATTTGCGTGACTACAATCCGAACACTGTTAGTTCCCAACCAGTTGTACTTCTCGAACATTTATACGTTTGACGTGACAAACAGTTTAGGTCACAACACCCGGAAGTATGTTACCCGAGGGGGCGTGGCTTTAGAATAGAGTTGCCAAATGGGAAATGTTTTTTCAGTTTTTTGCATGCATGTTATAGAATTTTACATGACATTTTTAATGACAAGGATATTAGTAAATGATCTACTAAAAAGTATGTGGTACATTAAATGGATATGTAAGTGTCCAAAAGACAGCCAAAAGAGGTTGGTAGATGAGATTTCATCTAAAGGTAAATTATACCACCAATCATTGCAAGATTGAGGGCCCCTTGATTGGGTGGGGGCCCCTGAGCTCCGGACCAGGTAAGCCATTGCATTTAGTAAGTAAGTAAGTAAGTATGCGAATTATATTTAGTGAGTGAATTATATTTATATAGCGCCTTTCTCTAGTGACTCAAAGCGCTTTACATAGTGAAACCCAATATCTAAGTTACATTTAAACCAGTGTGGGTGGCACTGGGAGCAGGTGGGTAAAGTGTCTTGCCCAAGGACACAACGGCAGTGACTAGGATGGCGGAAGTGGGAATTGAACCTGGAACCCTCAAGTTGCTGGCACGGCCACTCTACCAACCGAGCTATGCCGCCCAAGTACATTTTACTCATAAAGCGCTTTTCACGGATAAAATCACAAAGTGTTGTACCAAACATAGGTGAATTAAAACAACAATTCAATTAAAACAAAAGGGGCAACATCATTAAAAAGTGGATTAAAAATGATAGTTAAAAGCTGCATGAACTAAAAGTTTTACTAAAAAGAGAAGTTTTCAAAAGTTTCTTAAAAGTGTCAACACAGTCAAGATCACAAAGGCACTGGTGCAAGTTGTTCCAGAGTCAAGGGGCTATAGCCTGGAATGCCAGGTTACCACTGGTTTTAAAACAAGTTTTTTGGGATCTTTAGAAGACCCTGGCCTGAAGACCGCAGGCTGCACCCTGAAGAGTAGGGGCATAACAAGTCAGTGATGTACTGAGGGAAAGTCAGGACTAAACTCTTCAACTCAATGCGGAATTTGACTGGAAGCCAATGAAAACTGGATGAAATTAGGTTAATGTGGACTGTTCTGGTTGCACTGGTCAAAAGTCCGGCAGCCGCATTCTGTACAGTCTGAGGTCTCTTTAGCGTTGACTTGTTGAAATGAGTGAAAAGAGTATTGCAATAGTCAATACGAGATGAAATGAAAGTGAATGATAATTTTGAGATCCAATTTTGACAGCAAATGTCTCACTTTAGAAATATTTCTGAGGTAATAAAAACAGTTCTTGGTCAGTTGACGACAGTGACCCTCCAAAGACATGGACTGATCCAACAGATGCTTTACTAAAAAGAGAAGTTTTCAAATGTTTCTTAGAAGTGTCAACACAGTCAAGATCACGGAGGCACTGGTACAAGTTGTTCCAGAGTCTGGGAGCTGTAGCCTGGAATGCCAGGTCTCCACGGGTTTTAAAATGAGTTGTTGGGATCTTTAGAAGACCCTGGCCTGATGACCGGAGGCTGAAGCCTGAAGAGTAGGGGCATAACAAGTCAGTGATGTACTGAGGGGCCCCACCATGCAACGCACGGACAGTCAGGACTAGAATCTTAAACTCAATGCGGAATTTGACTGGAAGCCAATGAAGACTGGATAAAATGGGGTTAATGTGGACTGTTCTGGGTGCCCCGGTCAAAAGTCTGAGGTCTCTTTAGCGTTGACTTGTTGAAATGAGTGAACAGAGAATTGCAATAGTCAATACGAGATGAAATGAACGTGAATGATCATTTTGAGATCCAATTTTGACAGTATATTTCTCCCTTTAGAAATATTTCAGTGGCCCTCCAAAGACTTTGAACAAACACAAACCCAAGGTTTCTGACGATGATTTCAACAGATGCACCCAGAGCGCCAAGGGAGTTGATGATTAGGTAAACCTTTTTATCGGGAGCAATTATCAGAGTTTCCCTGTTGTTCGAATTTATCTGGAGGAAATGTGTACAGTTCTACCGTAGTCCTGTAGATGGTAGTCGAGCACATTGTGGATTGAATGCGACAACATTGTTTTTTCCACCACGGCGCCATCTGCTGGATCAAATGGGTTTATGCCTACAACAACATGACCCACACCATGACTTAATGAGGTCTTCCATGACACAAAATTAGGTTAACTGACGAACCACAAATGGTATTTAAAACCTGTCAACATGTTTGATTGTGTCTTAAACCTTCTGTGAACTCAAATTGTCGGTACGGGATCTGATTTGATTGTGCACAAAGCATCTATTCTTAATCCCGTTGCGCTACTCTCCCACGAGAAGGGCATAAGATAGAAAAGTAACAGATTTGTCCCAACAAATGAAGTGTAAATCCCCCGTTTTTGCTCGGCAGCACAAAGTATTGACACAGGCCAAGATTGATTATGCGGGGGGAACAAGGGTGGCGGCGGCTGGTATTGACATCCTGATTAATACACAATTATAAAGTTAAGTCTTTCTTCTCCGAGTTTTCTCGAACAAAACAAGTCTGTGGAACTTTTTAACGCTGCTCTCCAGTCACTGGAGTTTGGGTCTTTATCGCAGACGTTATGCTAAGTGCAAGGAGTAATACATTGCCCTGTCACAGTCATTCCCCAATGACTCCTGCATCTCAGAGAGCAACACCAAACAAGACGGAATAAGAAACCGGGGCCATAAAACCGAGATGCATTGCCTTGGTATCGGCTCTCAGGCCTGCTAAAAAGGATTTTTCATGCGTGCCCCGTCTCTCCGACACTAATTGCGTTGGTATCACATTCCAGGGAGCTGTAAATTTCTCTGAGGTATATATCTCGCTTTCAGGAGTAGGTGGAATCATCAAAGGTACGGGCCAATTTTATCGAGGCACTAAAGCATCACAACACCCGACTCTAAGAAACGTCTGTGGGCCCACTGCTGAAACCCGTTCAGTGAGAGTCACAATGTCCATATCATATTCAGTAGGCACTTGTGGGAATGTGAAATTGTCTAATTGGATTTAAAGAACTAAAGACCGCAGATCAGACTAGATAAGAAGACAAGGCTTTACTTCTAATCCTGATTGATCGGATTTCTGTTGTCATCTTCGCTCGGGTTTTCATCATTTTGCAGTTTGCTCTTTCCGACGTCTTAAATGTACAGTTGAGGCCAACTTTTGAGTTAAAGTCCATTTTTATTTGTCCGATGGTATCTTTCAGCTGGAAATGACAATGTTTAGTGGTAAAAGATTGTATGGGCCTGAACTACCCAGATCCAATCACGGAGGGAGTGTTCCCAGATCATATGACAATTGCTCAAATAATACAACTTGACAAAGGTAGAAACTAGCATGAGTTCTCCAGTTACAGACCAGTATCACCGCTTCCACAGTTCTCGAAAATCTTTGAGAAATTGGATTTATTAATGGATTTATTAAATAGATATAATATTTTAAGCAATAGTCAATATGGGGTCTACTCCGATAGCAATAAATGATTTGGCGGAACAAATTTCAACTGCAATAGAAAAACAACAATATTTAGTAAGTATTTTTGTGGATCTTCAAAAAGCCTTTGATAGGCTTGATCATTGAATATTATTGGAGAAATTATATAAATATGGCATAAGTGTGATGATGATAAACTTCTTTATCTGGTTAGAAGTTACCTGAAGGACAAAAAACAGTTTGTGGAACTTTGTACTTTTTGGGGAATTCTGCCTATCGTCCACAATCATTATGAAAGACATGACGACGGATGGATTTTTTTTTTTTTATGCATTCTAAATATTCATTAAACGTAAATAAAAGTCTGCTTACAGTGGAGCCAAAGGGAGCTCCACTATTTTGCCCATAAAAGCAGATAAATAACCATTCAAAAAACACTCCATTTACATATGGCGACTTGAATATTAACAAGTATTAGGGATATTGTTATTATATTGTTCATATATATATATATATACACACATATAAGTGTGTATATATGTATGTATATATTTATGTATATACATATGTATGTATATATATATATATATATATATATATATATATATATATATATATATATATATATATATATATATATATATATATATATATATATATATATATATATATATATATATATATATATGTATGTATATATGTATGTGTATATTAGTGTTGTCCCGATACCAATATTTTGGTACCGGTACCGGTACTAAAATTATTTAGATACTTTTTGGTACTTTTCGAAACTTTTCTAAATAAAGGGGACCAAAAAAAATGGCATTATTGGCTTTATTTTTTTTTTAATTCTTAGGGTACATTAAACATATGTTTCTTATTGCAAGTTTGTCTTTAAATAAAATAGTGAACATACTAGACATTTTGTCTTTTAGTCGTAAATAAATAAACAAAAGCTCCTAATTAGTCTGCTGACGTATGCAGTAACAAATTGTGTACTTTTCAAAAGCGGTATAGTACCAAATATGCTTCATTAGTATCGCGGTACTCTCCTAATATCGGTATACCGTACAACCTTAGTGTGTGTGTGTATATATATATACGGTCAATATACTGGTTGTATTCCTAGATCTCAACAAAGCTTTTGATACGGTGAATCATGAATTGCTACTCCAAAATGTGTACAGATGTGGGATTAGAGGCTTGTCTTGGCTCCAGATTTATTTTAAGAACAGATCCCAGTTCGTCCACATCTATGGGACTGATTCCCAGCTGCTGACCGTGACCGGTGGGCTTCCACGGGGCTCAGTGTTGGGTCTTTTTTTGTTCCTTACGTATAGTAACAATCTTTATTCAGTTTCAAAAACATCACATTTTATTTTATTTGCTGATGACGCAAACATACTTAGTTGTGATAACAATCTAGAAACATTATTACCGTAAATTCCAGATTATAATCCGCCACTTTTTTCCTACACTTTGAACCCCTGCATTTTATAAAACGATGTGGCTGATTTATGTTTTTTGTTTCCGCTAATTGTCATAATTTTTTGTGTTCATTAGTTTTCATTAAACCCAAGCAGAGGACTTAAATGTTCTTATTGTTATGTGTTTTAAAACGTCCCATGTGTGATGTCTGTAGGAGTGTTTTCATGCATATGTGTACGCGTATTTGTATCCTAATGTAATGACGCTAGCGTCGTTAGCATTAGATAATATGCTAGCACGTTCACAAGTGTCTGTGTTAATATTATTAACTTAGAATTGCATTCTTCTTGTATAGTTACAGTTTCACAAATTACTCACCAAAACATCACTGTGAAGTTATTAAATCTGTTTAGCTGATTGAAGAGCTGGCTTCCGCTGTTTTGTTTGATCAGCCGTTTTACTGCCGTGTTACAGACACTGTTAGGAAACAATTATGGTATGTAAATAAACATTTACAAAATATTTCTGTGTAAATGAGTCATTTCGCAATGTATATATCTGCGGCTGATATATGAGAACATAATTTTTTTCTTCCCTAAATTTAGTGGGTGTGGTTATATGCTCGCTATGGTCTGGAAAATACAACAGATATATTGTAGAACATAATATTATTATATAATAAATTTATTTATTATAATATAATTTTTTTTAAAAATTCTTAGACTTAGAAAAACTCATTAAAGTTTGTCTAAGTGTAAGAAAAAAAATATATTCATAAAGAAATGGTTTGATTCAAATAAGTTAATTCTCAATTTAAACAAAAACTAAATTCATAGTTTTTGCAAATCATTAATGTCCGTAGAAATGTGAAAATAAGTGATACTGTGATTGAATGAAAATAAAATGTATTGACGTACTTTTACAGAATAAGTTTAGTTGAATGCCCCCTATATAAACTATGAAAGTCAAAAAACTGTTAAATAAAAAAATTAAAAAACTTTTCCCTGGTTCTCCCTTACATGACCTATGGTCTAGATGTTATAAAACCAATATTCATCCAGATAGTATAATTCATACAAATGAGCTTTTAATTCAATTAAAAGCACTAAATGGAAGGATTTGGTCGATTTAAACATAAACAATAACATGTTACCATTTTTTAATTTTTTTTTATTAATTCCAAAAATGAGACTGCGTTTATAATTTCTGAAAGAAAGAAATGTTTTAAAAAAAAGCAACATACATATAGTGTGTCTTTTGTTGAGATTATTGTATGGAATAAATTGGACCAAAGGCTAAAAGACTGTAAAATATTAATTCAATTTAAAACTATTTTGAAGAAATCTATAATACTCTAAAAAAAAAAAATATTATGTTGAGAATGGATGCTAAGAATACAGAATTAATACAAAGGAGCTTTTAAATAATTTATTATTATTTCAGTCTACACGTATCTCTTATGTGTGACTGCCATCATATTGCAGTCTACACATATCTCTTATGTGTGACTGCCATCATAGTGCAGTCTACACGTATCTCTTATGTGTGACTGCCATCATAGTGCAGTCTACAAGTATCTCTTATGTGTGACTGCCATCACATTGCAGTCTACACATATCTCTTATGTGTGACTGCCATCATAGTGCAGTCTACACGTATCTCTTATGTGTGACTGCCATCATAGTGCAGTCTACACGTTTCTCTTATGTGTGACTGCCATCATAGTGCAGTCTACACATATCTCTTATGTGTGACTGTCATCACATTGCAGTCTACACGTATCTCTTATGTGTGACTGTCATCATATTGCAGTCTACACGTATCTCTTATGTGTGACTGTCATCACATTGCAGTCTACACGTACCTCTTATGTGTGACTGCCATCATAATGCAGTCTACACGTATCTCTTATGTGTGACTGTCATCATATTGCAGTCTACACATATCTCTTATGTGTGACTGTCATCACATTGCAGTCTACACGTATCTCTTATGTGTGACTGCCATCATAATGCAGTCTACACGTATCTCTTATGTGTGACTGCCATCATAATGAAAACTACACTTATCTCCTATGCGTGACTGCCATCATAATGCAGTCTACACGTATCTCTTATGTGTGACTGCCATCATAATGCAGTCTACACGTATCTCTTATGCGTGACTGCCATCATAATGCAGTCTACACGTATCTCTTATGTGTGACTGTCATCATATTGCAGTCTACACGTATCTCTTATGTGTGACTGTCATCACATTGCAGTCTACACGTACCTCTTATGTGTGACTGCCATCATAATGCAGTCTACACGTATCTCTTATGTGTGACTGTCATCATATTGCAGTCTACACATATCTCTTATGTGTGACTGTCATCACATTGCAGTCTACACGTATCTCTTATGTGTGACTGCCATCATAATGCAGTCTACACGTATCTCTTATGTGTGACTGCCATCATAATGAAAACTACACTTATCTCCTATGCGTGACTGCCATCATAATGCAGTCTACACGTATCTCTTATGTGTGACTGCCATCATAATGCAGTCTACACGTATCTCTTATGCGTGACTGCCATCATAATGCAGTCTACACGTATCTCTTATGTGTGACTGTCATCATATTGCAGTCTACACGTATCTCTTATGTGTGACTGCCATCATAATGCAGTCTACACGTATCTCTTATGCGTGACTGCCATCATAATGCAGTCTACACGTATCTCTTATGTGTGACTGCCATCATAATGAAAACTACACTTATCTCCTATGTGTGACTGCCATCACATTGCAGTCTAAACGTTTTTCTTATGCGTGACTGCCATCATAATGCAGTTTACACGTATCTCTTATGTGTGACTGCCACCACATTGCAGTCTACACGTATTTCTTATGTGTGACTAGAACCTTTATTTAACCAGATAAGAAAACCCATTGAGATCAAGATCTCTTTCACAAGGGTGACCTGGCCAAGAGGTCAACAGCACATGTCACAGAGCAGTTTCAAAATAAATACATTAAGACATACATTTTAAAATACATAAGAGAACTGTAAAACAACAGAGATTTACATCTTTAAAAACACAGGCACTGTGCAAACGTCTCTCGCTGTTTGTCCCTCAGGACAGAACGGAAGGCTCCAAATGGAAGTAGTTCTGTAAGTTTCAGTTTCGTCTGCAATTCATTCCATGCCATAGGGGCAGCAATGCCAAAAGCTCTTTTGCCAAATTCAGTCCGTACATGAGGAACAGTTAAAACATACAAATTGTTAGAACGTAATGCGTAAGAGCTGCTTTTTCTTTGTAACAGAGTACACAAGTATGGAGGTATTAAACCTAAAAGAGCCTTATAAATTAAAGTCAGCCAATGTGTGTATCTGCGTGCACTCAATGAAGATAAGTCTGACTTCATATACTGCCATCATACTGCAGTCTACACGTATATCTCTTATGTGTGACTGTCATCACATTGCAGTCTACATGTATCTCTTATGCGTGACTGCCTTCATAATGCAGTCTACACGTATCTCTTATGTGTGACTGCCTTCATAATGCAGTCTACACATATCTCTTATGTGTGACTGCCATCATAATGCAGTCTACACGTATCTCTTATGCGTGACTGCCATCCTAATGCAGTCTACACGTATCTCTTATGCGTGACTGCCATCATAATGCAGTCTACACGTATCTCTTATGTGTGACTGTCATCATATTGCAGTCTACACATATCTCTTATTTGTGACTGTCATCACATTGCAGTCTACACGTATCTCTTATGTGTGACTGCCATCATAATGCAGTCTACACGTATCTCTTATGTGTGACTGCCATCATAATGAAAACTACACTTATGTCCTATGTGTGACTGCCATCACATTGCAGTCTAAATGTTTTTCTTATGTGTGACTGCCATCATAATGCAGTTTACACGTATCTCTTATGTGTGACTGCCATCATATTGCAGTCTACACGTATCTCTTATGCGTGACTGCCATCATAATACAGTTTACACGTATCTCTTATGTGTGACTGCCACCACATTGAAGTCTACACATATCTCTTATGTGTGACTGCCATCATATTGCAGTCTACACGTATGTCTTATGCGTGACTGCCATCATAATGCAGTCTACACGTATCTCTTATGCGTGAATGCCATCATAATGCAGTCTACACGTATCTCTTATGCGTGACTGCCATCATAATGCAGTCTACACGTATCTCTTATGTGTGACTGTCATCATAATGCAGTCTACACGTATCTCTTATGCGTGACTGCCATCATAATGCAGTCTACACGTATCTCTTATGCGTGACTGCCATCATAATACAGTTTACACGTATCTCTTATGTGTGACTGCCACCACATTGCAGTCTACACGTATCTCTTATGCGTGACTGCCATCATAATGCAGTTTACACGTATCTCTTATGTGTGACTGCCACCACATTGCAGTCTACACGTATCTCTTATGTGTGACTGCCATCATATTGCAGTCTACACGTATCTCTTATGTGTGACTGTCATCACATTGCAGTCTACACGTATCTCTTATGTGTGACTGCCATCATAATGCAGTCTACACGTATCTCTTATGTGTGACTGCCATCATAATGAAAACTACACTTATCTCCTATGTGTGACTGCCATCACATTGCAGTCTGAACGTTTTTCTTATGTGTGACTGCCATCATAATGCAGTTTACACGTATCTCTTATGTGTGACTGCCACCACATTGCAGTCTACACGTATCTCTTATGTGTGACTGCCATCATACTGCAGTCTACACGTATCTCTTATGTGTGACTGCCATCATAATGCAGTCTACACGTATCTCTTATGCGTGACTGCCATCATAATGCAGTCTACACGTATCTCTTATGTGTGACTGCCATCACATTGCAGTCTAAACGTTTTTCTTATGTGTGACTGCCATCATAATGCAGTTTACACGTATCTCTTATGTGTGACTGCCATCATATTGCAGTCTACACGTATCTCTTATATGTGACTGCCATCATAATACAGTTTACACGTATCTCTTATGTGTGACTGCCACCACATTGCAGTCTACACGTATCTCTTATGTGTGACTGCCATCATATTGCAGTCTACACGTATGTCTTATGCGTGACTGCCATCATAATGCAGTCTACACGTATCTCTTATGCGTGACTGCCATCATAATGCAGACTACACGTATCTCTTATGCGTGACTGCCATCATAATGCAGTCTACACGCATCTCTTATGTGTGACTGCCATCATTATGCAGTCTACACGTATCTCTTATGTGTGACTGCCATCATAATAAAAACTAAACTTATCTCCTATGTGTGACTGCCATCACATTGCAGTCTACACGTATCTCTTATGCGTGACTGCCATCATAATGCAGTCTACACGTATCTCTTATGCGTGACTGCCATCATAATGCAGTCTACACGTATCTCTTATGTGTGACTGCCATCATAGTGCAGTCTACATGTTTCTCTTAAGTGTGACTGCCATTATATTGCAGTCTACATGTATCTCTTATGTGTGACTGCCATCACATTGCAGTCTAAACGTATCTCTTATGTGTGACTGCCATCATAGTGCAGTCTACATGTTTCTCTTAAGTGTGACTGCCATTATATTGCAGTCTACATGTATCTCTTATGTGTGACTGCCATCACATTGCAGTCTAAACGTATCTCTTATGTGTGACTGTCATCATAATGCAGTCTACACGTATCTCTTATGCGTGACTGCCATCATAATGCAGTCTACACGCATCTCTTATGTGTGACTGCCATCATTATGCAGTCTACACGTATCTCTTATGTGTGACTGCCATCATAATAAAAACTAAACTTATCTCCTATGTGTGACTGCCATCACATTGCAGTCTACACGTATCTCTTATGCGTGACTGCCATCATAATGCAGTCTACACGTATCTCTTATGCGTGACTGCCATCATAATGCAGTCTACACGTATCTCTTATGTGTGACTGCCATCATAGTGCAGTCTACATGTTTCTCTTAAGTGTGACTGCCATTATATTGCAGTCTACATGTATCTCTTATGTGTGACTGCCATCACATTGCAGTCTAAACGTATCTCTTATGTGTGACTGCCATCATATTGCAGTCTATACGTATCTCTTATGTGTGACTGCCATCATATTGCAGTCTACCCATATCTCTTATGTGTGACTGCCATCATATTGCAGTCTACACGTATCTCTTATGTGTGACTGCCATCACATTGCAGTCTACACGTATCTCTTATGTGTGACTGCCATCATAATGAAAACTACACTTATCTCCTATGTGTGACTGCCATCACATTGCAGTCTAAACGTTTTTCTTATGTGTGACTGCCATCATATTGCAGTCTACACGTATCTCATATGCGTGACTGCCATCATAATGCAGTTTACACGTATATCTTATGTGTGACTGCCACCACATTTCAGTCTACACATATCTCTTATGTGTGACTGCCATCATAGTGCAGTCTACACGTATCTCTTATGTGTGACTGTCATCATATTGCAGTCTACACGTATCTCTTATGTTTGACTGCCATCACATTGCAGTCTAAACGTATCTCTTATGTGTGACTGCCATCACATTGCAGTCTACACGTATCTCTTATGTGTGACTGCCATCATATTGCAGTCTACACGTATCTCTTATGTGTGACTGCCATCACATTGCAGTCTAAACGTATCTCTTATGTGTGACTGCCATCACATTGCAGTCTACACGTATCTCTTATGTGTGACTGTCATCACATTGCAGTCTACACGTATCTCTTATGTGTGACTGTCATCACATTGCAGTCTACACGTACCTCTTATGTGTGACTGCCATCATAATGCAGTCTACACGTATCTCTTATGTGTGACTGTCATCATATTGCAGTCTACACATATCTCTTATGTGTGACTGTCATCACATTGCAGTCTACACGTATCTCTTATGTGTGACTGCCATCATAATGCAGTCTACACGTATCTCTTATGTGTGACTGCCATCATAATGAAAACTACACTTATCTCCTATGCGTGACTGCCATCATAATGCAGTCTACACGTATCTCTTATGTGTGACTGCCATCATAATGCAGTCTACACGTATCTCTTATGCGTGACTGCCATCATAATGCAGTCTACACGTATCTCTTATGCGTGACTGCCATCATAATGCAGTCTACACGTATCTCTTATGTGTGACTGTCATCACATTGCAGTCTACACGTACCTCTTATGTGTGACTGCCATCATAATGCAGTCTACACGTATCTCTTATGTGTGACTGTCATCATATTGCAGTCTACACATATCTCTTATGTGTGACTGTCATCACATTGCAGTCTACACGTATCTCTTATGTGTGACTGCCATCATAATGCAGTCTACACGTATCTCTTATGTGTGACTGCCATCATAATGAAAACTACACTTATCTCCTATGCGTGACTGCCATCATAATGCAGTCTACACGTATCTCTTATGTGTGACTGCCATCATAATGCAGTCTACACGTATCTCTTATGCGTGACTGCCATCATAATGCAGTCTACACGTATCTCTTATGTGTGACTGTCATCATATTGCAGTCTACACGTATCTCTTATGTGTGACTGCCATCATAATGCAGTCTACACGTATCTCTTATGCGTGACTGCCATCATAATGCAGTCTACACGTATCTCTTATGTGTGACTGCCATCATAATGAAAACTACACTTATCTCCTATGTGTGACTGCCATCACATTGCAGTCTAAACGTTTTTCTTATGCGTGACTGCCATCATAATGCAGTTTACACGTATCTCTTATGTGTGACTGCCACCACATTGCAGTCTACACGTATTTCTTATGTGTGACTAGAACCTTTATTTAACCAGATAAGAAAACCCATTGAGATCAAGATCTCTTTCACAAGGGTGACCTGGCCAAGAGGTCAACAGCACATGTCACAGAGCAGTTTCAAAATAAATACATTAAGACATACATTTTAAAATACATAAGAGAACTGTAAAACAACAGAGATTTACATCTTTAAAAACACAGGCACTGTGCAAACGTCTCTCGCTGTTTGTCCCTCAGGACAGAACGGAAGGCTCCAAATGGAAGTAGTTCTGTAAGTTTCAGTTTCGTCTGCAATTCATTCCATGCCATAGGGGCAGCAATGCCAAAAGCTCTTTTGCCAAATTCAGTCCGTACATGAGGAACAGTTAAAACATACAAATTGTTAGAACGTAATGCGTAAGAGCTGCTTTTTCTTTGTAACAGAGTACACAAGTATGGAGGTATTAAACCTAAAAGAGCCTTATAAATTAAAGTCAGCCAATGTGTGTATCTGCGTGCACTCAATGAAGATAAGTCTGACTTCATATACTGCCATCATACTGCAGTCTACACGTATATCTCTTATGTGTGACTGTCATCACATTGCAGTCTACATGTATCTCTTATGCGTGACTGCCTTCATAATGCAGTCTACACGTATCTCTTATGTGTGACTGCCTTCATAATGCAGTCTACACATATCTCTTATGTGTGACTGCCATCATAATGCAGTCTACACGTATCTCTTATGCGTGACTGCCATCCTAATGCAGTCTACACGTATCTCTTATGCGTGACTGCCATCATAATGCAGTCTACACGTATCTCTTATGTGTGACTGTCATCATATTGCAGTCTACACATATCTCTTATTTGTGACTGTCATCACATTGCAGTCTACACGTATCTCTTATGTGTGACTGCCATCATAATGCAGTCTACACGTATCTCTTATGTGTGACTGCCATCATAATGAAAACTACACTTATGTCCTATGTGTGACTGCCATCACATTGCAGTCTAAATGTTTTTCTTATGTGTGACTGCCATCATAATGCAGTTTACACGTATCTCTTATGTGTGACTGCCATCATATTGCAGTCTACACGTATCTCTTATGCGTGACTGCCATCATAATACAGTTTACACGTATCTCTTATGTGTGACTGCCACCACATTGAAGTCTACACATATCTCTTATGTGTGACTGCCATCATATTGCAGTCTACACGTATGTCTTATGCGTGACTGCCATCATAATGCAGTCTACACGTATCTCTTATGCGTGAATGCCATCATAATGCAGTCTACACGTATCTCTTATGCGTGACTGCCATCATAATGCAGTCTACACGTATCTCTTATGTGTGACTGTCATCATAATGCAGTCTACACGTATCTCTTATGCGTGACTGCCATCATAATGCAGTCTACACGTATCTCTTATGCGTGACTGCCATCATAATACAGTTTACACGTATCTCTTATGTGTGACTGCCACCACATTGCAGTCTACACGTATCTCTTATGCGTGACTGCCATCATAATGCAGTTTACACGTATCTCTTATGTGTGACTGCCACCACATTGCAGTCTACACGTATCTCTTATGTGTGACTGCCATCATATTGCAGTCTACACGTATCTCTTATGTGTGACTGTCATCACATTGCAGTCTACACGTATCTCTTATGTGTGACTGCCATCATAATGCAGTCTACACGTATCTCTTATGTGTGACTGCCATCATAATGAAAACTACACTTATCTCCTATGTGTGACTGCCATCACATTGCAGTCTGAACGTTTTTCTTATGTGTGACTGCCATCATAATGCAGTTTACACGTATCTCTTATGTGTGACTGCCACCACATTGCAGTCTACACGTATCTCTTATGTGTGACTGCCATCATACTGCAGTCTACACGTATCTCTTATGTGTGACTGCCATCATAATGCAGTCTACACGTATCTCTTATGCGTGACTGCCATCATAATGCAGTCTACACGTATCTCTTATGTGTGACTGCCATCACATTGCAGTCTAAACGTTTTTCTTATGTGTGACTGCCATCATAATGCAGTTTACACGTATCTCTTATGTGTGACTGCCATCATATTGCAGTCTACACGTATCTCTTATGCGTGACTGCCATCATAATACAGTTTACACGTATCTCTTATGTGTGACTGCCACCACATTGCAGTCTACACGTATCTCTTATGTGTGACTGCCATCATATTGCAGTCTACACGTATGTCTTATGCGTGACTGCCATCATAATGCAGTCTACACGTATCTCTTATGCGTGACTGCCATCATAATGCAGACTACACGTATCTCTTATGCGTGACTGCCATCATAATGCAGTCTACACGCATCTCTTATGTGTGACTGCCATCATTATGCAGTCTACACGTATCTCTTATGTGTGACTGCCATCATAATAAAAACTAAACTTATCTCCTATGTGTGACTGCCATCACATTGCAGTCTACACGTATCTCTTATGCGTGACTGCCATCATAATGCAGTCTACACGTATCTCTTATGCGTGACTGCCATCATAATGCAGTCTACACGTATCTCTTATGTGTGACTGCCATCATAGTGCAGTCTACATGTTTCTCTTAAGTGTGACTGCCATTATATTGCAGTCTACATGTATCTCTTATGTGTGACTGCCATCACATTGCAGTCTAAACGTATCTCTTATGTGTGACTGCCATCATAGTGCAGTCTACATGTTTCTCTTAAGTGTGACTGCCATTATATTGCAGTCTACATGTATCTCTTATGTGTGACTGCCATCACATTGCAGTCTAAACGTATCTCTTATGTGTGACTGTCATCATAATGCAGTCTACACGTATCTCTTATGCGTGACTGCCATCATAATGCAGTCTACACGCATCTCTTATGTGTGACTGCCATCATTATGCAGTCTACACGTATCTCTTATGTGTGACTGCCATCATAATAAAAACTAAACTTATCTCCTATGTGTGACTGCCATCACATTGCAGTCTACACGCATCTCTTATGTGTGACTGCCATCATTATGCAGTCTACACGTATCTCTTATGCGTGACTGCCATCATAATGCAGTCTACACGTATCTCTTATGCGTGACTGCCATCATAATGCAGTCTACACGTATCTCTTATGTGTGACTGCCATCATAGTGCAGTCTACATGTTTCTCTTAAGTGTGACTGCCATTATATTGCAGTCTACATGTATCTCTTATGTGTGACTGCCATCACATTGCAGTCTAAACGTATCTCTTATGTGTGACTGCCATCATATTGCAGTCTATACGTATCTCTTATGTGTGACTGCCATCATATTGCAGTCTACCCATATCTCTTATGTGTGACTGCCATCATATTGCAGTCTACACGTATCTCTTATGTGTGACTGCCATCACATTGCAGTCTACACGTATCTCTTATGTGTGACTGCCATCATAATGAAAACTACACTTATCTCCTATGTGTGACTGCCATCACATTGCAGTCTAAACGTTTTTCTTATGTGTGACTGCCATCATATTGCAGTCTACACGTATCTCATATGCGTGACTGCCATCATAATGCAGTTTACACGTATATCTTATGTGTGACTGCCACCACATTTCAGTCTACACATATCTCTTATGTGTGACTGCCATCATAGTGCAGTCTACACGTATCTCTTATGTGTGACTGTCATCATATTGCAGTCTACACGTATCTCTTATGTTTGACTGCCATCACATTGCAGTCTAAACGTATCTCTTATGTGTGACTGCCATCACATTGCAGTCTACACGTATCTCTTATGTGTGACTGCCATCATATTGCAGTCTACACGTATCTCTTATGTGTGACTGCCATCACATTGCAGTCTAAACGTATCTCTTATGTGTGACTGCCATCACATTGCAGTCTACACGTATCTCTTATGTGTGACTGTCATCACATTGCAGTCTACACGTATCTCTTATGTGTGACTGCCATCACAGTGTAGTCTACACGTATCTCTTATGTGTGACTGCCATCATATTGCAGTCTACACGTATCTCTTGTGCGTGACTGCCATCATAATGCAGTCTACACGTATCTCTTATGTGTGACTGCCATGATAGTGCAGTCTACATGTTTCTCTTAAGTGTGACTGCCATTATATTGCAGTCTACATGTATCTCTTATGTGTGACTGCCATCACATTGCAGTCTAAACGTATCTCTTATGTGTGACTGCCATCATATTGCAGTCTATACGTATCTCTTATGTGTGACTGCCATCATATTGCAGTCTACCCATATCTCTTATGTGTGACTGCCATCACATTGCAGTCTACACGTATCTCTTATGTGTGACTGCCATCATAATGAAAACTACACTTATCTCCTATGTGTGACTGCCATCACATTGCAGTCTAAACGTTTTTCTTATGCGTGACTGCCATCATAATGCAGTCTACACGTATCTCATATGCGTGACTGCCATCATAATGCAGTTTACACGTATATCTTATGTGTGACTGCCACCACATTGCAGTCTACACGTATGTCTTATGTGTGACTGCCATCATAATGCAGTCTACACGTATCTCTTATGTGTGACTGCCATCATATTGCAGTCTACACGTATCTCTTATGTGTGACTGCCATCACATTGCAGTCTACACGTATCTCTTATGTGTGACTGCCATCATAATGAAAACTACACTTATCTCCTATGTGTGACTGCCATCACATTGCAGTCTAAACGTTTTTCTTATGTGTGACTGCCATCATATTGCAGTCTACACGTATCTCATATGCGTGACTGCCATCATAATGCAGTTTACACGTATATCTTATGTGTGACTGCCACCACATTTCAGTCTACACATATCTCTTATGTGTGACTGCCATCATAGTGCAGTCTACACGTATCTCTTATGTGTGACTGTCATCATATTGCAGTCTACACGTATCTCTTATGTTTGACTGCCATCACATTGCAGTCTAAACGTATCTCTTATGTGTGACTGCCATCACATTGCAGTCTACACGTATCTCTTATGTGTGACTGCCATCATATTGCAGTCTACACGTATCTCTTATGTGTGACTGCCATCACATTGCAGTCTAAACGTATCTCTTATGTGTGACTGCCATCACATTGCAGTCTACACGTATCTCTTATGTGTGACTGTCATCACATTGCAGTCTACACGTATCTCTTATGTGTGACTGCCATCACAGTGTAGTCTACACGTATCTCTTATGTGTGACTGCCATCATATTGCAGTCTACACGTATCTCTTGTGCGTGACTGCCATCATAATGCAGTCTACACGTATCTCTTATGTGTGACTGCCATGATAGTGCAGTCTACATGTTTCTCTTAAGTGTGACTGCCATTATATTGCAGTCTACATGTATCTCTTATGTGTGACTGCCATCACATTGCAGTCTAAACGTATCTCTTATGTGTGACTGCCATCATATTGCAGTCTATACGTATCTCTTATGTGTGACTGCCATCATATTGCAGTCTACCCATATCTCTTATGTGTGACTGCCATCACATTGCAGTCTACACGTATCTCTTATGTGTGACTGCCATCATAATGAAAACTACACTTATCTCCTATGTGTGACTGCCATCACATTGCAGTCTAAACGTTTTTCTTATGCGTGACTGCCATCATAATGCAGTCTACACGTATCTCATATGCGTGACTGCCATCATAATGCAGTTTACACGTATATCTTATGTGTGACTGCCACCACATTGCAGTCTACACGTATGTCTTATGTGTGACTGCCATCATAATGCAGTCTACACGTATCTCTTATGTGTGACTGCCATCACATTGCAGTCTACACGGACAGCATCTCTTATGTGTGACTGCCATCACATTGCAGTCTACACGTATCTCTTATGTGTGACTGCCATCATATTGCAGTCTACACGTATCTCTTATGCGTGACTGCCATCATAATGCAGTCTACACGTATCTCTTATGCGTGACTGCCATCATAATGCAGTCTACACGTATCTCTTATGTGTGACTGTCATCACATTGCAGTCTACACTTATCTCTTATGTCTGACTGCCATCATAGTGCAGTCTACATGTTTCTCTTAAGTGTGACTGCCATTATATTGCAGTCTACAT
>NC_084734.1:19703345-19745845 GCF_033978785.1 Entelurus aequoreus
ATAGGAAATTTCCTTTACACAACATGAACACTGTTCAAATATATACACAGTAATTACCATAGTAACTAATTAGATTACCATAGTAACTAGTATATCATGCAAAAGCGCAGATTCCAACCATTGAAATACTTTCTATAGTTCAAGACTCATTTGAAAACATCACTGCACATCATAATGACGGCTACAGTTTCTATCTTAAAGGTCTAAAAAAATATTTGGTAATGTCCGGCGGGCCAGATTGAAAAGCTTACGGGGCCGCATGTGGCCCCCAGCCCTTAATTTGCCCAGGTCTGTTGGAACTAGAGATGTCCGATAATATCGGGCTGCCCATATTATCGGCCGATAAATGCTTTAAAATGCAATATCGTAAATTATCGGTATCGGTTTCAAAAAGTAAAATGTATGACTTTTTAAAACGCCGCTGTACGGAGTGGTACACGGACGTAGGGAGAAGTACAGAGCGCCAATAAACCTTAAAGGCACTGCCTTTGCGTGCCGGCCCAATCACATAATACCTACGTGTTTTCACACACACAAGTGAATGCATAGCATACTTAGTCAACAGCCATACAGGTCACACTTTAGGGTGGGCTTATAAACAACTTTAACACTGTTACATATATGCGCCACACTGTGAACCCACACCAAACAAGAATGACAAACACATTTCGGGAGAACATCCGCACCGTAACACATCATAAACACAACAGAACAAATACCCAGAATCCCTTGCAGCACTTACTCTTCCGGGACGCTACAATATACACCCCCCGAGAGCATGTCCCAAATTCCAAGCTGCTGTTTTGAGGCATGTTAAAAAAAATAATGCACTTTGTGACTTCAATAATAAATATGGCAGTGCCATGTTGGCATTTTTTTTCCCATAACTTGAGTTGATTTATTTTGGAAAACCTTGTTGCATTGTTTAATGCTTCCAGCGGGGCATCACAACAAAATTAGGCATAATAATGTGTTAATTCTACGACTGTATATATCGGTATCGGTTGATATCAGAATCGGTAATTACACTGCAAAAACTGAAATCTAAGTTAGATTAAATATCTCAAATGAGGGTGATATTTGCTTATTTTCTGTCTGATAAGATAATTCTTCTCACTAAGCAGATTTTATGTTAGAGTGTTTTACTTGTTTTAAGGGTTTTGGTCCTAAATGATCTCAGTAAGATATTACAGTTTGTTGCTGAGATTTGATGACCTGTATTGAGTAAAACATGCTTGAAAATATTTTTGTCCAAATGTCCAAAACATACCCAGCAATGGTGCACAGGAAGGCGGGGAAGAAGAGGGGAAAAGGCGGCCAGAATGGTCAAAAGTCCCAATTTTGTCCAAAATACCTCGCCGGGTTCCAGTCCCATGAGTCCCGCCGCCGGCCGCACAAGTCCAAAATTTCCAAAACGCACCCAGCAAAGTCCCACAGGAAGTGGGGGGAGAAAAGTGTAGAAGAGTCAGCAAAAGTCCCCAAAAATGTTCAAAATACCTACCCAGGTTCGAGTCCCACAAGTCCTGCCGCCGGCCGCGTAAGTCCCGGGGTGCCCAAAATGTCCATAACACACCCAGCCGAGTCCCACAGGGAAGGGGGATAAAAGTTGGAAAAGTCGGCAAAAGTCTCAAAAATGTTCAAAAATCACACCCAGGTTCGAGTCCCACATGGAACCCGGGTGTGATTTTTGAACATTTTACCGACTTTTCTCACTTTTCTCCCCGCCTTCCCGTGGGACTTTGCTGGGTGCGTTTTGGACATTTTGGGCATCCCGGCCGGCGGCGGGACTTGTGGGACTCGAACCTGGGTAGGTATTTTGAATATTTTTGGGACTTTTGCCAACTTTTCCAACTTTTATCCCCCCTCCCTTCCACGTGGGACTCGGCTGGGTGTGTTATAGACATTTTGGGCATCCCAGGACTTGCGCGGCCATTCATAAAATTTTATGTTAGAGTGTTTTACTTGTTTTAAGGGTTTTGGTCCTAAATGATCTCAGTAAGATATTACAGCTTGTTGCTGAGATTTGATGACCTATATTGAGTAAAACATGCTTGAAACTAGAATATCAACTGTTGCAAAGCTGTGTCATCAACACTCGCAAGTATAAAACTACTTTTTTCTTATTTCAAGCATGAAAAAAAAATCCTGACGTTGACACAATTGTGTCTCATAATTAAAACAGATGACAGCCAAATGCTTTTTTATTTTCAATGAAACAATAGAAAATATGTACTCATATAGTATTACAGTTGTTATTAGTGAGAATATACTTATTTTAAAGGTATTTTGGGGTTTTTTGAGGTTAGCTAATTTGACTTGTTTTGGAAAGTCTTGACAAGCCAAATGTTCTTGTTCTATTGGCAGATGATTTTGCTTAGTTCAAATAAAATACCCCTCATTTTTGTATTTTCCTTGTTTTTGAACACTGACTTTTTGCAGTGTAAGAGTTGGACAATATCGGATATCGGCAAAAAAGCCATCTCTAGTTGGAACATAACAAAAAGTGGAAAAAGTGAAGCACTGTGAATATTTCCGCAAAGAAAGTAGAAAGCAGCATTTAACAACATATATATATATATATATATATATATATATATATATATATATATATATATATATATATATATACTACCATTCAAAAGTTTGGGGTCACATTGAAATGTCCTTATTTTTTAAGGAAAAGCACTGTACTTTTCAATGAAGATAACTTTAAACTAGTCTTAACTTTAAAGAAATATACTCTATACATTGCTAATGTGGTAAATGACTATTCTAGCTGCAAATGTCTGGTTTTTGGTGCAATATCTACATAGGTGTATAGAGGCCCATTTCCACCAACTATCACTCCAGTGTTCTAATGGTACAATGTGTTTGCTCATTGGCTCAGAAGGCTAATTGATGATTAGAAAACCCTTGTGCAATCATGTACGCACATCTGAAAACAGTTTAGCTCGTTACAGAAGCTACAAAACTGACCTTCCTTTGAGCAGATTGAGTTTCTGGAGCATCACATTTGTGGGGTCAATTAAACGCTCAAAATGGCCAGAAAAGGAGAACTTTCATCTGAAACTCGACAGTCTATTCTTGTTCTTAGAAATGAAGGCTATTCCACAAAATTGTTTGGGTGACCCCCAAACTTTTTAACGGTAGTGTGTGTATATATATATATATATATATATATATATATATATATATATATATATATATATATATATATATATACATACATATATATATATATATATATATATATATATATATATATATATATATATATATATATATATATATATATATATATATATATACATATATATATATATATATATATATATATACATATATATATATATATATATATATATATATATATATACATATATATATATATATATATATATATATATATATATATATATATATATATATATATATATATATATATATATATATATATATATATATATATATATCCTGTGTTATGGACATTTTGGGCACCCCGGGACTTACGCGGCCTGCGGCAGGACTTGTGGGACTCGAACCTGGGTAGGTATTTTGAACATTTTTGGGGACTTTTGCTGACTCTTCTACACTTTTCTCCCCCACTTCCTGTGGGACTTTGCTGGGTGCGTTTTGGAAATCCTGAGGATTGAGGAAAACCCCTCATGAAACAGGCCTGTAGAGATGAAATAGTCTTGTGATTTTTTTCCCACACATACATATATATATATATATATATATATATATATATATATATATATATATATATATATATATACATATATATATATATATATATATATATATACAGTATTTTTGCTGAAAGAGCCTGGCAACTGTGTTAAATAATTCCATAAATCATATTCGCATTTATTGTCCACACACACTTATCTCGCTGGTTCTTGTTCATGTAAATGACTGGGAAATGAGCGCCTCCGGATAGCGCGGCACGGAGTCACAACTTTCCCTAATAGCCTCCATGTAATATTCATGGGAAGCTGTGTCAGGGATTATTTCCTTTGAATTAGCTCAATTTGCCAGGCGCCAAAAAAAAAAGAAAAAAAAAGGACAGATGCTGATTGGAACAGAAATGAGGGAATGTGTCCAGCATGTAATTTCACCTTCAAAGCGCAACCTCCAGCTTCTTGCACGAGATGACCTTCTTAACAAGGAGGATGGGGGCGACCACATTTAGACCCTCTTACAAAACGACCTTCTCCCCCCCCGGAGCTGCTTATCGACGACGACGGCGCCACGCTGTGTGGCCGGCTCTGCCGCATGCGCCACGCGCGGGGATGCTCCCGGCGTTATGGGGCCTCCGACAAATACCTGAATTACTGCCGCTGACACGGAAGAGGCGGCGGTATTTCTTTTCCAAGGCGGCGCGCGGGGAATTGAGATATCATTCAAACTAACGGCCGCCGACTCCAACCTCTGTTAGTGTTTATGTGCGAGGGGTCAGGGTTTCCATTCCATTCAGGTTAACGGGGGGCCATATATCGTCTGCCAACCATGGAGGCTGTTAGGGTGAGGACAGGACAAACACTCTTCGGCGGCGGCAAACGGCGTATTAGCTCCGACGCCTCGGGTTCTTTGGACGCATCCTCGCTCATCCATGCGGACTGGACACTGGCCGAGAGTTGGTGGAGCGGCCGTTGGTGGAGTCGGCTCTCTTAATTGCTTTGTTGGGTCTGCTCCAAATCCGAGTCCATGGTTCTCGCCCGGGAAAGGGTGGAGTGCCATCTCCGGGTTGGGAAGGAGACCCTGCCCCAAGTGGAGGAGTTCAAGTACCTCGGAGTCTTGTTCACGAGTGAGGGAAGAGTGGACCGTGAGATCGACAGGCGGAAGCTGTATCGATCCGTGTGGTGACGAAGGAGCTGAGCCGGAAGGCAAAGCTCTCAATTTACTTACTGGTTGATCTACGTTCCCATCCTCACCTATGGTCATGAGCTTTGGGTTATGACCGAAAAGACAAGATCACGGGTACAAGCGGCCGAAATGAGTTTTCTCCACCGGGTGGCGGGGCTTTCCCTTAGAGCAGGGGTCGGCAACCCGCGGCTCTAGAGCCGCATGTGGCTCTTTAGCGCCGCCCTAGTGGCTCTCTGGAGCTTTTTTAAAAAATGTATGAAAAATGGAAAAAGATGAGGGGGAAACATTTTTTTTTTTGTGTTAATATGGTTTCTGTAGGAGGACAAACATGACACAAACTTCCCTAATTGTTATAAATCACACTGTTTATATTAAACATGCTTCACTGATTCGAGTATTTGGCGAGCGCCGTTTGGTCCTACTAATTTTGGCGGTCCTTGAACTCACCGTCGTTTGTTTACATGCATAACTTTCTCCGACTTTCTAGGACGTGTTTTATGCCACTTCTTTTTCTGTCTCATTTTGTCCACCACACTTTTAACGTTGTGCGTGAATGCACAAAGGTGAGTCTAGTTGATGTTATTGACTTGTGTGGAGTGCTAGTCAGACATATTTGGTCACTGCATGACTGCAAGCTAATCGATGCTAACATGCTATTTAGGCTAGCTATATGTACATATTGCATCATTATGCCTCATTTGTAGCTATATTTGAGCTCAATTAGTTTCCTTTAAGTCCTCTTAATTCAATTTATATCTCATGACACACTATCTGTATGTAATATGGCTTTTAATTTTTTGCGGCTCCAGACAGATTTGTGTTTGTATTTTTGGTCCAATATGGCTCTTTCAACATTTTGGGTTGCCGACCCCTGCCTTAGAGATAGGGTGAGAAGCTCTGCCATCCAGGAGGCTCAAAGTAAAGCCGCTGCTCCTCCACATCGAGAGGAGCCAGATGAGGTGGTTCGGGCATCTGATAAGGGTGCCACCCGAACGCCTCCCTAGGGAGGTGTTTAGGGCACGTCCGACCGGTAGGAGGCCACGGGGAAGACCCAGGACACGTTGGGAAGACTATGTCTCCCGGCTGGCCTGGGAACGCCTCGGGATCCCCCGGGAAGAGCTGGACGAAGTGGCTGGGGAGAGGGAAGTCTGGGCTTCCCTGCTTAGGCTGCTGCCCCCGCGACTCGACCTCGGATAAGCGGAAGAAGATGGATGGATGGAGGGATGGTCTGCTCAGGCCATGCTCACCCTACCCCAGCAGACGATGGCGTGGAACACCGCAGAGGCCACCACAGTGTATTTGTTTTACTTATGTGGTTGTGTGTAGAAGTGGCTGGTTGAGTCAGTGTGGTGTTCGGGTCTGTGGGACCCTGTGAGGAGGCGTGGCCTGCGGAGCTGCAGCGAGGCGGGTTGTGCCGGGGCCGGCGACAGGTGCGTAGATGGCCTGTAGATTGTCTGATCACCCGTCACTCTACAAAAGGGCAACAGCAGAGAAGGACGTGGTTGGTGAAGGCGGAGTTGATGAGAGAGAGAGAGAGAACCCGAGAACGAACCCGAGCGCGAGCGAGACGGAGATGGAGACGGAGACGCGGAAGACTGAAAAGCAACCGGAAGAGCGAGACGGGCACGAAAGGCAAGTGCCGAAAAGCAGATAAGAAGGTTTATTGCAAAATAAACAAAATCTCCAAACCATCAAGCCTGTCATGTCCGTTTTTAGTGGTCCGAGGAACCCGGAGGTGAAAGACCTCCACAGACCCGTTTTCATTTTTTACTAAAAGAAAAATGATACTATTCATTATTTTTCAAACTGAGACTCACTGACTTTGGCTCATTTTCTGTGAAGAACATATATCAGAATACATATTTAATGACCACACACCATACACCCCCCCTACACATTTCTATTACATATAAGATGTCCGGGTCCACTGGACCCGGGGCTAATAGAAGTGTGGAAATTGATGTTATGTGTACCACACGCACACACACACACAACAGGCATAGACAGGAGGAGGACAGAGTGTAGGTACACAGAACATCAGAGGGTCAAATGTGCGAGAAAATGAGAGCAGACAGTGTTGACAAACAATGTTGCAACCTTGTGTGGGAACCGCAGGTGCAGAAACACAAAAGAAAAATCCCTGTGGGATGCAGAAACTGGCAGAGAAATTTTCCGTGCAACGTTCATATTGTTGTTACTCAGCCAGCGTTTGTGGGTCTGATGGACCCGTTGCATTTTGTGGCTTTTAATGCCTCACAATCAAACACTTGTATGTTAAAATACTGAACAGATATTTCTTGGGATAAGGTAAACATCTGTTCAGTATTTTAACATAAAAGTTAACATAAAATGTTGCAACCTTGTCACAAAATGCAACGGGTCCATCAGACCCACAAACGCTGGCTAAGTAACAACAATATGAACATTACACAAGGGTTAATGTCTTTAATGTCCTTTGTGTTCTTTGATGTTTCCCTCTTACGCACATGCTTATGTGTGCTATGGCTATGAGGTTTTTTCCCCCTTAGACTGAATTATTTGACCTGTTTCTCACCTTTTTTGTAAGGGGCGCCGGAAGTTGGCAGACATGTCAGCGATCCTGTTCGGTCTCCCTGTAATGTTTGATCCTGTTCTGTCTCCTTGTAATGTTTGTCTGCTTTTGAATGGGATTGTGCTGAAAATGTTAATTTCCCCTCTGGGATTATTAAAGTATTTCTGATTCTGATTCTGACTTACTCCGCTGAATTTGATTTGGCATCTCGAGCGTACAGTCTGCTGCCTGCAGGGTGGGGGGGTCGTAATTATAATTGTTCAAGTCTTCACCAAGCTGGGAGAAAAAGGAAGATTATGGAAATGTCCTCAATTAGTCAGTAAATGTGTTTGTTCGCTTTTAATAATGAGAGTTTCCGTACATGCTTCCCATCCCCGGGGTGCATTAAAGTGCTTTAACTGTGTCGGTTTTTTTTTGTTTGTTTTTTCAACTACATCGGTTGACTGTGTTGTTGTCTTGTTATAAATCAATCAATCAAAGAAAAATAGAAAATAGAAAAAAAAAACAAAAAAACCGACATGTATTTTTTTTATTATTCAAAAATACATGCATTTTATTCAAACTTTTATTAAATTGTTTTATTACAAAACCCAAAACCAGTGAAGTTGGCATGTTGTGTGAATCGTAAATAAATCATTTTCAATTGAATGGAATGCAAAGACAAGATATTTCATGTTCCAACTGAGAATCTTCTTTTTTTCTTTTTTTTTTGCAAATAATCATTAACTTAGAATTTAATGGCAGCAACACATTGCAAAAAAAAGTTGTCACAGGTGCATTTTTACTACTGTGTTACATGGCCTTTCCTTTTAACAACACTCCTTAAACGTTTGGGAACTGAGGAGACCAATTTTTGAAGCTTTTCAGGTGGAATTCTTTCCCATTCTTTGAGTTATTCAACAGTCCTGGGGTCTCCGTTGTGATATTTTAGGCTTCATATAGCACCACATATTTTCAATAGGAGACAGGTCTGGACTACAGGCAGGCCAGTCTAGTACCGCCTGAGGGATCGAAGCTTACAGGCTTTCAATGTTGGTTTTCAGCTTTGCTGCTTTCGTGCAGTGATTTCTCCAGGTTCTCTGAACCTTTTGATGATATTACGGACCGTAGATGGCGAAATCCTTAAATCCCTTGCAATAGCTGGTTGAGAAATGTTGTTCTTAAACTGTTGGACAATTTGCTCAGGCATTTGTTCACAAAGTGGTGACCCTCGCCCCATCCTTGTTTGTGAATGACTGAGCATTTCATGGAAGTTGCTTTTATATGGCACCCACTTTAATTTAAAATATTAACAATAAAAATATACATAATATAAATAAGTATATATATAAATAAATTAGTTTATAATCATATATATTTTTAACTGACATAAAAATTAAAAGAAAAATACAAATGTTAATGTAATAGATTCTAATCTATTTTTATTTTGACAAGGACAACCTCAATGTAACGTTAGATTGTGTCATTGGAAACCTGAACACATATCATATCATTCTCTGTTATTACAAAACTTGCTTTAATCTCCGTTTCACATATTTATTTTATTGCGGAAACAAGTAAAAAAGCAGTCTATTTCAATACATGGAAAACTGTTAATTTTGTAAATATTTATTTAGAAAGTGTGCATATCTAATAAGATGTATCTCCTTTTTAAAATGTATATTTGTATATAGTTTTTGTTGTTTTTTTAGACTCATTTTTGATAACTACTTTATTGCTTTGTATTTTGTATTTACAATTTAATTTTTTTTAATTTTTTTTATAAATATATTATTGAATGTTTTGTGTTTTATTTAGCCCCCTAAGAACAACCAGCATCCAAAAAGAAAAAAATACCTATTTGTTCCTTATCCCATTTTGGACATTACCTGAAAGTTTGGTGAACATCAATAATAATGCAAATCTGTATATATTTACTTTAATGCATCAGCTTGGAATAACTTTTACCATTTTATTCATGTTTGTATGTAGTTTTTTTGTTGTTTTTTAATTCATTTTTAGAAACTACTTTGTATTGTTATATTCAAGTTAGCTATTTTACTTTGTATAAATATTGTAATACTTTTGTAGTAGTATTCATCCTCCTAAGAACAGCCAGCATTCACTGCAGTGAATATTTGTGTTTGTGCTTGTAAAAATGGCAAGTAAATGAAAAATAATACACATTAAAATAAAACTATATATTTAAATAAAATACAAATGTAACTGAAATTAAAATAAGAATACATTAGAATCTAAATAAAATAACGAACATTGAATTAAAATACACATTTACATTCTTCAAAAAATGTGTTCTTTAAATTTTATTAAAATTTATATTTTTTCTTACATTTTTATTTAAGTTAAAAATGTATACATTTATAAACGTACATATATATATATATATATATATATATATATATATATATATATATATATATATATATATATATATATATATATATATATATATATATATATATATATATATATATATATACACACTTATTTAAATTATATAGATTTTTTCTTCATTTTTATTGTTAATATTTTAAACTAAAGTCAAATATAATAAAACAATTTAATAAAAGTTTTGATAAAATGAATATATTTTTAATAAAATACAAAAAATACATCCATCCATTTTCTACCGCTTGTCCCTTTTGGGGTCGCGGGGGGTGCTGGAGCCTATCTCAGTACAAATACAATACACATTTAATAAAAATTAAAATAGATTAGAATTTTGAGAAAATAATAAAAATGGAGTTAAAATAAACATTTACAAAATGTGTTCTTTAAATTTGATTATCATTTTTATTTTTGTATTTAAATGTATATTTAAGTCAATATATATATATATATATATATATATATATATATATATATATATATATATATATATATATATATACTTATTTAAATTATATATATTTTTTCCCTCATTTTTATTGTTAATATTTTAAACTAAAGTCAAATATAATAAAACAATTTAATAAAAGTTTGGATAAAATGCATATATTTTTAATTAAAACAAAAAATACATATACATAAATACAAATACAATACAAATTTAATAAAAATAAAAATATAAAGAATATCTCAAGAAAATAATAAAAATGGAATTAAATACACATTTACAAAATGTGTTCTTTAAATGTGATTACAATTTTTATTTTGTATTTAAAATTTGCATTTAGGTAAAAAAAATAAATATATATATATATATATATATATATATATATATATATATATATATATATATATATATATATATATATATATATATATATATATACTTATTTAAATCATATATTTTTTCCTCATTTTTATTGTCATTATTTTAAACTAAAGTCAAACATAATACAACAATTTAATAAAATTCATATATTTTTAAATAATACAAAAAACTTATTTCTCTTTTATATTTTCCGTCCCTGACAGTTTTATGCAATCAACTTTAATGCAACCGTGGTGAATTCCGACGGATGCCAGTAATATGTGCACAACTTCTCAAGCTGTCAGATACTGTATTTGCTATTCTGCAGGCAGTGACTACTAAAAAATAGAGTGGGTTTCGGTTTGTGACTGATTGGTTCAAATTCCTTTGTGGCGTGTACAAAGACACTCCCACACTGAAGACACTCAGCAGTCAACATCTGCTAAATGTCTGATAGCTGGCTAATTTGACATTAAAGCAACCAAGGACATAATGCAGTGCCCAGTGCATGCTTTACACTGTGAGGTCACAATAAAATTGCTTTTATTGCAAGATTTTATTTGATCAATGTCAATTTAATTGAAGACATTGAAAAAAAAAACGTGTAAATCACCACAGCACAACAATGAATGGCACACAGCTATTGTACTTTTCCTATCTGGTACAAGTCATTGGTAGATTCCGCCTGAGGGATTGTGACAAATTACGTGTCAAGCATTTATGATGTGAGACGTATTCGGGCCACCAGGCTGCCGGAGTAAATGGATGTGCACTGTGTCTCTGTGACATCCGCACATCTGCCTCGCCCTCGTCACACACTGACTGGCCTACTTCCACACGCAGCTTCTTCTTGTAGACCTGGTCCAGACATGCACTATATTGCCAAAAGTATGTGGCCACCTGCCTTGACTCACAAATGAACTTGAAGTGCCATCCCATTCCTAACCCATAGGGTTCAATATGACGTCGGTCCACATTTTGCAGCTATCACAGCTTCAACTCTTCTGCGAAGGCTGTCCACAAGGTTGCGGAGTGTGTCTATAAGAATTTCTGACCATTCTTCCGAAAGCGCATTGGTGAGGTCACACACTGATGTTGGTCGAGAAGACCTCCGTTCTAATTCATCCCAAAGGGGTTCTACCGGGTTCAGGTCAGGACTCTGTGCAGGCCAGTCAAGTTCATCCACGCCAGACTCTAATATATACGAGCGAGGAAATTTCACGACAGGATTTGTTGCACAGGTGGCATCCTATGACAGTTCCACGCTGGAAATCACTAAAAGCGGCCCATTCTTTCACAAATGTTTGTAAAAACAGTCTCAGTGCCTAAGTGCTTGATTTATACACCTGTGGCCGAGCCAAGTGATCAGGACACCTGATCACATCATTTGGATGGGTGGCCAAATACTTTTGGCAATATAGTGTACATAGGTTCCAGCTACTGCTTGTGTCTAATTATTTGTGTATTAACTTTATTAAGTAGATAACAACCCCATGCTGGTCTTCAATTACTCTTCATATTGTGACTGATTTTGACGTCCTCCAGGACTTGTTCAACCTCCGACCCTCCCTTCTGGCAGCCAAGTTAGTCACTTTGTTAGATTATCCAAATACTGCCTACACATTCTCACAGAATAGCCTGTTAAAAGTACCAAAACCTAAAAGCAGTGAAGTTGGCACATTGTGTAAATGGTAAATAAAAACAGAATACAATGATTTGCAAATCCTTTTCAACTTATATTCAATTGAATAGACTGCAAAGACAAGATACTTAATGTTCACACTGAGGAACTTATTTTTTTTTTTGCAAATAATCATTAACTTAGAATTTAATGGCAGCAACACATTGCAAACAAGTTGTCACAGGGGCATTTTTACAACTGTGTTACATGGCCTTTCCTTTTAACAACACTCAGTAAATGTTTGGGAACTGAGGAGACACATTTTTGAAGCTTTTCAGGTGGAATTCTTTCCCATTCTTGCTTGATGTACAGCTTAAGTTGTTCAACAGTCCGGGGTCTCCGTTGTGGTATTTTAGGCTTCATATTGCGCCACACATTTTCAATGGAATATTCTTATTTTTACTGTTATATTTTTATTCTTATTGTTGCTTTTTATTTTTATTCTTATTGGAATATTTTCTATTTTATTTCCATTTATAACCCCATTATTTACTTTTTACTTTTTACATTCGATCTCAATACTGTACGCTGCTGCTGGAATTGAATTTTCCTGAGGGAACTCTCCTAAAGGAATGAATAAAGTACTATCCATCCATCTATCTATCTATTTCTCAACGAGCTATTGCAAGGAATTTAGGGATTTCACCATCTACGGTACGTAATATCATCGAAAGGTTTCAATGGGAGACAGGTCTGGACTACAGGCAGGCCAGTCTAGTACCCACTCTCTTTTACTATGAAGCCACACTGTTGTAACACGTGGCTTGGCATTGTCTTGCTGAAATAAGCAGGGGCGTCCATGATAACGTTGCTTGGTTGGCAACATATGTTGCTCCAAAACCTGTATGTACCTTTCAGCATTAATGGTGCCTTCACAGATGTGTAAGTTACCCATGCCTTGGACACTAATACACCCCCATACCATCACAGATGCTGGCTTTTCAACTTTGCACCTATAACATTCCGGATGGTTCTTTTACTCTTTGTTCCGGAGGACGCAACGTCCACAGTTTCCAAAAACAATTTGACATGTGGACTCGTCAGACCGCAGAACACTTTTCCACTTTGCATCAGTCCATCTTAGATTAACTCGGGCCCAGCGAAGCCGGCGGCGTTTCTGGGTGTTGTTGATAAATGGCTTTCGCTTTGCATAGTAGAGTTTTAACTTGCACTTACAGATATAGCGACCAACTGTAGTTACTGACAGTGGTTTTCTGAAGTGTTCCTCAGCCCGTGTGGTGATATCCTTTACACACTGATGTCGGTTTTTGATGCAGTACCACCTGAGGGATCCAAGGTGATGGGCATTCAATGTTACGTGCAGTGATTTCTCCAGATTCTCTGAACCTTTTGATGATATTACGGACCGTAGATGGTGAAATCTCAAAACTCCTTGCAATAGCTGGTTGAGAAATGTTGTTTTTAAACTGTTCGACAATTTACTCACGCATTTGTTGACAAAGTGGTGACCCTCGCCCCATCCTTGTTTGTGAATGACTGAGCATTTCATGGAAGCTGCTTTTATACCCAATCATGGCACCCACCTGTTCCCAATTAGCCTGCTCACATGTGGGATGTTCCAAATAAGTGTTTGATGAGCATTCCCCAACTTTCTCAGTCTTTTTTGCCACTTGTGCCAGCTTTTTTTAAACATGTTGCAGGCATCACATTCCAAATGAGCTAATATTTGCAAAAAAATTAAGTTTTCCAGTTCGAACTTTAAGTATCTTGTCTTTGCAGTCTATTCAATTGAATATAAGTTGAAAAGGATTTGCAAATTATTGTATTCCGTTTTTATTTACTATTTAGACAACGTGACAATTTCACTGGTTTTGGGTTTTGTATAATGTGATAGTTCTACCTCAATGAATGCTTTTGATAGTCATAGATACTATATGATATACATGTTACACAAGTTTAACGTCATTAAAAGGTGAAACCAACATTAGTTACTTTAGTATGATTTCATGTTAATGTTATGTTGACAGCACATTTCTGATCGGATGATCTTTAAAGTAAAAGTGGACTTCATTGCGTTACGTTGTTGGAGTTATAGCTGGCTGTGCATGACCAAAGATGGTATATTGAGAGAGGATGATCTACCTGCATGATGTTGTACAGTGCACATGATGTGCTACACAAAATACATTTGCCGTCAGTTATATCATCTTCTTTTCGTCACTTGGAAAAAAATACCGAGGACATGACCTCGGGGTCTTCAATGGTCGTTACGGCCATGGCTGCTCGTTTTGATAAAGTGATTTGTTGCTCGACCGCCTCCTCGTCAACCTTTCAACATTAAAAGATGTACAATATTTGAAATGCTTAATTAAACATCAGCATCTGGGAGGTTTTTAACTTCACTCGGGATGTGTGTTGACATGTGCAATTTCCATAAGAGTTGGCAGGTTTGAGAATGTGTCTGAGAAGCGAGCGTTTCCCAGCATGCCCTGTTGTCGTTACAATTGTCATGCATGCATGAAGAATTTTTTTTTTTTGTACAAAACCCAAAACCAGTGAAGTGAGCACGTTGTGTAAATGGTAAATAAAAACAGAATACAATGATTTGCCAATCCTTTTCAACCTATATTCAATTAAATAGACTGCAAAGACAAGATATTCAACGTTCAAACTGGAAAAATGTGTTATTTTTTGCAAATATTAGCTCATTTGGAATTTGATGCCTGCAACATGTTTCAAAAAAGCTGGCACAAGTGGCAAAAAAGACTGAGAAAGTTGGGGAATGCTCATCAAACACTTATTTGGAACATCCCACAGGTGAACAGGCAAATTGGGAACATGTGGGTGCCATGATTGGTATAAAAGTAGCTTCCATGAAATACTCAGTCATTCGCAAACAAGGATGGGGCGAGGGTCACCACTTTGTCAACAAATGGGTGAGCAAATTGTCCATTAGTTTAAGAATATTATAATAAGAATATTCTTATTTTTACTGTTATATTTGTATTCTTATTGTTGCTTTTTATTTTTATTCTTATTGGAATATTTTCTATTTTATTTCCATTTATACCCCCATTATTTACTTTTTACTTTTTAAATTCGATCTCAATACTGTACGCTGCTGCTGGAATTTTAATTTTCCTGAGGGAACTCTCCTGAAGGAATCAATAAAGTACTATCTATCTATTTATCTATATATCTATTTCTCAACCAGCTATTGCAAGGAATTTAGGGATTTCACCATCTACGGTCCGTAATATCATCAAAAGGTTCCAAAAATCTGGGGAAATCACTGCACGTCAGCGATGATATTACGGACCTTCGATCCCTCGGGCGGTACTGAATCAAAAACCGACATCGGTGTGTAAAGGATATCACCACATGGGCTCAGGAACACTTCAGAAAACCCCTGTCAGTAAGTACAGTTGGTCGCTACTTCTGTAAGTGCAAGTTAAAACTCTCCTATGCAAAGTGAAAGCCATTTATCAACAACACCCAGAAACGTCGCCGACTTCGCTGGGCCCGAGCTCATCTATGATTGACTGATGCAAAGTGTAAAAGTGTTCTGACGAGGCTTCATTTCAAATTGGTTTATGAAACTGTGGACATTGTGTCCTCCAGACCAAAGAGGGAAAGAACCATCCGGATTGTTATAGGCGCACAATTGAAAAGCCAGCATATGTGATGGTATGGGGATGTATTAGGGCCCAAGACATGGGTAACTTACACATCTGTGAAGGCACCATTAATGCTGAAAGATACATACAGGTTTTGGAGCAACATCTTTTTCATGGACGCCCCTGCTTATTTCAGCAAGACAATGCCAAGCCACATTCTGCACGTGTTACAACAGTGTGGCTTCATAGTAAAAGAGTGCGGGTACTAGACTGGCCTACCTGTAGTCCAGACCTGTCTCCCATTGAAAATGTGTGCCGCATTATGAAGCCTAAAATCCCACAACGGAGACCCCGGACTGTTGAACAACTTAAAGGCCTACTGAAACCCACTACTACCGACCACACAGTCTGATAGTTTATACATCAATGATGAAATCTTAACATTGCAACACATGCCAATACGGCCGGGTTAACTTATAAAGTGCAATTTAAAATTTCCCACTAAACTTCCGGTTAAAAAAGTCTATGTATGATGACGAATGCGCGTGACGTCAATGGTTGAAACGGAAGTATTCGGACGCCATTGAATCCAATACAAAAAGCTCTGTTTTCATCTCAAAATTCCACAGTATTCTGGACATCTGTGTTGGTGAATATTTTGCGATTTGATTAATGAACAATGAAGACTGCAAAGAAGAAAGTTGTAGGTGGGATCGGTGTATTAGCGGCTGGCTGCAGCAACACAAACAGGAGGACTTTGAGGTGGATAGCAGACGCGCTATCCGACGCTAGCCGCCGACCGCACGGATGATCGGGTGAAGTCCTTCGTCGCACCGTCGATCGCTGGAACGCAGGTAAGCAGGGGAGTTGATGAGCAGATGAGGGCTGGCTGGCGTAGGTGGATAGCTACTGTTTTTAGCATAGCTCTGTGAGGTCCCGTTGCTAAGTTAGCTTCAATGGCGTCGTTAGCAACAGCATTGTTAACCTTCGCCAGGCTGGAAAGCGTTAACCGTGTAGTTACAGGTCCATGGTTTAATAGTATTGTTGATCTTCTGTCTATCCTTCCAGTCAGGGGCTTATTTCTTTTGTTTCTATATGCAGTTCAGCCCGATGCTCACACGTTAGCTCCGTAGCTAAAGTGTTTCGCCGATGTATTGTCGTGGAGATAAAAGTCACTGTGAATGTCCATTTCGCGTTCTCGACTCTCATTTTCAAGAGGATATAGTATCCGCGGTGGTTTAAAATACAAATCTGTGATCCACAATAGAAAAAGGAGAGAGTGTGGAATCCAATGAGCCAGCTTGTACCTAAGTTACGGTCAGAGCGAAAAAAGATACGTCCTGCACTGCACTCTAGTCCTTCACTCTCACGTTCCTCATCCACAAATCTTTCATTCTGGCTCAAATTAATGGGGTAATCGTCGCTTTCTCGGTCCGAATCTCTCTCGCTGCTGGTGTAAACAATGGGGAAATGTGAGGAGCCTTTCAACCTGTGACGTCACGCTACTTCCGGTATAGGCAAGGCTTTTTTATCAGCGACCAAAAGTTGCAAACTTTATCGTCGATGTTCTCTACTAAATCCTTTCAGCAAAAATATGGCAATATCGCGAAATGATCAAGTATAACACATAGAATGGATCTGCTATCCCCGTTTAAATTAAAAAAAAATCGTTTCAGTAGGCCTTTAAGCTGTACATCAAGCAAGAATGGGAAATAATTCCACCTGAAAAGTTTCAAAAATTGGTCTCCTCAGTTCCCAAAAATATACTTAGTGTTGTTAAAAGGAAAGGCCATGTAACACAGTGGTAAAAATGCCCCTGTGACAACTTTTTTGCAATGTGTTGCTGCCATTATATTCCACGTTAATGATTATTTATACAAAAAAAAACAAGTTTCTCAATTCGAACATTAAATATCTTGTCTTTGCAGTCTATTCAATTGAACATAAGTTGAAAAGGATTTGCAAATCATTGTATTCTGTTTTTATTTACCATTTACACAACGTGCCAACTTCACTGGTGTTGGGTTTTGCGGACAAAGTGCTTAAGTGGCGCAGGTGCGGTGTTATTCGTGTTGATGCTAATCTTTGAATGTTGTCAAAATGGAACAGTCTACATTCTTAAAAGGACTCAACAGGGACGTTGTTCTTGTATTACTCTCGACGTCTCGATTGTTGGGTTCCTATTTGCTCAAGACGGCCTTGTAGTCAGAAAACATGACGATTTCCATACGGTCCCAGGGGCCCAGAGTTTGACGCCTGTGATTTAGAGTCGCCAATTAACCTGACGCTAATGTTTTCAGACCGTAAAAGCAAATCATGGTAAACTCACACGAGCGTGCGGAGGTGAGAAATGGAATAAGACGTTCCTCTCAAGCACCTTCAGTCTTTACAAGATGATTTGGTTACCGTTTGTAAATGTCCGAATTGGACCGGCTCAGTGAAGGACCGGGTTGCATTGTTGGCCACGCGTCAGGAGGATTAGTGGGATGTCAGGAAAACGGCGTGTAATCTCGCAGCCTGTGGGGACGGAGACGCGGCTTCCCCCTCACAATGCAACCATGCACAGGGGTTGTCACTCGTTAAGTCTCCCTGTCGCAGGCGTGTGTGCGCAGATAAACACGGGCCGGTTCTGAAGGGAAGGATGTGCCGCTTGCCCCCGACGGACCGCAGCTCCGAGTTATCCACTTACGCACGGAGTTTAGGCCGCAATTTATGCCTGGAAAGCCGCAGAAGCAGCACGGAGGACGGAGGAATAAGCCTCATTGTCTCCCCTCCTCCGTCATTTATATGTCCATCTCTTTCACTGCAATCTGGAGTCAAACAACAACAAACTAAAACTTACTTTGGACATCAAATTAAATGTCCTGATTTTAAAACAACAACATGACAGATTTACAGTATGTAGGGGGCAGCAACGATTAATCGATTAATTTGATTGGATAAAAAAAACGTTATGTCTCATGACACATTATCTGTATGTAATATCGGCTGTTGATTGTGTGCCATGTTGTTCCAGACCACAGCAAACGTTACCCAGCTTGCAAAGATTGTAATAAATCCATCAGAATAAGACAGCCTGCCGTTTCCTTAAACTTGGACACACACATCTATACCTTTGGCCATTCTAAGAAAGTTCTTTCCAGTAGTTATCTAACCCTCTGAGAAGCGAATATTTACGAATAATAGCTATATTAGCCTACTATCAAAATGACTTTAAAAGTCTTATATAAGTGTTACGATGAAGGAAACACATGATGTAAGTGTCTATATTAGCTATATTAGCCTACTACCAAAATGACTTTTAAAGTCTTATATAAGTGTTATAATGAAGGCAACACATGATGTTAAGTGTCTATATTAGCTATATTAGCCTACTATCCAAGTGACTTTAATCAATCAATCAATCAATCAATGTTTATTTATATAGCCCTAAATCACAAGTGTCTCAAAGGGCTGTACAAGCCACAACGACATCCTCGGTACAGAGCCCACATACGGGCAAGGAAAAACTCACCCCAGTGGGACGTCGGTGAATGACTATGAGAAACCTTGGAGAGGACCGCATATGTGGGTAACCCCCCCCCCCCCCCTCTAGGACTTTAAAAGTCTTATATAATATTATGATGAAGACAACACATGATGTAAGACTTTTAAAGTAATTTTGAAAGTAGGCTAATATATTTTTTTTAGATATGTGTATACTAGCTATAGCTATTTGGCTGTTCTAGTTTTTATTTTATAGTTTTTTCTTTTTTTTTAATTTTTTCTTTTTTTTCTTTATTATCTTTTTTAAAAAAACATTTTTTTTTTTTTTAATACACTAGCACTTTGAGATTGTTTACTCAATATAAAGTGCTTTTTACATATAGAATCTATTATTATTATTATTATAGCTAATATAGACACTTACGTCATGTGTTGCCTTCATTATAACACTTATATAAGACTTTTAAAGTCATTTTGATAGTAGGCTAATATAGACACGTACATCATGTGTTGTCTTCATTATAAAACTTATGTCAGACTTTTAAAATCGTATTGATAGTAGGCTAATATAACAAATATAGACACTTACGTCATGTGTTGCCTTCATCATAACACTTATATAAGACTTTTAAAGTCATTTTGATAGTAGGCTAATATAAAGTTAAAGTTAAAGTACCAATGATTGTCACACACACACTAGGTGTGGTGAAATTATTCTCTGCATTTGACCCATCACCCTTGACCACTACCTGGGAGGAAAGGGGAGCAGTGAGCAGCAGCGGCGGCCGCGCCCGGGAGTAATTTTGGTGATTTAACCCCCAATTCCAACCCTTGATGTTGAGTGCCAAGCAGGGAGGTAATGGATAGCTATTATAGACACTAATATCATGGGTTGCCTTCATTATAACACTTATATAAGACTTTTAAAGTAATTTTAACAGTGGGCTAATATAGCTAATATAGACACTTACGTCATGTGTTGCCTTCATTATAACACTTATATAAATAAATAAATAAATAAATAAATAAATGGGTTGTACTTGTATAGCGCTTTTCTACCTTCAAGGTACTCAAAGCGCTTTGACAGTATTTCCACATTTACCCATTCACACACACATTCACACACTGATGGCGGGAGCTGCCATGCAAGGCGCTAACCAGCAGCCATCAGGAGCAAGGGTGAAGTGTCTTGCCCAAGGACACAACTGACGTGACTAGGATGGTAGAAGGTGGGGATTGAACCCCAGTAACCAGCAACCCTCCGATTGCTGGCACGGCCACTCTACCAACTTCGCCACGCCGTCCCTATATAAGACTTTTAAAGTAATTTTGATAGTAGGCTAATATAGCTAATAAAGACATTTACATCATGTGTTGCCTTCATCATAAAACTTATATAAGACATTTAAAGTCATTTTGATAGTATGTTAATATAGCTGATATAGACACTTACGTCATGTGTTGCCTTCATTATAACACTTATATAAGACATTTAAAGTCATTTTGATAGTAGGTTAATATAGCTGATATAGACACTTACGTCATGTGTTGCCTTCATTATAACACTTATATAAGACATTTAAAGTCATTTTGATAGTAGGCTAATATAGACACTTACATCATTTGTTGCCTTCATTATAACACTTATATAAGACTTTTAAAGTCATTTTGATAGTAGGCTAATATAGCTAATAAAGACACTTACATCATGTGTTGCCTTCATCATAAAACTTATATAAGACTTTTAAAGTAATTTTAACAGTGGGCTAATATAGCTAATATAGACACTTACGTCATGTGTTGCCTTCATTATAACACCTATATAAGACTTTTAAAGTCATTTTGATACTAGGCTAATATAGCTAATAAAGACACTTACATCATGTGTTGCCTTCATCATAAAACTTATATAAGACATTTAAAGTCATTTTGATAGTAGGCTAATGTAGCTAATATAGACACTTACATCATGTGTTGCCTTCATTATAACACTTATATAAGACATTTAAAGTCATTTTGATAGTAGGCTAATATAGACACATCATTTGTTGCCTTCATTTTAACACTTATATAAGACTTTAAAAAAAGTATTGATAGTAGGCTAATAAAGCTAATATAGACAATTACATCATGTGTTGCCTTCATTATAACACTTGTATAAGACTTTTAAAACAGTATTGTCATGTCTGTTGATCATGTTTTTGTTCGGCCACGTGCTGTTTGTTTTTTGGACTCTTTTTTTCCTGGTTGTGCACTCTGGCTTGTTCTGTTACCATGACTATCATTAGTTTCCCCTGTTCCACGTTTGGACACACACACCTGTCACCAATCATGTCACTGTTATTTAAAGCCTGTCTTTTTCTGTTGGTCGGCCTGGCGACATTAACTCTGTTTACTGGTGATGGGTCCTGGCAACACCGATGCCGAGCAAAACCCTGTGTCGGTGCGCGTACCGCTTTAAGAAAGTCACGTGACCGATCATGAGCTGTTTTGGTCACGTGACCCATACGCAAACTGTGTGAACTCCTCTGTGCCCTGTGAGCGGGTCTTTTCTACAGCCGGAGAAATAATAACTAAGAAGAGAAATCGTCTAAAATTGAATACGTTGGAAAAACTGTTTTTTTGGAATAAAAATGTGTAAAAAAATATAAAAATAATTCCAAGTCCACAAGCATCCTCATTCACAACACGTTTTCTTAGATTTCCATGTTATGATACATGTTCACATTATTTATTGACTGTATCTAAGAAAGATAAAAATATATTTTTATTTAAATGAAGATATTATAATATTATAATATTATAATATATTATATTATAATATATATATAATATAATATATAATATAATATATAAAATATATAATAATATATATATAATATATATAATATGTATAATATAATATACTATATAATATATATATATATATATATATATAATATATATAATATAATATAATATATATAATATATATAATAATATATATATAATATAATATACAATATAATATATATTATAATAATAATTCTATCAATAATCCTAAATGAAATACAATGACTTGGTTTATATTATTGTATATACTAGGTCATAAAATCAGTGTCAGTTGAGTCGGTCCATAGGTTGCCTGTAGGGATTTTTAATGTCCAGCAGATGTCAGTATTTAGTCACACAGTATCGACACAGTATCAATACAGTTTAGCAATGTGTCGAAACGCTTCATCAACCCATCACTACTGTTTACCTCTGTCATTTTCATGCCCTGCTTATTCCATCGTTTATGCTTCTTGCCATGTCACGTACGTTTTTGTTCTGCTCATGTCACAGTAAGTGTTTATTTGTTTCACGTCCATATTTTTTTGCCCAAGTGCTAGTTTAGTTTTCTCAGCCAAGTTTGTACTTGCGCCTTGTGCGCGCCTTTTGTTTCTTTTGTTAGGGTAAAAATAAAAGATGTATTTACTTTCAAGCCAAGTCCAGTCTAGTTGTTTTGCATCCTGGGAAAGCAATCTGCGCAGTAATTTGCGCCGCCATAGTCCACGTACTGATAGAAAACAAGCCACAAAAAAAACAGCTCATGGACAAACAAAAACATGATCAACAGATATGACACGTATTTATAGTAGGCTAATATAACTAATATAGACACTTACATCTTGTGTTGTCTTCATTATAACACTTATACAAGACTTTTAAAGTCATTTTGATAGTAGGCTAATATAGCTAATATAGACACTTACGTCATGTGTTGCCTTCATTATATCACTTATATAAGACTTTACATTTTTTGCGGCTCCAGACAGATTTTATTTTTTTGGTCCAATATGGCTCTTTCAACGTTTTGGGTTGCCGACCCCTGGTCCAGCTTTACGTATTGTTTCCTGTTGGTTAAGTAGCTTCTAATCCATGTGGAAATAGTGTCAAATCTCTTTGAGTAACTTGAAGGTAGAAAAACGCTATAAAAGTAGAACCCATGTCCCTTCGAAATGTATAACCCATTTAAAGGCCTACTGAAATGAATTTTTTTTAATTTAAACGGGGATAGCAGATCCATTCTATGTGTCATACTTGATCATTTCGCGATATTGCCATATTTTTGCTGAAAGGATTTAGTAGAGAACATCGACGATAAAGTTTTGGTCGCTGATAAAAAAAGCCTTGCCTGTACCGGAAGTAGCGTGACGTCACAGGTTGAAGGGCTCCTCACATTTCCTCATTGTTTACACCAGCAGCGAGAGCGATTTGGACCGAGAAAGCGACGATTACCCCATTAATTTGAGCGAGGATGAAAGATTTGTGGATGAGGAACGTGAGAGTGAAGGACTAGAGTGCAGTACAGGACGTATCTTTTTTCGCTCTGACCGTAACTTAGGGCTCATTGGATTCCACACTCTCTCCTTTTTCTATTGTGGATCACGGATTTGTATTTTAAACCACCTCGGATACTATATCCTCTTGAAAATGAGAGTCGAGAACGCGAAATGGACATTCACAGTGACTTTTATTTCCACGACAATACATCGGCGAAGCACTTTAGCTACGGAGCTAACGTGATAGCATCGGGCTTAACTGCAGATAGAAACAAAAGAAATAAGCCCCTGACTAGAAGGATAGACAGAAAATCAACAATATTATTAAACCATGGACATGTAACTACACAGTTAATGCTTTCCAGCCTGGCGAAGCTTAACAATGCTGTTGCTAACAACGCCATTGAAGCTAACTTAGGTACGGGACCTCACAGAGCTATACTAAAAACATTAGCTATCCACCTACGCCAGCCAGCCCTCATCTGTTCATCAACACCCGTGCTCACCTGCGCATACTTGCCAACCCTCCCGTTTTTAGCGGGAGAATCCCCGTATTCAGCGCCTCTCCCGACAACCTTTTGGCAGAGATTTTCTCCCGACAAACTCCCGGTATTCAGCCGGAGCTGGAGGCCACGCCCCCTCCAGCTCAATGCGGACCTGAGTGGGGACAGCCGTTCTCACGTCCGCTTTCCCACAATATAAACAGCTTGCCTGCCCAATGACGTCATAACATCTACGGCTTTTAGAGAGTAGAGTGCACAACAAGGAGAGAGAGTTCTTGGTTTCTTATGTGGGTTTATTGATAGGCAGTTTCATTAACGTCCTCCCAGCGCGGTACCAACACACAACAACAGCAGTCACGTTTAGTCTACCGTAAAGCAGTTCGTCTGCAGTAAACAGCAATGTTGTGACACTCTTAAACAGGACAATACTGCCATCTATTGGACAGCCTGCAGAACACTGGAATTCAAGTATTTTATTTATATGTATGTATAATAAAATTTTAAAAAAAATAAATATATATATATATATATATATATATATATATATATATATATATATATATAGCTAGAATTCACTGAAAGTCAAGTATTTCATACATATATATATATATATTATATATAAATATGAAATACTTGATTTGGTGAATTCTAGCTGTAAATATACTCTCCTCTTAACCACGCCCTTAGCCACGCCCCAACCACGCCCCCCTCACCCCCCACCTCCCGATATCGGAGGTCTCAAGGTTGGCAAGTATGCCTGCGTTCCAGCGATCGACGGAGCGACGAAGGACTTCACCCGATCATCGATGCGGTCGGCGGCTAGCGTCGGATAGCGCGTCTGCTATCCATCTCAAAGTCCTCCTGGTTGTGTTGCTGCAGCCAGCCGCTAATACACCGATCCCACCTACAGCTTTCTTCTTTGCAGTCTTCATTGTTCATTAAACAAATTGCAAAAGATTCACCAACACAGATGTCCAGAATACTGTGGAATTTAGCGATGAAAACAGAGCTTTTTGTATTGGATACAATGGTGTCCGAATACTTCCGTTTCAACCATGCATACGTCATCATACATAAACGTTTTCAACCGGAAGTTTCGCGGGAAATTTAAAATTGCACTTTATAAGTTAACCCGGCCGTATTGGCATGTGTTGCAATGTTAAGATTTCATCATTGATGTATAAACTATCAGACTGCGTGGTCGGTAGTAGTGGGTTTCAGTAGGCCTTTAACATGATGTTACCATATAAAATCATATTTGTTGTTATTTATTGTTTTCCATAAGATAAAAAAATATAATAATGCTTAATATTTATCTTACACTTTTATTTTAATATTATTACAGTAATTTGTATATTTTTATAATATTGCAAAAACAAGATTTGCAATCCTTTGTCTGTGTCTTCTCCAGGTTGGCTATCAGCACCTTGACCAGAATGAACGCCAACTCTTCGGACGAGTTCTTCCAGGCCACCAACCACGCCGAGCAGACTTTCCGGAAGATGGAGAGCTACCTGCAGCACAAGCAGCTGTGTGACGTCCTCCTCTTAGCGGGTGACCACAAAATACCGGCTCACAGGTTGGCTTTGATTTACGTCTTTCTTTTTATCTCCATGTGCAACCGGCAAACTTCATTAAGTCGCCAGTGTGAACGGTGCGCTGATCCGTTTGAGGAGGGATCTAATAATCTTCAGGTGGCGGGTTGAGCGGGAGGGATGAGCAAACGCGTTGTTCAGCGGTCCGCAAACAAATAAAATCCACTGCCGTGATCTAATTACACCTCTGCCCTCTCACATGGTCACGTTGCATCTGAGACGTGGACACACACTGTGATCCCAAGCAGCGAGAAGGTGTCAATATGTGGACACCAGAATGCAGCACGTTACTTTGTGCTGCCATAGTGTATCCACATGTATCTTTACATTTTTAGTACCACCCGCCAAAAAAAAAAAAAAACGTGTTCCAGATAAAATACCGTATTTTTCGGACTATAAGGCACACTTAAAATCCTTCCATTTTCTCCAAAATCAACAGTGCGCCTTATAACCCGGTGCGCCTAATGAACGGAATAATTTTGGTTGTGCTTACCGACCTCGAAGCAATTTTATTTGGTATATGGTCAAATGATAAGTGGGACCAGTAGATGGCAGTCAAACATAAGAGATACGTGTAGACTGCAATATGATGGCAGTCACACATAAGAGAAACGTGTAGACTGCAATATGATGGCAGTCACACATAAGAGATACGTGTAGACTGCACTATGATGGCAGTCACATATAAAAGATACGTGCAGACTACATTATGATGGCAGTCACACATAAGAGATACGTGTAGACTGCAATATGATGGCAGTCACACATAAGGGATAGGTGTAGACTGCACTATGATGGCAGTCACACATAAAAGATACGTGTAGACTGCACTATGATGGCAGTCGCACATAACAGAAACGTGTAGACTGCAATATGATGGCAGTCACACATAAGATATACGTGTAGACTGCAATATGATGGCAGTCACACATAAGAGAAACATATAGACTGCACTATGATGGCAGTCCCACATAAGAGATACGTGTAGACTGCACTATGATGGCAGTCACACAAAAGAGATACGTGTGGACTGCATCATGATGGCAGTCACACGTAAGAGTTCCGTGTGGACAGCAATATTATGGCAGTCACACATAAGAGATACGTGTAGACTGCAATATGATGGCAGTAACACAAAAGAGATACGTGTAGACTGCCATATGATGGCAGTCACACATAAGAGAAACGTGTAGACTGCAATATGATGGCAGTCACACATGAGAGATACGTGTAGACTGCACTATGATGGCAGTCACACATAAAAGATACATGTAGGCTGCAATATGATGGCAGTCACACATAAGATAAACATGTAGACTGCACTATGATGGCAGTCACGCATAAGAGATACATGTAGACTGCAATATAATGGCAATCACACAAGATAAACGTGTAGACTGCACTATGATGGCAGTCACACATAAGAGATACGTGTAGACTGCAATGTGATGGCAGTCACACATAAAATATACGTGTAGACTGCAATATGATGGCAGCCACACATAAGAGATACAGTACCTGTAGACTGCAATATGATGGCCGTCACACATAAGAGAAACGTGTAGACTGCACTCTGATGGCAGTCACACATAAGAGATACGTGTAGACTGCACTTTGATGGCAGTCACACATAAGAGATACGTGTAGACTGCACTATGATGGCAGTCACACATAAAATATACGTGTAGACTGCACTATGATGGCAGTCGCACATAACAGAAACGTGTAGACTGCAATATGATGGCAGTCACACATAAGAGATACGTGTAGACTGCAATATGATGGCAGTCACACATAAGAGATACGTGTAGACTGCACTATGATGGCAGTCACACATAAAAGATACATGTAGACTATATTATGATGGCAGTCACACATAAGAGATACATATAGACTGCACTATGATGGCAGTCCCACATAAGAGATACGTGTAGACTGCACTATGATGGCAGTCACACAAAAGAGATACGTGTGGACTGCATCATGATGGCAGTCACACATAAGAGATACGTGTAGACTGCAATATGATGGCAGTAACACAAAAGAGATACGTGTAGACTGCCATATGATGGCAGTCACACATAAGAGAAACGTGTAGACTGCAATATGATGGCAGTCACACATGAGAGATACGTGTAGACTGCACTATGATGGCAGTCACACATAAAAGATACATGTAGGCTGCAATATGATGGCAGTCACACATAAGATAAACATGTAGACTGCACTATGATGGCAGTCACACATAAGAGATACATGTAGACTGCAATATAATGGCAATCACACAAGATAAACGTGTAGACTGCACTATGATGGCAGTCACACATAAGAGATACGTGTAGACTGCAATATGATGGTAGTCACACATAAAAGATACGTGTAGACTGCATTATGATGGCAGCCACACATAAGAGATACAGTACGTGTAGACTGCAATATGATGGCAGTCACACATAAAAGATACGTGTAGACTGCAATATGATGGCAGCCACACATAAGAGATACAGTACCTGCAGACTGCACTCTGATGGCAGTCACACATAAGAGATACGTGTAGACTGCACTTTGATGGCAGTCACACATAAGACATACGTGTAGACTGCAATATGATGGCAGTCACACATAAGAGATACGTGTAGACTGCACTATGATGGCAGTCACACATAAAAGATACGTGTAGACTATATTATGATGGCAGTCACACATAAGAGATACATGTAGACTGCAATATGATGGCAGTCACACATAAGGGATAGGTGTAGACTGCACTATGATGGCAGTCACACATAAAATATACGTGTAGACTGCACTATGATGGCAGTCGCACATAACAGAAACGTGTAGACTGCAATATGATGGCAGTCACACATAAGATATACGTGTAGACTGCAATATGATGGCAGTCACACATAAGAGAAACATATAGACTGCACTATGATGGCAGTCCCACATAAGAGATACGTGTAGACTGCACTATGATGGCAGTCACACAAAAGAGATACGTGTGGACTGCATCATGATGGCAGTCACACGTAAGAGTTCCGTGTGGACAGCAATATTATGGCAGTCACACATAAGAGATACGTGTAGACTGCAATATGATGGCAGTAACACAAAAGAGATACGTGTAGACTGCCATATGATGGCAGTCACACATAAGAGAAACGTGTAGACTGCAATATGATGGCAGTCACACATAAGAGATACGTGTAGACTGCAATGTGATGGCAGTCACACATAAAATATACGTGTAGACTGCAATATGATGGCAGCCACACATAAGAGATACAGTACCTGTAGACTGCAATATGATGGCCGTCACACATAAGAGAAACGTGTAGACTGCACTCTGATGGCAGTCACACATAAGAGATACGTGTAGACTGCACTTTGATGGCAGTCACACATAAGAGATACGTGTAGACTGCAATATGATGGCAGTCACACATAAGAGATACGTGTAGACTGCACTATGATGGCAGTCACACATAAAAGATACATGTAGACTATATTATGATGGCAGTCACACATAAGAGATACGTGTAGACTGCAATATGATGGCAGTCACACATAAGGGATAGGTGTAGACTGCACTATGATGGCAGTCACACATAAAATATACGTGTAGACTGCACTATGATGGCAGTCGCACATAACAGAAACGTGTAGACTGCAATATGATGGCAGTCACACATAAGAGATACGTGTAGACTGCAATATGATGGCAGTCACACATAAGAGATACGTGTAGACTGCATTATGATGGCAGTCACACATAAAAGATACATGTAGACTATATTATGATGGCAGTCACACATAAGAGATACATATAGACTGCACTATGATGGCAGTCCCACATAAGAGATACGTGTAGACTGCACTATGATGGCAGTCACACATAAGAGATACGTGTAGACTGCAATATGATGGCAGTAACACAAAAGAGATACGTGTAGACTGCCATATGATGGCAGTCACACATAAGAGAAACGTGTAGACTGCAATATGATGGCAGTCACACATGAGAGATACGTGTAGACTGCACTATGATGGCAGTCACACATAAAAGATACATGTAGGCTGCAATATGATGGCAGTCACACATAAGATAAACATGTAGACTGCACTATGATGGCAGTCACACATAAGAGATACATGTAGACTGCAATATAATGGCAATCACACAAGATAAACGTGTAGACTGCACTATGATGGCAGTCACACATAAGAGATACGTGTAGACTGCAATATGATGGTAGTCACACATAAAAGATACGTGTAGACTGCATTATGATGGCAGCCACACATAAGAGATACAGTACGTGTAGACTGCAATATGATGGCAGTCACACATAAGAGATACGTGTAGACTGCAATATGATGGCAGTAACACAAAAGAGATACGTGTAGACTGCCATATGATGGCAGTCACACATAAGAGAAACGTGTAGACTGCAATATGATGGCAGTCACACATGAGAGATACTTGTAGACTGCACTATGATGGCAGTCACACATAAAAGATACATGTAGGCTGCAATATGATGGCAGTCACACATAAGATAAACATGTAGACTGCACTATGATGGCAGTCACACATAAGAGATACATGTAGACTGCAATATAATGGCAATCACACAAGATAAACGTGTAGACTGCACTATGATGGCAGTCACACATAAGAGATACGTGTAGACTGCAATATGATGGTAGTCACACATAAAAGATACGTGTAGACTGCATTATGATGGCAGCCACACATAAGAGATACAGTACGTGTAGACTGCAATATGATGGCAGTCACACATAAAAGATACGTGTAGACTGCAATATGATGGCAGCCACACATAAGAGATACAGTACCTGTAGACTGCACTCTGATGGCAGTCACACATAAGAGATACGTGTAGACTGCACTTTGATGGCAGTCACACATAAGAGATACGTGTAGACTGCAATATGATGGCAGTCACACATAAGAGATACGTGTAGACTGCACTATGATGGCAGTCACACATAAAAGATACGTGTAGACTATATTATGATGGCAGTCACACATAAGAGATACATGTAGACTGCAATATGATGGCAGTCACACATAAGGGATAGGTGTAGACTGCACTATGATGGCAGTCACACATAAAATATACGTGTAGACTGCACTATGATGGCAGTCGCACATAACAGAAACGTGTAGACTGCAATATGATGGCAGTCACACATAAGATATACGTGTAGACTGCAATATGATGGCAGTCACACATAAGAGAAACATATAGACTGCACTATGATGGCAGTCCCACATAAGAGATACGTGTAGACTGCACTATGATGGCAGTCACACAAAAGAGATACGTGTGGACTGCATCATGATGGCAGTCACACGTAAGAGTTCCGTGTGGACAGCAATATTATGGCAGTCACACATAAGAGATACGTGTAGACTGCAATATGATGGCAGTAACACAAAAGAGATACGTGTAGACTGCCATATGATGGCAGTCACACATAAGAGAAACGTGTAGACTGCAATATGATGGCAGTCACACATGAGAGATACGTGTAGACTGCACTATGATGGCAGTCACACATAAAAGATACATGTAGGCTGCAATATGATGGCAGTCACACATAAGATAAACATGTAGACTGCACTATGATGGCAGTCACACATAAGAGATACATGTAGACTGCAATATAATGGCAATCACACAAGATAAACGTGTAGACTGCACTATGATGGCAGTCACACATAAGAGATACGTGTAGACTGCAATATGATGGTAGTCACACATAAAAGATACGTGTAGACTGCATTATGATGGCAGCCACACATAAGAGATACAGTACGTGTAGACTGCAATATGATGGCAGTCACACATAAAAGATACGTGTAGACTGCAATATGATGGCAGCCACACATAAGAGATACAGTACCTGTAGACTGCAATATGATGGCCGTCACACATAAGAGAAACGTGTAGACTGCACTCTGATGGCAGTCACACATAAGAGATACGTGTAGACTGCACTTTGATGGCAGTCACACATAAGAGATACGTGTAGACTGCAATATGATGGCAGTCACACATAAGAGATACGTGTAGACTGCACTATGATGGCAGTCACACATAAAAGATACGTGTAGACTATATTATGATGGCAGTCACACATAAGAGATACGTGTAGACTGCAATATGATGGCATTCACACATAAGATAAACGTGTAGACTGCACTATGATGGCAGTCACACATAAGAGATACGTGCAGACTGCAATATGATGGTAGTCACACATAAAAGATATGTGTAGATTGCAATATGATGGCAGCCACACATAAGAGATACATGTACACCACACTATGATGGCAGTCACACATAAGAGATACGTGTAGACTGCAATATGATGGCAGTAACACAAAAGAGATACGTGTAGACTGCAATATGATGGCAGTCACACATAAAAGATATGTGTAGATTGCAATATGATGGCAGCCACACATAAGAGATACGTGTAGACTGCAATATGATGGCATTCACACATAAGATAAACGTGTAGACTGCACTGTGATGGCAGTCACACATAAGAGATACGTGCAGACTGCAATATGATGGTAGTCACACATAAAAGATATGTGTAGATTGCAATATGATGGCAGCCACACATAAGAGATACATGTAGACTGCACTATGATGGCAGTCACACATAAGAGATACGTGTAGACTGCAATATGATGGCAGTAACACAAAAGAGATACGTGTAGACTGCAATATGATGGTAGTCACACATAAAAGATATGTGTAGATTGCAATATGATGGCAGCCACACATAAGAGATACATGTAGACTGCACTATTATGGCAGTCACACATAAGAGATATGTGTAGACTGCAATATGACTCAAGTAAACAACACCAACATGTTGTATGTTCCATTGAAAAAATAGAACATTACACACAGCGCTCAACAATCTATCAAAATGTTTTAGTATGACTTTGGTAAGCTATGAAGCCGCACCGCTTGATGGATTGTACTGTGCTTCAACACAGGAGTATTATTATGGTGTGTGTATAAAGTAAGACATATTATCTGCCATTTTGTTTCGCAATATTATGCAAAAGCAACTTTTCTTACCTTCTGCTACCTGATGATCTGTATTTGGTATCTGCATAAGTCCTGAAAATTTCTGTGTCGACACCGTAGTCGATAAGCTTCGTCTTTTACTGTATCTTCTTGTTATGGGACATTCATCCTCCGCTGTTGTCATTTCTAATATAAAGTAGTGTAAAGTTCTTACTTATATCTGTCAGTAAACTCGCCATGAAAGCGCTAAAACATACCGGTGTAGTGACCTTACATTATTCACCCAAGGAACTTTAGTTATTAGAGAGTTCCGGTCAGGCGGTTTTTAACGGGACACATTTCCGGCGTTGTTGTTGCACTAGTGAGCCACGGATGAGAAGATGCTGCTCCGTTATTGATTGAAAGAAAATTCTGAATGTCATTAAAACAGTTAGCTAATATGAATTCTGCCGGAGGCCTTCTGACCCAACATTACGGCTGTGCAGTTAAACAAACGGAGGACATTCATTTAACAGACAGTTGCAATAGCCGATCAGATCACAAGTTGTTGACAGTAGTCTTACGTTGAACGTGACTGTGATCGGATACTCACTTGTCACTCCCAGGTATCCAATCACAAGTTGTGATTTACGAAAGCAGAAAGTGGCACCGGAGCCATACCCGGCCAGCGGAGAAATCAGCGGTACTCACTTTTTTAACCAACAAAGTAGCAGAGCAAACCGTTGATTAGGTTCGCCTACCACTTCCACTCAAATCAACCAACTGCGAGTGGTATTCTGAGTTCAAATATATTTTCTCACATTCAATATGTTTTTTACAACTATTTTTGTTTTGACAGTACCACGTCCGATGCGGGTTTATTGATTTTTAAATGCGCCAAAAAATAGCCCTTTTTGTACACGAGTGAAACATTTAGTTGATTCAATGGCCAGTAGTGCGCAAGTGTGTTTCTGTATAGTATTTTACAAGCCGTGGTCATGTGGCGACATAAATTATGGTATTTTTGGAGGTATTTATCGAAGTCGGACTAAGTAGGACATCACTGAACGCCTAGATGGGAAACACACGGCCCGCCACTGCGTACTCAATAACATCTTGTTTAATTTCCGGTTGTATTATTTTGTCATAACTGTTATTAATCTACTTCCTAATTTTACTGTTGTTGTAACATGTTTCAATCTACACATCTGTTCAAATGTAATAATCACAATTTTCTGTTGTTTGGATACTTTGTATCAGTTCTGGGCGATTCTACACATTTGGGTATCGATCCAATACGAAGTAGTCACAGGGCCGGTATTGGTCCTACTAATGCCGATTCTGACTTTGTAAACAATAACAAAAAAAATATAATAAATATCTATCTAACCAGTGTAGTATCAACCATATACTGATACTACTTGTATTGTTTTTGTCTATATTTGTATACACCTGCACATTTTTGTTTACATTCCAGAGCTTGCGGTTAGCCGTTCAGCCATTTAGCTACGGGGTGTAGCATGTTTAGAAAGCTCTCGTCCTCAAGGGACGATACTCGTAAGAAGCATTGTTTATTTCCCGCCATCGAGGCGATAATTGCAGACTTAGTAATGGCCTTGCACTGTGGGGGAAAGTTAGCCCCTAGCTAGAATGCTATGTTGCGTTATTTTTAGAGATGTCCGATAATGGCTTTTTTGCCGATATCCGATATTCCGATAGTGTCCAACTCTTAATTACCGATTCCGATATATACAGTCGTGGAATTAACACGTTATTATGCCTAATTTTGTTGTGATGCCCCGCTGGATGCATTAAACAATGTAACAAGGTTTTCCAAAATAAATCAACTCAAGTTATGGAAAAAAAAATGCCAACATGGCACTGCCATATTTATTATTGAAGTCACAAAGTGCATTATTTTTTTTAACATGCCTCAAAACAGCAGCTTGGAATTTGGGACATGCTCTCCCTGAGAGAGCATGAGGAGGTTGAGGTGGGCGGGGTTTTAGGGGGTAGGGGGTAGCGGGGGGTGTATATTGTAGCGTCCCGGAAGAGTTAGTGCTACAAGGGGTTCTGGGTATTTGTTCTGTTGTGTTACGGTGCGGATGTTCTCCCGAAATGTGTTTGTCATTCTTGTGTTCACAGTGTGGAGCATGTTTGTAACAGTGTTAAAGTTGTTTATACGACCACCCTCAGTGTGACCTGTATGGCTGGTGACCAAGTATGCTTGCATTCACTTGTGTGTGTGTGTGAAAAGCCGTAGATATCATGTAATTGGGACGGCACGCCCTCAATATTGTTGTCTGGGTGGAAATCGGGAGAAATTCGGGAGAATGGTTGCCCCGGGAGATTTTCGGGAGGGGCACTGAAATTCGTGAGTCTCCTGGGAAAATCGGGAGGGTTGGCAAGTATGACTGGGAGACGCAACTGCTGTGTACTTCTCCCTACGTCCGTGTACCACTCCGTACAGTGGCGTTTTAAAAAGTCATAAATATTACTTTTTGAAACCGATACCGATAATTTCCGATATTACATTTTAAAGTATTTATCGGTTTTGTACTAAAAACTAATTCATGGGAAAATAATTGATGAAATATTGATATTTTTTAGTCCAAAATAACACATTTTACACATTTAAAATGCCCATGCGTGCCAATGCTTGTGTTGCTGTGTTTTTTTCACTGGTCTCAAACTGAACCCCCCAATTATATTCTTGTCAGTGAGGGAGCAGGAATGGAAATTTCAAGTGCAGCGCCCTGTCATTTATTTATTGACATTATGCATACGCTTATTCCGGCAACATTTTGAAGAGACAGAAATGGTTTTGTTATGCAAAACCCAAATGTGGAGGACAAGGTTACTCACTCACGAAAGCGTTGCTCGCTTTGTGTTTGCGCCACAGACTCGTCCTGAGCGCCGTCTCCGACTACTTTGCCGCCATGTTCACCAGCGACGTGAGGGAGGCCAAACAGGAGGAGATCAAGATGGAGGGCGTTGACCCGGACGCGCTTAATTCCCTGGTTCAGTTTGCCTACACTGGTGAGTGCACGCATGTGTCAGGAACAGATGCGGAAGCAAATGTTTACAAGAAATTTCTGCATAAAAGTGATAATATATCATATTGTAGGTGTTTATTACCCTTTGCATTCATATTTGTTACTTTTTTGTTGGGTTTTGCTTGATTGTAAAAGATACACTACTATGGAGGAGCTGGTCTAAAAGAGGAGCGATGTTCATATGTTGTTAATATTCAGTGTTTTATTGGTAATAGGTAATATTGTAAATCCCCCTTTATTTATTTTTGTGTACATTTTGGGTGTCCCATTCAGTAAAAAACAGTAAAAAGTTTTTTGAGGTGGTCTGTCATAACTTTTTTAGAAGTCTATCGGACATTGTGACGTTTGGTATTAGTGTTCCTGGAAAAAAAGGGACCCAAACACACATACTGTACAGCAGATTTTTACAGCTAAATTGTTGTATATAGTTATACACACATACACATTGGCCCCCCAGACCCAATTTTTCTCTCAATGTGGCCCCCAAGTCAAACTATTTGCATAGCGCTGAGCTAGCCTGAAACGCATGTGTTAGGAACAGATGCGGAATCACATTTTTAGAATACATTTCTGCATAAAAGTAATAATAATTAATATTGTAAATGTTTATTACCCTTTGCATTCATACATTATTTGTTGTGTTTTGCTTGATTGTAAAAAATGTCTATAATGGAGCTGGTCTGAGAAGTAAAAGAGGAGCGATGTTCATATGTTCTTAATATTCAGTGTTTTATCGGTCATAGTTAATATTGTAAATCCCACTTTCTTTATATTAATGTACAATTTGGGTCTACCATTCAGTAAAAAACTGTAAAATTAAATTATGTTTTTTTTAGGTGGTCTGTCATAACTTTTTTAGAATTCCATCAGACATTGTGACTTTTGGTATTAGTGTGCATAAATTATTAAAAACGGGACCCAAACACACACACTGTACAGCAGATTTTTACAGCTAAATGTGTACGTATATAATTATACACACATACACATTGGCCCCCCAGACACATTTTTTCTCTCAATGTGGACCCCCGAGTCAAAATATTTGCCCAGCTCTGAGCTAGTCCGAAATGCATGTGTCAGGAACGGATACGGAAGCAAATTTTTACAACAAATGTCTGCATAAAAGTAATAATATATCATATTGTAGGTGTTTATTACCCTTTGCATTCGTATTTTGCTGTTTGTTACATTGTTGTTGTGTTTTGCTCAATGGCAAAAGACACACAACTATCGAGGAGCTGGTCTGAGAAGTAAAAGAAGAGTGATGTTCATATGTTGTTAATATTCAGTGTTTTATTGTTCATAGTTAATATTGTAAATCCCACTTTCTTTATATTAGTGTACAATTTGGGTCTACCATTCAGTAAAAAACTGTAAAATTAAATTACGTTTTTTTTTAGGTGGTCTGTCATAACTTTTTTAGAATTCCATCAGACATTGTGACTTTTGGTATTAGTGTGCATAAATTATTAAAAAAGGGACCCAAACACACATACTTTACAGCAGATTTTTACAGCTAAATGTGTACGTATATAATTATACACACATACACATTGGCCCCCCAGACACATTTTTTCTCTCAATGTGGACCCCCGAGTCAAAATATTTGCCCAGCTCTAAGCATATTTTGCTGTTGGTTACATTTTTGTTGTGTTTTGCTTGATTGTAAAAGATACACAACTATCGAGGAGCTGGTCTGAGAAGTAAATGAGAAACGATGTTCATACGTTGTTAATATTCAGGTGTTTTATCGGTCATAGTTAATATTGTAAATCCCACTTTCTTTATTTCCATGTACATTTTGGGTGTCCCATTCAGTAAAAAAAACTGTAAAATTCCATTCCGTTTTTTTGAGGTGTTCTGTCATAACTTTTTTTAGAATTCAATGGGACTTTTGGTATTAGTGTTCATAAGTTATTAAAAAAAGGGACCCAAACACACAAACTGTACAGCATAATTTTACAGCTAAATGTGTTTATATTATTTATACACACATAGGCCCTCCAGACACATTTTTTCTCTCAATGTGGCCCCCCGAGTCAAAATATTTGCCCAGCTCTGAGCTGTGTCAGGAACAGATGCGGAAGCAAATTTTTACAATAAATGTCTGCATAAAAGTGATAATATATCATATTGTAGGTGTTTATTACACTTTGCATTCATATTTTGCTGTTTGTTACATTTTTGTTGTGTTTTGCTTGATTGTAAAAGATACACAACTATCGAGGAGCTGGTCTGAGAAGTAAAAGAGGAGCAATGTTCATATTGTTGATATTCAGTGTTTTATTGGTCATAGTTAATATTGTAAGTCCCACTTTCTTTATTTTTGTGTACATTTTGGGTGTCCCATTCAGTAAAAAAACAGTAAGAAGTTTTTTGAGGTGGTCTGTCATAACATTTTTAGAAGTCTATCGGACATTGTGACTTTTGGTATAAGTGTTCCTGGAAAAAAGGGACCCAAACACACATACTGTACAGCAAATTTTTATAGCTAAATTTGTGTATATAATTATACACACATACACGTTGGCCCCCCCAGACACAAATGTTCTCTCAATGTGGCTCCCGAGTCAAAATATTTGCATAGCTCCGAGCTTCCCCGAAACGCATGTGTTAGGAACAGATGCGGAAGCAAATTTTTACAAGAAAATTCTGCATAAAAGTGATAATATATCATATTGTAAATGTTTATTACCCTTTGCATTCATAAATTATTTGTTACAATTGTGTTGTGTTTTGCTTGATTGTAAAAGATGTCCATAAAGGAGCTGGTCTAAGAAGTAAAAGAGGAGAGATGTTCATATGTTCTTAATATTCAGTGTTTTATCGGTCATAGTTAATATTGTAAATCCAACTTTCTTTATTTTCATGTACATTTTGCGTGTTCCATTCAGTAAAAAAAAATTAAAATTCCATACCGGTTTTTTGAGGTGGTCTGTCACAACGTTTTTTAGAATTCTATCGGACATTGTGACTCTTGGTATTAGTGATCATAAATTATTAACAAAAAGGACCCAAACACACATATTGTACAGCAGATTTTAACAGCTAAATGTGTATATAACATTTATACACACATACACGTTGGCCCTCCCCCAGACACATTTTTGCTCTCAATGTGGCCCCCCGAGTCAAAATATTTGCCCAGCTCTGTCATAAAGACATTCAGAAGCTCTTGGAAGTGGTTATGAGAACCAGGGCAAGCCGAGCGTGATTAAAATTGATATACAGAATCACTGCTGCTGAATAACTGGCTATCCCTTAGACTTCACATCACTTCATCACTGTTATTCATCCAGGCTTTTAATGAGTTTTTGCTTATTTGAAATTAAAAACAAGATTCATTTGTGATCATTTGTTTTGCTTTTATGATGGTGTTTTAAAAAATACCGTTTGATTTTTATTACGCCAATGAGCGTTAACATCCAGGGAAATTGATGCTTTTTTTTATCTATTCTGTTGTACGACGGTAGGAATTACGAGTGAACTATATACCTCTATTACAGTTTTTTTTTTTTTTTGCCAGCGCAGCTCCATTTAGTCGTCACATCAAATATAAATCCTGCCCCCCCCCTTGACATTGTAGGTGTCCTTGAGTTGAAAGAGGAGACCATCGAGAGTTTATTGGCGGCAGCTTGCCTGCTGCAGCTCTCACAAGTCATCCAGGTTTGCTGCAACTTCCTGATGAAGCAGCTGCATCCGTCCAACTGCCTGGGAATACGCTCCTTTGCCGACGCCCAGGGCTGCGTGGACCTGCTCAACGTGGCTCACAACTACACTATGGTAAGGCAGGCCTCAAATTGTTACTTTTTGAGGTCAAGGCAAGTGTTTGATTTACCGTAACAGTATCACAGTTTTTTACGTGTTTATTGAATCAGGGAAAAGTTCCCCTCCACTATGTGATATAAATGTTGCACTACATGCATACTTGCCAACCCTCTCGTTTTTACCGGGAGACTCCCGGTGTTCAGCGACTCTCCCGATAACCTCCCGGCAGAAATTTTCTCCCGACAAACTCCCGGTATTCAGCCGGAGCTGGAGGCCACGCCCCCTCCAGCTCAATGCGGACCTGAGTGGGGATAGCCTGTTCTCACGTCCGCTTCCCCACAATATAAACAGCTTGCCTGCCCAATGACGTCATAACTGTAGAATGATCGAGGGCGAGTTCTTGGTTTCTTATGTGGGTTTATTGTTAGGCAGTTTCATTAACGTCCTCCCAGCACGGTAACAACACACAACAACAGCAGTCACGTTTAGTCTACCGTAAAGCAGTTCGTCTGCCGTAAACAGCAATGTTGTGACACTCTTAAACAGGACAATACTGCCATCTACTGGATAGCCTCCAGAACACTGAAATTCAAGTATTTATTTTATTTATATGTATAATAAAATAAATATATATATATATATATATATATATATATATATATATATATATATATATATATATATATATATATATATATATATATATATATCTATATATATAGCTAGAATTCACTGAAAGTCAAGTATTTCATACATATATATATATATATATATATATGTGTAAGAAATACTTGAGTTTGTAAATTCTAGCTTAAATATGTTCCCCTCTTAACCACGCCCCCTGCCCCCCACCCCCACCCCCCACCCCCCACCTCCCGGTATCGGAGGTCTCAAGGTTGGCAAGTATGACTACATGTTGTTAAAAGATAAACAAAACACCACGTCACTGACTTTACCTCGGGGGAAATAATAAAACAGCTGTTTATTCATTTTGGGGGTGAACAGAGTTGTCAGAACGCAGGTTTGTAATCTATTAATAAAGTTGGACTGACCTATCTGACTGTTTTGTTGACATTCCCTTAAAGGCTTACTGAAACCCACTACTACCGACCACGCAGTCTGATAGTTTATACATCAATGATGAAATCTTAACATTGCAACACATGCCAATACGGCCGGGTTAACTTATAAAATTACATTTAAAACTTCCCGGGAAATATCCGGCTGAAACGTCGCGCTATGATGACGTATGCGCGTGACGAAGTCAGAGTAACGGAAGTTATGGTACCCGTAGAATCCTATACAAAAAGCTCTGTTTTCATTTCATAATTCCACAGTATTCTGGACATCTTTTGCAATTTGTTTAATGAACAATGAAGGCTGCAAAGAAGACAGTTGTAGGTGGGATCGGTGTATTAGCAGCGGACTACAGCAACACAACCAGGAGGACTTTGTTTGAGCGCTAGCCGCGCTAGACGCTCTAGCCGCCGACCTCACCTTGACTTCCTATGTCTCCGGGCCGCCAAACGCATCGGGTGAAGTCCTTCGTCCTTCTGCCGATCGCTGGAACGCAGGTGAGCACGGGTGTTGATGAGGGCTGGCTGGCGTAGGCGTAGAGCTAATGTTTTTAGCATAGCTCTGTGAGGTCCCGTTGCTAAGTTGCTAAGTTAGCTTCAATGGCGTCGTTAGCACAGCATTGTTAACCTTCGCCAGCCTGGAAAGCATTAACCGTGTATTTACATGTCCACGGTTTAATAGTACTGGTGATTTTCTATCTATCCTTCCAGTCAGGGGTTTATTTTTTTGTTTCTATATGCAGTTAAAGCATGATGCTATCACGTTAGCTCGTAGCTAAAGCATTTCACCGATGTATTGTCGTGGAGATAAAAGGCACTGAATGTCCATTTCGCGTTCTCGACTCTCATTTTCAAGAAGATATAGTATCCGAGGTGGTTTAAAATACAAATCCGTGATCCACAATAAAAAAAGGAGAGTGTGGAATCCAATGAGCCAGCTTGTACCTAAGTTACGGTCAGAGCGAAAAAAGATACGTCCATCACTGTCTCTCAAGTCCTTCACTGTAACGTTCCTCATCTACGAACTTTCATCCTCGCTCAAATTAATGGGGTAATCATCACTTTCTCGGTCCGAATCTCTCTCGCTCCATTGTAAACAATGTGGAATTGTGAGGAATCCTAGCTCCTGTGACGTCACGCTACTTCCGGTACAGGCAAGGCTTTTTTTTATCAGCGAGCAAAAGTTGCGAACTTTATCGTCAATTTTCTCTACTAAATCCTTTCAGCAAAAATATGGCAATATCGCGAAATGATCAAGTATGACACATAGAATGGATCTGCTATTCCCGTTTAAATAAAAAAAATCATTTCAGTAGGCCTTTAAGCGCAGCTCCATCTAATGGATGCATAACGTAACCCCAGCCTCTATTGTAGCGTCTATTCTATGCGCCTTATAATAATATATATGAACAAAGTTTTAAAATATGCCATTCATTGAAGGTGCGCCTTATAGTGCCGAAAATATGGTATATGTATGTATGTATATATACATATATGTATGTATATATGTATATATTGTGTGTGTGTATACATACTAGGGCTGTGAATCTTTCGGTGTCCCACGATTCGATTCAATATCGATTCTTGGGGTCACGATTCGATTCAAAATCTTTTTTTTTTCTCCCAATTCAACACGATTCTCGATTCAAAAACGAGTTTTTCCAGATTCAAAAGGATTCTCTATTCATTCAATACATAGGATTTCAGCAGGATCTACCCCAGTCTGCTGACATGCAAGCAGAGTAGTAGATTTTTGTAAAAAGCTTTTATAATTGT